>NC_143077.1:11938939-12241969 GCF_052426305.1 Pelodiscus sinensis | reverse complement strand
TGGTGTTAGCATCTCAGTTGAGGGAACAAACAAAAAGTGGCACATTAGTGGGATTTTTTCCTGGATGCTTTAATGTTGTGAATTGTGAAAGACTTTCCCCCAACTTTTGAGCTAAGGGCTTGGTCTACACAACACCGCTTTGAACGACGTGGCTGCATCACTAAAAGTTGGGCAGGGTAAATGCTGTTTGTTGGCATTATTTCCCATGGAAAACTTCCATCCTCAGAAGTGGTGTTGGCTTTGTCAGCAGGAGAGCACTGCTGTTAACACTAGCACGTGCTGTGGCAAAGCTTTTTTAGCTCTTTTTTTTAAAGCACCTGTGAACGACAAAAGCTTTGTCGCCCAGTTGCCAGCGTGGACAAAGCCTAGCAAAGGGCCAAATCATTAAGTCTTTATGTGGGCAAATCTCCCTCTGAAAGCCATTCTGGATGTGTGTGTGTTCATATAGTGTACGAACTGGACAAGTTGACTAATGATTGGTTACATGTTAATCAGCTAATCTGGAAATACCAACCACCCATTTGTTTGGTTTTTAGATTTCAGCAGAATATAGTTCAGAGGAATCTACAATGAGATGAGCAGTGAATGGGCAAAGAGAAAACCCATGCTTGTTACGGGTGATATGTCCCACAGAATATGAAAAAGCTTTAATTCTGTCTAATCGCCTCTAAAGTCCTCAGACACATGAGAAGCTGTCAGTGTCTCATGAGGTGAATTTGATAGTTGGGGATGATTCTGAATATGAAATTTCACAACCAGAAGTTGTTCTGCTGTCCACACATCTGGCAAAGATGACTCTTGTATACAGTTTTCCTTTTCTTATTTCACTCACTGCTCCTCTTGACCCTTAGACTTACCACACTGGCGATCGATCTTCTGCCATTCGATTTAGCAGGTCAAGCTAGTGCCAAAGGTGTGCCACTAAATCGACTGCTGAGGGCACCCCTGGTCAATGCCGGTATGCCTCACAGTCAAGAGGAGTAAGGGAAGTTGATGGAAGCGTCTGCTCCCACCAGCCTCCCATTGTGAAGATGGCGCCAAGCTCGGCTTAAGGTATGTCAACTCCAGCTCTGTTATTTATGTAGCTGAAGTTGGGTATCTTAAGCCGACCTTCCAGGTCTAGTGTAGACCTAAGTGTTCTCTTTCCTGGTGTGCGTTAGTTAAGTTCTCCTGAGCAGGCATATTTAGTTCCCACAGTGCTCCTCGTCAATCCATCTCCAGACACTTCTGGTCTCTTTTGTTGCTCTTTTCTGATGTCTTTCCACTTTTATGTTGTTCTGGAACAAGACGAACAGAAGCAGGGGTGGATTTACATACTGTGCCCTGGCACGGGGCCCCTCCACTGACATGGGGCCCCCAGGGCCAGGCAGTCCAGCACTGGGTCTGGCAACCTCCTGACCCTGTGCAGCGGATGGCCACTCTGGAGGGAAGGGGGCAGTCCGTATTCAGTGCGGGCTATGGGAAGAGCAAGAGAGCAGGGAAGAACATTTGACAAGTTCAGCAATATTGACAACTGCAAACGCCTCTTTACAAAATATAACGTATGATGACTTAATTGATGAGTTTGTGAAGAACAAGAGTCGAACAAGTGCTTAAGTTTCTTTAGAGGAAGTTAACTTTTATTTTTCCATTCATGCATAATCTATACACTTTATTTTTATACATTTTTCATGTTGACTTAATGCAAATACGAGCTTTCAGCTAGACCAGAAGTTCTCAAACTGTTCTCTGAGAACTACATTCAGGTGGATGGAGGAAAGATTATTATGGATTTTTTTTTAAATAAAGTGCTCTTATCCAAAGCACTTTACAATAGTTAGTTTGTTATGGTACAAAGAATATTTGGAAAGATCATTGTGGTCTGCTGACACCCTCTGCAATTTTTAATTGGTCAGTGGGGGGGGGGGGGAATAGCTAGACTACAAAAACAATCAAGGTACCTCACTTTATTTTCATTTACTACTTATTATTTATAATGTAGCAGGATTATGAAGAAAAATGAATGAAAAATGGCAGGGACAGAGTCTCTGACTCGGTCTGGGGGGGTACCCCCAAAATGAAGGGGTACAAGACTCTACTAACTCTAAATCCAGTACTGAACAGAAGCCCTTTCTAACTGAAGTTGTTAGTGTAAACTCAGTGGTATTCCTGTCAGGGCCATGTGGTGCCAAGCATAAATAAAAGTTTCCTCAAGCCAAACGCATACTTATGTCCTCCTGTGGAGCCAGCCAGACTTTTCTCGTCTCTTTTCTCGTCTCTTCATCTCACCTTGGGCCCAGATGTGTGGATTAAACAGACTGTTGCATAGTCTGCCCCTCCCCCCCTTTTAATCAACCCGACATTGATCCCAGAGTTGTTTGGGGAGAGACAACTGCTGCCCACAACATTTTGGCACCTGAGGCGGGGAGCTCAAATGATGCCCCCTCGCTTGGGCCAAAACTTTGAAAGGTCACAATTCTGCCTTCTTCCTGTTCTACTCCTCTCACGGTGCTGCAGAAAGAATACATAGGCACCAGCAGCAGACACAATTTTCTACACCCTGGGTCCTAGTGGCGCCCCCCCTCCACAATCTGGCACCTGAAGCGGCCGCCTCAGTTTGCCTCATGGTAAGGCCAGCCCTGCTGCTGCCCTGTTTTATGGTGATCAGCTGGAAGCTGCTTGAAGAGGGATATACCTAAGGTGGAAAAAGCCTGGCACTCTAGGAATTCAAAATTCAACTTTAGAGTTGACCGTCGGTGATTTTAAGGAAGAGGAAATTATTGACTAAATGAAGGACTCAGAACTGCCAGACCCTTTTGCAGTAGGATTTGTGTGGATGAGGAGAGGACAGCCATAATTATCTAATGATAGCGCCATTATTGCTTAATTGCTTTTCATTAAAATGAGAAGACAGTATGGTGATAGAAATCGTTATACAGACAGTGAGATGACCTGAAGGTTACCTTTTTCCTGTCTCCTTCTTACCTAAACAAAGTGTTGGTGTGAAACCATTTCCAATCCAGAAGCCAGTGTTGTAATGTATTCCATAACTCCCTCTAAAATCTGAGTTTGTAATTGCAAGGACTTCTTTGCTTCCCCTGTTTTACGTAGAAGCTTCTTTATCTCATGTTTTTATGTGTCTGCAATACATGGTAAGTGCTTTGCAATCAATGAACTAAGCGAATACTTTGCAACAATCCCAAATCTTGTACTAATTTTGAGAATTGGTTTTGGATAAGTGTCTGAAATTTAAAGGAGTTCAACTATACCACACCAAGACACGTTCTTCAATTGACTGCATATGACTGCACTCAATGGAGTCTCTGAATCATAGAATACTAGAACTGGAAGGGATCTAGAGAGGTTATCAAGTCCAGTCCCCTCCCCTCCCAGCAGGACCAAGCACTGTCTAGATCATCTCTAATCGATGTCTATCTAACCTGCTCTTAAATATCTCCAGTGATGGAGATTCCACAACCTCCTTAAGCAATTTATTCCAGTGTTAACCACCCTGACAGTTTAAAAACTTCATTTTCCAGCTTGAATCAACTTGGTTTTCACTATTTGTAGCTTTTGTTATCAGGAAGCAAGTTTTTTGCAACTAAAAAGCAGAAAGGTGTATTTTGGAAGGCTGGAGGGGATGTGAATTTTCAAATGTTAAAAAGAAATAAAAAAAACCAGTAGTATTCTGCACTTTCTCATCACTAGGTTTTGTATAATGAGGCCAAGAATATTCAGTCTGTCTGATAGTACCAGCATGAAATGAGTATGCAGTTACATTTTAAATATTTAAGGTCAGTAGAGTAGGATGTTTGCAGATCATCTGCAGGATCTACATAGCTCAGGTAGGATGGCCAAGGCCATTTCTGTATTGCTAACCTGGCTGCTGGAGAGTTTAACACTTGTTGAAGACATCTAGATAATTAAATATCACATTCCTTATTACCATAAATGGACACATGTTTTTAGTTCTTTCCTGTAATCTCCCCACATTGAGCAGCTGTGATTGACTCCACTTTCCTGTGACTTCCTAGCTAATCAAGGAAACTTTTGTTGTATCTCTTCCCCTTTTTAAACTTATTTTGGAGAAAAAGAATTATTATAGACATTTGACACTTGTCCTGACAGCTGATTCTTTCTTCACAACCATATTAAAATGACCTCATTAGTTCCTGCATCTAACTCTTCTAAACACACAAGACTGTATTGCAGAAGGAGCCAATCATGCTAATTACACCAGATCAGTTTGCATATTCATAAGCCACTGCCTGTTTTATGGACAGCAAAAATAAACACTGTATCTCTTTAATAATTTTAAGTGGGTCACTTTCAGGACTGTATCTGTTTTAAATAAATTATCATATTGTTAAGGCTATACTCAAAATCTGTGTGTGTGTATATATAAAATATATATTTTAGCAATGTGCTTTTTTCAAAGGCAACAATGTTTGCTTAAAATAACTAACCAGGCAGTTTAAAAATGTTGTTCAAGATGATCATTGTATTTGCTTTTAAATAATCCTCTGTACCGCAAGCAGATAGGAAGCCGTTTTTAATGGGGAACTACAATAAATAGGAATATGAGATTTTTCAGACTGTGCAGGGAACAAAACAAGGTACGTTAACTCTAACGCCTTTTAAATAATTGTAACAGGAATGCACAATTCTGAGTTTACTTGGGCTCTGCCCATGATTTCTACAGCACATTGAATGTTGTTCATAATGTATAGTGGCTTAGGCAAATATAACAGACCTGTCCTGAAGAACTGCCCTCTCCTGCATGCAGCCTGGCATTTGATTCATTGTTGACATGACACATCCATAGGCAGAACATATTAACGTGGCTTGTTCTCCTTCTGTTTAGCAAGAGCTCAGAACATTTGTAAAGTGAACTGTGCTTTTCAGACCAACTGGGCAGGACTCAGCCACACAGATGTGCTATTTATGCTGCTGAAGCATTCACTTTGCAGGAGGTTTCTTCATTTACCCATGCAGCTCGTGCTTGGCTGGACCACCTAATGGTCCTGAGGCTTTCCATTCCACAGTCATCTGGTGTATCCAATCTACACATGCCATATCTCTGAGTGACTGTGATGCCTTAAAGTTACCTACTGGGTCTCAAAGTTTCTCTCCTCTCTGGAGTGGTAAGCTGCACCCCCTGTTTGGTCCCTGCAGGAAAGGGGAAGTTTTACTACTCGGACCCAGTGAGAGATGCAAAAGTAACCCAGTGTTTCTCCTTATAAAGAGGCTGGGAGCAAGTTCCAGTGAACATGTCACTCAGGGCTTATTCTGGCATTAATCAACAGTGCGAATGCAGCTTTCTGTAAAACAATACAATAATTCTCTTTATGAATAATTCAGCAAAAAACAGACATGACATCAGATGAACATCCATAACAAAACGGTGCATAAGAGAAAAGAACACAGTCTCCAAAGGAACTACACTGAACGTTCACCTCTGTCAGATAGCAGCTGGCCAATGTAGTCCCAGAGATTTTAGTTTAGCGCTGAAAAATATTTTACAATAGTCAGCTTCACCTCTTGACTCTGATCTGCGAATTCAAAATTTGGCTTAGAACAAGAAGTAAATTTTCATGTTTTATTATGTAGGCTGATGGGAGGTTTTTATACCCAAACCTCCCTGATTTTGTAATATACTATTATTTGTGCAATATACCTTGGAATTACAGTTAGTAATTTCAGTAAGTCCTAACATATCTGATTATTTACAAGTTCTTTTACCTCAGGGAAATATATAGTGTTCATTTCTTGTGTTTAGTCTATTTAAAGTAGGACTAGAGATAAAGTAGGACTGATTGACAAATTAATGCTCTCAGCTCCTGCTCAAAAGTACTTGAATTATAAGTACAAAAGGCATGTTACAAACTATAATAATTTTAACTCTATTCCATTGCTAAAAGCTAGTAATAATGAAAACAAATCAAAATAGTAATGTATTCTAACTTGTGCAAAAATAAAAGAACAGACAGAGGAGGGAATGCTCAGCAAAATAATTAGTTTCATTAAAAATCAAGGAAGGGTGAGGCCATTACTCCATTTTGATGGATTCAATTCTGCAGGGAAAAAGGGGGAAATGACTGAATCACATGAATCATATTTACATCCATTTCCTTTAGCACAGTGCAGTATAAAATGGTTTGGCTCCTATGTACGTGTCTGTATGAATGAAGGACAAAATTATTAACAGTGGGTCTACTTTGTGATGGTCGCTGTAGAGACCGATGATGGAAAATGGTAATTTGGAGATGTTGCTTCTCAGACCTAAGAAGGCAGCTCAACTATTAAAGTCAGGAAGGTGAAGTCAGATGATGCAGCCTGTTAACTGTGGCAGGAAAGTGTCCCCCATAGTATGTTTTGTATGATTTTTCCTATAGAAAATGCTTAAAAGTGGGACTAGCGAGTGCCTCGCAAGCGATAGGACTCTTACTCTCTCTCATTGGTTAAAAAATCGGTCTTACAGTTGTTTGCCAGAGGTTCCCAAACTGGCACGTGAGCTTGGCATCCCACTTCCAACAAGAACCTTTAAAAATGAAAATGTCCTTTCCGTTTCAAACGAAGCTGTTGCACGCACAGCGGCATGCCTGAAAACGCTCCAGTTGCAGTCTGCACTCTGCTGGCGGCTTTGGCGAGTAACACTCACCACCACGGTCCTTTTATTCAGCGGTGTGTTCCACACCATGGCCTGTCAAAAGGACATCGTGCTCTCGTGGGAAGCACAGCCACCTGGCTTTCTGCTAGATC
The DNA here is from genome assembly GCF_052426305.1 of Pelodiscus sinensis. Classification (NCBI taxonomy): domain Eukaryota; kingdom Metazoa; phylum Chordata; order Testudines; family Trionychidae; genus Pelodiscus; species Pelodiscus sinensis. Next base: position 12,235,228 of record NC_143077.1, on the reverse strand, counting down.
TTGCTTTTGCTTGGGCAGAGCAGGTGACTGAGAAGACCGTGAGAAGTTCCAGATTACACCCCCCTCAGGGCACTGCTCATCTGAAGAGAAATGCCAAGCAGCTTTTAAACCTGCCATCCCAGGGAGCCCTGAGATCCAAGGACTACAGCGCATTCTGCACTCCCTGGCCCACAAAGGCTGTAGCCTGGTCCCAGCCACACTGGGACACATGGGGTTCATTCCCTCTAGTTGGGGTGGGGATTGTTGGTGGGTCCCCTGGATAAAAGCCTAAGGAATAAAGACATTGATAGTCCGTCACAGAGCAGCTGGCTGGGTGCAGCTTGCCCTGCACTGCGGGCATCCAGGAGCCAAAGTTGCTGGGGACCAAGAAAACTCTGGGAGCCAAAACTGCCTGATGGCTGGTCATAACTGCACTGGCAGCCAAGATTTCCCTCCCCTTTCTCCCCCGACTAACACTCGCCCCATCCCACAAGCTCCCTGGTCTCTTACATTACCACCAAACTGCCCCTTGCTCTTTTTCTCTCCACTCTCTTCTAAGGCCCCCTCACCTGAACATCTTGGCCTCTGATCAACCTGAGTCTCCCATTTCTTTAACCCCTCATCCGTAGCTGAGCACCCCTGCTCTCTTCTTTTCCTTCCACCCAGCCGCCTGCCTCCTTATGCCTTTTTCCTGACCTTCTCATGTGAGTTCCCCCAAGTCCCCTTGAATCTCCCACTTATACCACCCTCTGTCCCTCCAAGGCATCCTGGCCTTTTATACCTCCAAACCTCTCTGGCTTCTTATCTCCCCACCTTTACCTGAACCCCCAGCCCCACAGGAGTCACTCTGTGGTCCCATGCCTCAACCTCCCCATCCCAATATGATGTCCTCCTGGCCTCTTAATGCTACCTCCTCGTCTTAGCCTCCTGGTGCCTCTGTGTGTGTATGTCTGTCTCTCCCACCCTCATTCGCACGCACAGTCATCCAAACCCTCCTGCCTTTTTACACATGTTCCTCCCTCCTTTACACCCCCCCCCCCTTATTATCAATGGCCCTTTTTTCATTTTTCACTAGAGCTCCTCATAATATTCTATAATCTGCTTGATTTACATTGTGTAAAAAGGGAAGCAAAGCACACCTTGGCTCATGCTCAGCAATAATTCAGATAAGAATTAGAAGGAACTTTCAACTTAAATTAGACAATTAAAGAAAAGCCAGTGATTGTACCTCAGTTCCGCGCCAAGAAAATATGTTTGTTCTGTGTAAGTTAAGTAATGCAAAATACATCACTAACCACAGTGCAACCACCATTATTCTTTTTGACTCACTCTCTAAAAACCAGGGAGATTTAAAAGGGACATCACAATCAAACACTTCAGGCTTCCGTAGGCATTTACTTTTCTATCGAATTCAGAAATACTTTAATTTAAGCCTATTACAGCCTAAAATACCGCCGGTCTCTGACTTACGAACGAGTTACATTCCAAGCGCTTGGTCGTAACTCGATGTGTTTGTAAGTCAGATTACCATCACTGACGTACAGCCATGCTGTTCGTAAGTGTAGATTTCGTTCATAACTTGGGTTCTGGCTGTATAGGAGGTTGGTTGTAAATACAAACAGTCATAAATCGATGCGTTTGTAACTCGGGGCCGAAAATGGGTTTAAAACAAGAGAGAAAAATTTGCACATGATGCTTCAAACGTCGGTTTTTAAAGAAGGCAACGTGCAAACCATTGTTGTTTGGGAACTGCTGACATATGATCTCCCCTATATTTCAGCTACTGCTTTAGGAAATGTGAACATCTTTTCTAAGAACTGTAGTTGAGTGCCTTAGTGATGTATCTGTTTCAAATGAGCTTCTTGGGTTGCCGGGCTGGTGTGAGAGGGATTTCTTATGATAGAACACATTGGCTGAAATACAGGTTGAACCTCTCTAGTCTGGCACCCTTGGAACTTGGCAGGTGCCAACCCAGAGAATTTGCCGAACTATGGGAGGTCAGTATTGTCTAGCAGCATTACCAACACTTCCATTGCTTACTGTGCTTTTAGAAGACATTGAGGGGTAAATTAGAGCTAAATAACAGCACAGAACCCTGAGAGGCAGGACTGGTGGCTGTCATCTGAAGAAGTGGGCTGTGCCCACGAAAGCTCATGATACCATCTACATGTTTTGTTAGTCTATAAAGTGCTACCAGACCATTTGCTTGCAGTTTTGTAACAAATTTTATGGGACTGCGGGAAACTTGGCCATGCCCATGGTAAATGGACATCTGGCTAACTATAATCATGCCAGACCACAGATGTTGCCAGACCAGAGAGTGCCGGACTAGAGATGTTCAACCTGTATTAACCCTTAGGAAGCTGGCTTATTTCCAAGAACCTGTTACTTGCAGTGAGGCTAACTTCTGAGGGCTTTCTCTAGGTTCCACTCTGTTCAAAAGAAAGTTGGACTATCCCTTTTGAGAGGAAGGGCTGGGTTGGGACCCCTCCCTGCAGAGTATCTTGGCTGGCTTTAGACTCCATGACCACAGCCAGATAGATCTCGTCTTCAGATACAGATTTTTGGCCCAAGAATAACTAAGTGGAAGAAAAGGGAGAGAATCTCTGATGTTTCTGAGTTTTGTGCTATTAATTGAGCATTAACAATTTGATACAATTATTCTTCTTCCCCAGTGTCTAGTTCTGAGTCCTTTTTTAACATGTGCTTATGATATTTTGGAGAATGATGTATTTTTGGTTTCAATCCATGATGCTGCATGTTGCGTATCCTCACAGAATGTCCTAAGCTAGCTAGTATGATGCATGATGAATGTCAGTGAAGTACAAGAGGGTACATTATTTGTTGCCAGGCTCTTGCACTGATAACAGCTGACATGACTAATTAGAAATAATAAATTATGCTGCTTCTTCACTGACTTTGAGATTTGAAGCCAATCTGCAAAATGAATTCCCTTTAATATGCAGAATGACTCTGCCGATCACGTGGAATGTTTTTTGCTTATTGACAAGGAAATAACTTTTATTAATGGCATCAGTGGGTTGCGTGTGTTGTGTTTGGATGCTATGTGGTAAAAAGGCTGAACAAAAATGTTCCTTTTAAAATGTGTTACTTTACCCTGTACAGTTTGTATATGACGTGCACAGTGAGTGCTACAGACGTGCAAAGGACCTGGTAAAGCAAGATTCCCCAAATGAAAGATTTTAAAAGCTAGATGAAGATGAGAATAACGGAAGGAGACGATGCCATAAAAAGGAGTAGGAGAGGGAAAGGAACAATATGATTGGAGGTTATTTGGGAGGCTAATGCAACATTTCAGGGGTTAACTGCATAAATGTAATGTGGTTGCACATCTTGTTCACTTAGTCATAGCAGGTGTTCCTATGCCCTCAAAAGACGAGGGAAGATCTCTGAATACTGAGTCATTCCTGCATTCAAAATTTGAATAGTGCACTACTACAGACTTATTGATGCTAATCCCATCTTATAATACCTGACAAATTCTTTCTCATGAAGATAATAAGAGATAATGTCAATTGAAGGGAACAGGGAACATTGTCATAGGGATAATGGTTTCGTGCTGCTAGATTAATGCCTCAGCAAAGTCAAAAATCCCCCTTTTCCCCCAATCGGCCAACTTTCTCCTGTGACAACATTTTGTTGCATTCACTTTTCTTTATTATACCAGCTGACTGATGTGATGTGAGTCATTGTACCTAATGGATGAGGTGAGTGACAATTGCTCACGGTATCCACTCTGAATAACTGCACTGTGATTGGATTAAAAATCGAATTTATACTGTGAAATACTTGATGAGTTTCCTAGAAGTTCATCACTTAGGGTAGGTCTACACTGCATGGCTATTTCGGAATACCTTAAAAGCCACCTGTTATTTCAAAATAATGGGCACGCTATTTTGGCATCCCGGTAACTTTCATTCCACGAGGGTTAAGGAATATCTCGAAATAGTGCTTTATTTCAAAATTTGGCACCGTGTAGATGTGTCAAATTTTGAAATAACCTATTCAAAATAGAATCGAAATAAGATATGCAATTTGTGTAGCGCATATCTTATTTCGAGTTTAGGGTGCAGTGTAGACATACCCTTAGACATATTGGGGTATCTTTAAAACATTTTTTTGTGCTTTAGTTAATTAGATTAGTTTATTTTGATTGCCCAAGAAATGTTCAAATGACATTAAAGGCAGATTTTTATCAGAGCTACATGCCAGACTTGTGCCATTCTGATGTCCGATTTTAGCTCCCTAGGGATTAAAGCGCTGACACCCCCACACAAACATTAGTTAATAAAGTTGAATTAAGCGTGATTTATTTCTAAGGGCATTAAGATTTGCCTTCAATTAAAACCTCAGGTTTTACCTTGCTGCTTTAGCTACACTATTAATACTGCATGATTTAAGCAGCAGTTAAATTGGTATATTGTCAGTACCCGGCGTAGTTAGAAACATAATGATACAACATCTGTTGAGGTTTGAGAGCCTCCTGAGCATAAAACTCTCCTAGTGTGAAAGTGTCATCAGATGAGTGTGACCTGCACGCCTCTCCAAACCAGCATGAATAGGAGAGCAAAACAGAGCAATTTCAGTGGCTGTAGAAGAGCAGGAAAGTAAGAGGTGATTGCAGCCTTGCAAGATGGATGATTGGGACCCGTGTTAAAACGCACACCCAATTTCTTAGAGTTGACTTGGTGAGTGTGAAACACACACAGTAGCACTCTAAGGCAGTGGTCCCCACACTGTGGGGCATGTGCCCTTTCTGGGGACAAGGAGCAGCGTTTGGAGGGATGTGTGGCATGTCCTGAGGCAGCCCCCATGGGGGCAGGTATGGAGTGCCACCCAGCCCTGCTCCATGCTGCCCCTTGCTCCCCCCTCAGCTCAGCTCTGCTATCGTTTTCCTCTCCACGCTCATCCTCATCTCTGCTCTCTACCTTATCTTTAACCCAAGCTCCCGTGCTGAGGAAGCCTTGGCCGTGCTGGTGAACGAAGGTGGGGTGTGAAAACCGATCCCATTCCTAGATCTCTCAGGTGGGACAAAAATGTCTTGTGATTCTAACCAGGGTATGTAAGCCCCAAATTCCCACACAGAGGCTTCTTATACCAGGGCCCCAGGGCCCCATTTGGTCCAAAATTCTCCATTACACAATTGTGTGGCACTACCCTGCTCAGGGGAACACCTGGGTTGTAGGTTACTTTTCTGCTAGCTGAACAGCGTGCTGGGATGATCCTGACCATTACAGGACTCAGGGGGTATGTCTAGACTGCATCCCTTTGTCGGCAGAGGGATGCAGATTAGGCAGGTCAACACTGCGCATGAGGCAGGGATTTAAATATCCTGTGCCTAATTTGCGTAAAAATGTCCGCCACGTTTTGCCGACTCAGCACTTTGTCGGCAAAAAATGGCAGTCTAGAGGGGGATCTGTCGAGAAAGAAAGGCTTTTTCGAGAGATCCTGTAAACCTCCTTGCAGGAGGCATAAAGGATCTGTTGAAAAAGGCTTTCTTTCTCAAGATCCCCGTCTAGACTGACAAAGTGCTGAGTCAGCAAAACGCCGCATCCATTTTTATGCAAATTAGACACGGGATATTGAAATCCCTGCTTCATTTGCAATGTCCACTTGCCTAATCTGCATCCCTCTGCCGACAGAGGGATGCAGTCTAGACATAGCCAGGGAGTCCTGAGTGTTACCTCTAGGATTCAGTAAATCTGGACTGTAAATGCAGTCGTCTAGCGGCAAGGACCCGGCCGGCTAGTCACTGACTGGGCCAGGAAGGCAGAGTGGCTTAATAATCCAAAGGAGTCCAGCTGATGCTAGACAGAGTGTTGCACGCAAGGGTTAAATGTTTCTGTCTGTGAGGCTTCATCCTAGACATCACCTTCCCATTAGAACCTACAAAGACTCTCTTCAGCCTCAAGTGAATGCATGTTTGCCATGGGCCACTTTTAAAAGCCATATTTATTTCCTGCATCAAACAATATACACCATCATTCAGAAAGGAGCCACTTGAGTAAGGAAGGCCACTTAACCTTTCTGCTCAGTGGAAAGACTGTTGTCAAGGCCGTAAGGTCAAGTTTTCATGAAAGCTTTTTGAAAACCAATTGTCCTGTTTTCTCAGCATTCTGTCATTTTACCTTCCAGTTTTTATGTAAATTGTTGTTCTAGTTCACAAACCTAAATAAGTATGATTACTGTCAATGTGTGTCCATTCAGAATCCTCTGAGTAGAGGATAAAATGTGTGGAGCACAAAGTCTTGGCTTTGGATGATACCTTAAAATGTATGTTTGCTAAAAATTAACTTAGTAATATTCAGAACTGAAAGTCACTATTGCATTCTTACAGTGTAAAAAAAGAGCCACTCGTTAAAATGCTCGCTTATCCATGTGTCTATTTAAAAGATACTTTGTTTGCATTACATGAACAATGGTTAGAAACCTTTACTTTTAAATGTTTACCTTTGGGCAGGAAGCTTTTGTTCAAAAGATGCTCTCTTTGCATTACAGTCTTTTGCTTATAGCCAGTAAGTAAAATGACTAACGCTTCTTCTTTCAGTGATCAGAATGCAACAGATACTTTGTGTGTGTAGAGATATTGTCTTAAGACTTCATCCAAAAGCCATTGAAGTAATTGGAAAGACTTCCATGGACTTCAGTGCGGTTTAGATCATAATTTGTATTCTCCTGTGTCTCTGTTTCTGATAGAATCTTTGATTGACATGGTTTGAAAGGGGGGTTTTCATTTTCCCACCATAAATAAAAAATAGCTTTACAGAGTGGAAGAGGTGCCACTGATTACCTGGTTACCTTGGTAAGCATTCTGGTAAGGCTAATGCTTATGAGGTAACTGGGTTAACTGGTTAACCCTTTACATTACTACTTCAGACCGACAAAACAGCTTATCATATCCATTAAGCTAAACTGATCTGCCCAGGTAAGATCACTCGGGCCACCTCTACACAGCAGGGCTAAAGTCAAAATAAGCTACGCACTTGAGCTATGCCAATTGCATGGCTCAAGTCGAAATAGCTTATTTCGGCTTTTGGCATTGTCTACGCAGCAGGAAGCCTGAGGCAGTTCTTCCAACTTCCCTTACTCCTCGTAAAACGAGGGTTACAGGAGTCAGAGTAAGAAGTCCTCCAGTTCAATATTATTTTGATATTGTCTGCATCTATGCTACAAGCAGTTACTTCAACAATGTTATTTTGGAATAACTAATGCTATTCCGAAATAACACTGCTGTGTAGATGTAGCCTTAGTTGCATAGGGCTGTCCCTGACTGCAGACACCTATAAAACATCTAGTTTCAGCAGCTTTCTTTCTGAGGAACTGCTTTTACTTTCTTCTGACTCTTCTGGAATATCTTTTGCCACTTTCTCCACATATCCCTTCACTCTCCCATTTGTTGTTTTGATTTTTAGCTAGAGGTTTAGCAGGAAAATATAACCCTTTCAACCATATTTTTCCTGGGGATGTGACCAGTACAGTGTGAAAAACCCAAACAAATATTTGTGCTCACAGATCCCAATCGCATGCCTCAAACTCGGCTTACAGGCACAAGTAAGTGGGTATTCGTATCTTATGGTGCCTTTGAAATCAGTATTTCGTGCTCTTCCTGATGCTCATTTACCATGTTAAAATTGTTAAAATAATACAAAATGACTAACATAGATCATTTTGTAAAAGCAATTTTTAAAAGCTCTTAAAATAAATACCACAGGGGAGAGATCAAACAGAGCCGAGAGAACAATACTATACTATGCTGCATTACAAAGAAATATGTATCTTTCATTATAGATGTCCCTGGTCCAGCCTAAAATCTTCATTTAACTTTTGGTATGGCCCTGTCAGTCAAATGCCAAAGGTTATGGTATTCCTTTGTGCTCTGTGGTGAGGCTTTTTTTCCCCCGTGACTCCTCATTCTTCTAAATGTATATGAAAACAATATAGCTTTTCTGTAACACATCACCCTTCTCTCTCCCTTTTAAAGTTCCAGCAGTAATTGGAAGCGAACCTGGTTAATAGAGAAGCAGAGAGTCATTGGTCTTATTTCTTCACTGAGTTATGTGCAGGGTGGACAGGAGTAGGGGTGTTGATGAAACTCTGTGGACTTCACCACCGTCAAACAGTTACAATGGAATAACAATTTGTGTGTGCGCAAACTGGATTTCATATTCCATGTCAGTGATTTTACATAGAACTGTAAATTGAAATGTAAACAGCTAATACTGCTGAATGCATTTCATACTTGCCACAAACTTTTTTTTAAAAGTAGATGGCAAATTTGTATACATTTAAATATATTTGCATAAATCCAGGCACAAACCAACAGAAGTGCCTGTCTTCCTTTTTTTTAAAGTTCTTTTGTAATAAAACCTTAGCATGATGTGAGATACTTCTGCACTTGTGGGGATCTCATAGAATCATAGATCATAGAAACATAGAGCTGGAAGAGACCTCAGAAGGTCATCAAGTCCAGCCCCCTGCTCTAGGCAGGACCAATCCCAACTAAATCAACCCAGCCAGGGCTTTGTCAAGCCGAGACTTAAATACCTCTAGGGATGGAGACTCCACTACTTGCATAGGTAACCCATTCCAGTGCTTCACCACTCTCCTAGTGAAATAGTTTTTCCTAATATCCAACCTGGACCTCTCCCACCACAACTTGAGACCATTGCTCCTTGTTCTGCCATCTGTCACTGCTGAGAACAGCCTCTCTCCATCCTCTTTGGAACCTCCCTTCAGGAAGTTGAAGGCTGCTATCAAATCCTGCCTCACTCTTCGCTTCTGCAGACTGAACAGATGCAACTCCCTCAGCCTATCCTCATAGGTCATATGCTCCAGCCCCCTAATCATTTTGGTTGCCCTCCGCTGGACCCTCTCCAATGCGTCCACATCCTTTTTGTAGTGGGGGGCCCAGAACTGGTCACAATACTCCAGATGTGGCCTCACCAGAGCCGAATAAAGGGGAATAATGACATCTCTGGATCTGCTGGCAATGCTTCTCCTAATGCACCCTAATATGCCATTAGCCTTCTTGGCTACAAGGGCACACTGTTGATTCATATTCAGCTTCTCATCCACTGTAACCCACAGGTCCTTTTCTGCAGAACTACTACTTAGCTCGTTGGTCCCCAGCCTGTAATAATGCTTGGGATTCTTCTGTCCCAAGTGCAGGACTCTGCCCTTGTCCTTGTTGAACCTCATCAGATTTCTTGTGGCCCAATCCTCCAATTTGTCTAGGTCACTCTGTACCCTATTTCTGCCCTCCAGTGTATCTACCTCTCCCCCTAGCATAGCATCATCTGCAAACTTGTTGAGGGTGCAATCCATCCCCTCATCCAGATCATTAATAAAGATATTGAACAAAACCGGACCTCGAACCGAACCTTGGGGCACTCTGCTAGGAACCGACCACCATCCTGACATAGAGCTGTTGATCACGACCCGCTGGGCCCGGCCTTCTAGCCATCTTTCTATCCATCTTACCGTCCATTTATCCAATCCACATTCCCTTAACTTGCTGGCAAGAATATTGTGGGAGACTGTATCAAAAGCTTTGCTAAAGTCAAGGTATATCACATCCACTGACTTTCCCATGTCCACAGAGGCAGTTACCTCATCATAGAAGCTAATCAGATTGGTCAGGCACGACTTGTCCTTTGTGAATCCATGCTGACTATTCCTGATCACTTTCTTCTCTTCCATGTGCCTCAAAATGGATTCCTTAAGGATCTTAAGTAGTTTGATCGATAGGTCTCATTTGTATGAATCCAAACAATATGGACACTTTCTTGCCACTTTTCCAGGATTGTACCTGTTTTCTTTTTCATACTGACAAGTCTTACCAATGAGAATAGGGTTGCCAGGTGTCCGGTATTGATCCGGACAGTCCGGTATATTCGCCTCCTGTCTGGTTAAAAAAAAAAATACCTGACACCTAAAATGTCTGTTGTTTTCTGATTTTTTTTCCTGTACAGGAGGCGAAAATACCAGGTGCTTACCTGGTCCCCCAGGGGAGCTATCTGGCCTGGTGCAGGGACACGAGATGGCGGATGGCCGCCAGCAGCCTGTTAGGGCCAAAAAAGCCTCAAAAGCATTTCTTAAAGGGGCCACACTATTTTTTTATTAAAAAAATATATATATTTTTGGCTTAACAACTCTTTTTTTTCCCTCAACAGTATTTTTTCCTGGTGTTTTTTTTTAGGGGGAGAGCGGAGGGTGTTCAGTATATTTGGTTAAACCATCTGGCAACCCTAAATGAGAGTGGTGGGGAAAGTGGGCAGGATAGTTACTTCTCTAGTAAAGTCTAGTTTATCATTTTGAGAAACACTTGTAAAGAATTGTTTTGTAAGAGGGCCTGGGTCTGCAGGCAGACCCTGGCACATCCAGTGTGCCACATGCAGTCAACGGGGCCACCATGCAGGCAGATGAGTGCATGCAGGCAGAGCACATTGCAGGATAGAGGCCAAAATTATGGATGAAGTCAGGCAAATGGATGACTTTTGCAATACTTTAGTGCTCCAGCTATTTCATCACATATATACCCACACACCCACCTCCTCTCACTGCTCTGATATGAAATCATCCTGTGCTAAGAACTGCGTGGGCATTAGAGAGAACTGAAGATTACTCACCTTTCCCTGTAGAAAGGACCAAAAATCTGTAGTCTACAGGCTAAAAACAATCTAATTAGCAGGTCTGACATGTAGCTCAGTTTACATTGTAAGACAATTTGATGTATTTTTGTTTGAATACAAGATGTTTCGTGGTAATTATTCCCATTTTCTCTTTGTTTTACTACTTTGTACGATTCACACAGCTTATGAAATTGCAAACTTTGCCTCACGAGGTTACATTTATTGTTTTTGTTAATTTATTGTGTTTTTACATAAAGGACTTTTTCCTTTAAATCAGTATTCAATGAAGATGGAAAAAATTGCACTGGATAAGTGGCTTGGTAGTAGTGATTCAGTGATCTGGGGAATTAGGAAGTCCTACTTAAAACATTATTTACCATATAATATAATTATTCAGCAGTGATGTGCCAGGATTGAACAGTGTGTTTGTTTGTTTTGCTGTGGATAACATTTTCATTTGTATGAACATTGGAAGTGATTAAGTATTAACAATATATTCCACATATTGTCGCCTGAAATGTAATTATTATTATTCATTATTAATGACACATAGTTTGCTCTGCTCTGTATCGGATACAGAGCCCTAGCCGCTGCCCCATGGAGCTTACAGTAGAAACAGATATGAAATAGAAAACTAAAAGCTATTTCAAAGAATGAAAAATCATGCAGTAGGCCAAACAGACACATAACACCACATATGATCTGTACCCCCTTCCTCATGCCCACTCCCCAAAATAGCATGTGCCATCTGGAATGTAACATGGATACCATGGTTACACCTGCAGCTGCTAACTATAAAAAGTTCCCTTTAGAACAGACTATTGCAATATAATCTCTCAAAAGTGTGTTTCCCCAAATGCCTGTGTCTTTCCAGAGTGCTCGACCCGAGCCTAGCTTTGACAGGAAGAAGCAAAAGGGGTTGTGTGAATATAATTCAACAAAACAGCAAGACTTGACAGTTTCGCTGTGGAAGTTTTCAAATAGCATTTGGAATGTTTATATAATCGCTCAAAAGAGCCTTTTTCCATGTACCTGTTTACACTCTTTACTTTTGAAATTCTTTCAGCAATCAGTCCTTGGAGAGCCCTTACCCAGCACTTACATGCCCTTGATTGCTAAGGAGAAAAAGCCCCGTTAGTGAATCATTGGGAAAACATTTCATAACAAACTGGTCTTTTAATGAGGCTCGCCACTGCCTTTGCATCAGCTAGCAGGAAAGTGTGTGTGTGGGGGGGACGCTGTTTTGTTGTAAAACTGTTTGAGATGCACAATGGTGGAGGAAAGAGCCAGACACCGGGCCTTTGTGTGCAAATTTCCCACCAGAACTAAGCAACTTTTTAGAATTTAATTAAGTGTGTTTGGAGTCCAGAGCTGGCCTAACAAGCTCTTCTTCATGAATGAAAGATTTGTCCCTGGCAGTGAGGCAAGGCTCCAAACAATGTCAACAGCAATTACTGCCAGCTACCGCTGTTTTAACTGCTCTCACTCACAAGAGGGTGCTGGGAAGGCAGCACGACAAATACAGTCGGCAGAAATGTCTCTGGGCCTGCTCTCAACTGCCTCACATCAAACATGGCCAAACATGTCATCCAGGCACCAAGATCTCAACCACAGCTAGTCACTCTTGGAATGGTGGTGCTTTAAAATTGCTAATATTGACTAACACGTTGGCAGTTTTGCTACCGACCAGTAAAACCGATTTGATGGGATCCTAATAGAACCTTGCTCCCTGTATTTTGTCTCCATCAGCTTACTGCATGTTTGGGCTTTCACTTTGGAAAGTTTGAATTTGTAGTACTTCAGCATGGGATGAAATTCTTATGCGATTGATCAATTCAAAGGGAAAAGGCATGGAACCCACCATTCAGAAATGGCTACTGAGCAGTTGGGAGCCGGCACACCCTACCCTCTTTCAAAATTTCCTTCCTGGGCATGATTCACACAGTGCTTCTCAGCAACGGTGGCCTCGGAAAAATGATGACGCCAAGTTCATTCTGAGGAAGGCGGCACGTTAATTTACTGTGTAGCCAAGCTGTGAATGGCTCGCTCTGGCAGCAGTGTTTGAATGGAAAAGGAGTTTTGGATTCCTTTGACTTAATGCAAAAGCCCTCAGGACAGATTTTTTTTTTTTTAATGTCCAGGAGATTCTCATCAGGGTTTTATTTTTACCTCAGCTGCAAGTGCAAGTCTGCAAATAGTAGTCTCCTCTGATAGTAAGTTTAGCTAATAGAGTGGGCTTTCTGAGCAAGGGAGATTTGCCAATCTTCTGTTCCTGAATAAAGGAGAATCTGGTGGGATCAGTATCTGAATAGTGATCTACCATCATGATTGTACAAACATAGCTCTCAAGGTCTTCTTCCTTTGTCAGTCACTTCGAGTTAATCCAAAGGGCCTCTGACATGTGGACCTGTGGCAGCCTCTGTTGGAAATTAGGATGGATACATTTCATCAGAAGGATGTGCAAATCTAGGGCCTGAACCAATACTTTGAGATGAGAATGCAAAGATTCCAATTGACTTCAGTGGATGTGAAGTTAGGCCTCTAAAGATCAAAAAAGAAGATCCTTTCATGATTTTATGTGGTACTGCTTTGATAATGTTAGGCAAACCATTGAAGTTTTGGTGGTTCTGTTCTTTTAACCTCTAGCAAAACATCAATTGTATATTCAGTTGTAAAAGTTCTGATTTTTTTCAGTTAAAATGGTCTGTAGACCAAGTCCGCAGTGAAGAAATTTACCAAAAAAGTAAATAAATATCTTTGTGGATTTGTGGACATTTTATTAATAGGAAAAGAGGCTCAATTTGTCAAATTCATTGTGAAATAGTCACTAAATAGTAATTTAAAAACCAGTGAGTAGTCCTGTGACACCTTAGGCCTAGTCTACAGTAGGGCTTTATTTTGAATAACCCCCCCTTAGGTCGAAATAATAAGCAGAGCATCCACACTACCAAGCTTGTTGTTTTGAAATAATGGGCCACTTATTTAGAAATTTGTACTCCCGTTTTCTCGAGGAATAATGCTAATTTCGAAATAGTTATTTTGAAATAGCAGTGTGGACGCTCGGGTGCTTCTATTTTGAAATAACTACTCCCCAGAGTAATTCAAACTAATTACTCCCAGTACTTCCTGGGCCTCTAAGTCAAGGTAGCATGTCCACATTAATGGACTAATTTTGAATCTTCCCCAGTGTGTGGACACACTATTATGATTTTTTTTAATTTCAGGAGTTATTAAATCAATTTCGTAATAGTTTCCTAGTGTAGACATGCCCTTACGGTATGTCTAGACTACATGCCTCTGTTGCCAGAGGGATGTAAATTAGACATACCGACATTGCAAATGAAGCGGGGATTTAACTCTCCCGTGCTTCATTTGAATAAAAATGGCTGTCGTGTTTTGCCGAGTTAGCAGTTTGTCAGCAAAAAGCGGCTGTCAAGACAAGGATCGGGTGACAAAGAATGCCTTTGTCGGTCGATCCTGTAAACTTCGTTTTACAAGGCATAAGGGATCAGCCAACAAAGGCTTTCTTTGTTACCCAATCCCTGTCTTGACAGCCGCTTTTTGCTGACAAACTGCTGACTTGGCAAAATGCGGTGGCCATTTTTATTCAAATGAAGCATGGGAGATTTAAATCCCCATTTCATTTGCAATGTCGGTATGTCTAATTTACATCCCTCTGGCTACAGAGGCATGTAGTCTAGACGTACCCTATGAGACTAACCAAAATATACAGAATCATGAGCTTTCATGGGCAAAACCCACTTCATAAGACAATTGACAGGTGGTACTTCTGCTGTTATATATATCTCTTGGTTTCTATTATTTCCACTCCAATTCATCTGCTTAGCCTCTGGCAGCTGCTTCCAGCAAATCTAAGGGAAGCGTTGAGTCAACTTGTTTAATGTAATAATTTATGTGATCAACAAGATTACATGCCTTTCTTTGCATAAAAATAACTCTGATATTCGTTCAGCGGGTACCACAATTTCACCTGTGGGTAGATAATTCTTCTGGAAGTGTTGGAAAAACATCTTTGTGAACACCTTCCCATAACGAAAGACATTTTTGCTTCCTCTCCATAAAACTCTTGCAACAAGCTTCCAGCGCGCAATCAACCAGTTGAAGGAAATATTCGCTACAGTGCAACCTGAGTGATCCTCAGCTCTTCTGGACAAACTTATTCAGAGTCTCCCATGACATGCAGGTAAGTGAGGCTGTACTGTATTTACACTTGTTAAACATCATATGGCAATAAGTGGGATCAGCAATGATCAATTCGCAGTGTGAATGAGAGTACAGTACTTGAGCAGATGAATGATCCATTATAAGTGATTTAGTTAATCAACCAGCTAGTAAGAAGCAGCTCACAGTAGGGATGTCGGTGGTTAACTGGTGACCCGGCCGGGCTGGAGCAGCTTCCTGCTCACCCACCATGTGGAGAGATGGGCTTGGCCCAGCCTGGCCCTAGAGCAGCCCCCGCCTGTGGCAGGCCCAGTATAGTGGGAGCAGCCTGTGGCTTAGCAAGCTGAGCCCCCTGCTTGCCCCTGTTGAAACAGCTAACCGGTAAACATGTTTAACCAGTTAATTGATTAAGTGGAATTTCACATCCCTCACAGCAACCGATGTCTTGACTGAGACTGTTATATATGGCTGTAGCCATGTTGATCCCAGGACATGAGAGAAACAAGGTGGGTGAGGTGATATCTTTTATTGGACCAACTCCTATTGGTGAGAGAGACAGGTTTATCCCAGGCCCTAGTTTACGGGAGTTTAACTTATACAGAGTTTACTTCTAAGATAAACTCTGAAGCAAATGCCCTGATGCTTCTTGACTGGTCAGAGCAATTCTACCGATAGCTTTGCAGTGTTATTGCCTTCTCAGATGTGTCTGAAATTTCCTCTTTCTAATCAGGCTTAAGGATGCTGTGTCTAACTGGGGAGTTTCCTGTCAGTTTTGAAGCCCTGACAAGGCCTTTAAGAAGTTGACAAGATAGACTATAAACTGCCTGAGAGAGAGCTTGAAATAGATGGTGAGAAAGCACTTTGGGGCCTTTTCACAAACAGATCAGAATGAAATACAACTATTGGCATGGATGTAACACTTTATATTTTCAAAACACTATACAGACATTCACTAATTAATCATTGGACACCCGTATGAGGTAGGACAGAGGTTTTAGCCTAAAGTTGACCATCTATTCAAAGTAAAAAGTAAAAACCTGGGACACTGTTATTTGTAACACTTCTCGGGGTCACAGATTTGACCCACAAAACACAGAACTACATTTCCTTGCAAAAGTGTGTTGGGCTTGCTACTGCCAGCTTCTGATTCAAGAACATATGTGTGTTCTTTGAAGTGGAAGATTTATTTATTTATTTTTTTTACTCTTCTGAACAAGGTTATTGTGAAATACTACGAGTGGTGTTCATCTGCTTTGAGTAAAAGGACAGCATTGACAGCATCCACCCCTATTTCCGTATTGATTTCCACTCCAATTTGTGTTCATCACACTGAATACACATGCCATTGGACCATTTGTTTTTTGGAATCGGAGCATATTCTTTCAGGAACGTGGCTTGAACAAACATTTTTTAAATTTTAAAAATAATGGTTTGAAGAATGGGGGGAAATGGGATATTTCAGGTGTCCTTGAAGTTCTGCGGCGGCGATATATGAGAGAGGAACTATCTCAATAAAACTGGGACATGGGGTCACTTGATTTTAAAAGCGTTGAGTAAATGAGGTCGCTGAGGCAAGCCAGGGGAAGTGACTTGCCCATATTCACACACATTGGGAGAACCGGCATTAGAATTCGTTTCCAGCCCTGTACTTTAACTACTAGGATGTGCTACTTCTCAAGGCCAGTGAAAAGTAGACCAGAATGTGCCTCTATCCAAAGTTTTTCACTAGGAGGAAAGAGAGGATATGTGCACAAGGAGTCACACAATGCCAGGCCCTGTTCTAGAGGCTATTTAGGTTGCTTGTGGCCAACTCCTTTGGGGACATGGTGGAGAAGCTGCCGGTGGCCCATTCTCTTCCTTCCATTCTGATTTTTGGGTTGTCCTAGTGGCAACACCTGCTGTACTCTGTGGCAGAACAGCCTGATGTGTGTCCTCACGTCCCCCTTGCATGTTATGTTCCCCAGTGACACACATGCACCTGGCACACCCCTCCAGTGTGAGACACCTAAAATATGTTGAAAGACCCTGAAAGGCATTTCACCATGTTGCCAAAACCAACATGGGTGTATATGAGAGAAAATACAGTGTCCATTGACAAGCATGATAATTCCCTTGAGTGCTATGTAACAGAAGGAACAACACCACAAACTTGTTTCAAATTCCTTGCTCCCTTGAGAGACCGCAGCACCGCTCCGAATGAAAGTGTTCCTGTACAAGATGAACAAAACCAGAATCTTGTGTGTCAGCTCCAGAGAAACAGGGGATGCCTGATTACACTTGTTTTACACACCTGATTACACACCTGATGATGTGTTCTTATAAAGAGGGATTTGTGAAAAAGCTCAGAAATCATCCACTTCTTTCTACGATATTGGTGGCTCTGCCTGCTCACTGTGATAATTGCAGCTGAGCAAACATATTTGATATAGTTAAGTAATTTTTTTATATCATGAACAAGTCACAGATTTCTCACATTAGTTATTCATATTTATCGGAATACAATGTTTGCTCAGTTATTGGTCAGATATATGACAGGGTTATTGTTTATTCCGTTTTTCTTTCCTGCACTCAAGCTATTTGAATATTGTTGTGTAATCATACCAGATATTGTGTTCCTAGAAGTCCTGCATGTTGGACAGATCTTTACTCTGTTTTATCTACTATATATTTGAGAGAGTTTGTCTATACAAGAATTCCTCCTAAATGGTAAGATTTAGGACCACCAAATTTGGCATGCAGCTTTCTCTTATCATAACGTAAAGCAGCATAAGGGGTTAGTTGTATCAGGAAAATGAGATGTGCTTGGAATGGGATTGCTGCTCATAAAACCATACAGTGAAAGGAGCTGGCTGGGGGCATGTCCACCCCCATCTGGGACTGCCCAAGCCTCCCACCCTCCAGGCACCCTTTAGATAGAGTGGGGGCACTTAAGCTCCCCCTTTGCCCCCAATACATACAGGAAAGTTGCTAATTGTTCCCCTTCCTCAGAGAGCAAGGGGAAAGTGCACAGTTTGCTCCATTCCTTGTCCAGGCTGGGGAGTGCAGGGGGCAGACCAACCTGGAGCTGCGCAGACGGGAGACATGTTGTGCCCACTTGAGCTGCAGCTGTAGTCCTCTCTCCGCAGGGGCTGCCTGCATACTGATCCTCTCGTTCCCAGCCTCACCCCAGAGCAAATGATTCAAATGAAGCATGCACGTTTTCATTTTATTTCCCAAAAAACGAAAGCTAATTGCATTAAGGACCCCAACAATGCCAGGTAAATCTTCTGGTTATTTATAAAATATGTTTGCAAATTCTATTTTGTGTGTTCAAGTCTCTTATATGGCCCATTACCTCAGTACCAGAGCACCTTGCAGTCTTCAATACATTCAGCCTCGTAACAGCTAAAGAGGCAGGGAAATGATATTTTTCCCATTTTATTGATAGGGAACTGAGGCACCAGGAAGACCAAGGCCTGGTCTATACCAGTGTTTCTCAACCTTTTTTTTTTTTTTAAATAAAGTACCCCTTTTTCAAAAAAAAATTCAGTACTCCCAGTACCTACAGTTTTCAGACACAAAATTTTTTTTCTACCATGGCAACGCATTTTTTTTAAACAACTTAATCGTAGCCAGGCGGGCAATGAAATTTTTGGGTGTAAAAAGAACAAAAATAATAATGCTGTAAAACTTAAAACAAAAATTCAGTTTTCTTTAAATTTCAGTTGTGGTGATGTACTCCTCTCCCCCCAGACTTCTCTCGAATACCCCTGAGAGTACTCGTACCTCTGGTTGAAAAACACTAGTCTATACTAGACAAGGCAGGTCAGTTTATGGAACACAACTCCAGCTATGCAAAATGAGTAGCTGGGTTGGCTTACCTTAAGCCAAGCCATGGCGGCCTCCATACAATGGGAGGCTCATGGGCGCGTGTGTTCTCATTAGCTTCCCTTACTCTTTGCAGAAGGAGGAGTATTGGGCGCTTGCAGGGGCTGCCCTCAGCATTCGATTTAGGGGGTCTACATTAGACCATCTAAATTGAACGCTAGAAGATCAATCTCCGGAGGGTTGAGCTTCTCGCTAGTGTACACATAGATTAAGTGCCTTGTCCAAGGTCCCACAGAAAGTATGGGGAGAAATAGGGCTCTGAACCTAGGTGTTTCAAGATCTAGACTCATGCTATCACCCACCGTTCCTCCTCTTTTGTCTAGAGCCCTGAAGTGCACTTATCTGCAAAGCCAACAACCACTGCTGGGCCAATCATGGTTTACAAGCAGCAGGATATTGTTATTTATCTGTTTGATTTGTCTCTGTGGAATTCTTACACTAATAACGAGGCACCTATCCAGAACTTTAGGCTTCATACTCAAGCCAAAATAAAGTGTAGTAACATCATATTAGCTTGAGAGTCCCACTGGCATTAGCTCTTCGTGCATTCCAAGTACAAATTGCGTTCTGGGGAGCATTAATCCTTTGGTTCCATTATAACAGCTGGAATGTTCTATTCCCTGGTGAAAATATTGCCGTTTTGAATTACCTAGCTCTCAACATCACAGCTGCATACCGTATCCTTCCTTCCCTCTCCAGCATCATCCCTCCAGTGGTGCCTGTATGAACTGGTGTCTGGGTCAAGGTGTAATGCACAAATGCTGTACACAGGAAACCTTGTAAAAGACTCTCTCAATGTCAATAAAACATGATGCTAATATTTCATCTTGGGTCCTTTTTCTTGCCACCTGGTCTCGTGTGCTGTGAGACTGGCCTGCTTTTGTCTAGTTTGCAGTCCTCAAATTTGTGAACCTCTTTCAGCCATGGCAAAGTCATTGCTTTGGGCAGGGGGCTGGACTCGATGACCTTCCGAGGTCTCTTCCAGCCCTAGGATTCTAGGATAACATGTTGTTTCTTTGTCTGTCTAGGCATTGAATTTTATTTGTCACTTTTATCTGAGCACTCTGGTGCTGTAGTCTCCCAAGTGGGCATAATTAATCCATATATTTTTTGTCATTGAGCACCTGCTTTTTGGTAGTCTGTATTTCCTCATCTGAAATCTATCACCTCTTTCTAATTGTTCTCTTTTAGGGTATTGCCTTTCTAATTCTTCTCTTCTAGGGTATGCCTACACTGCAGCAAACTCCCAACCTGTAGACAGACTTTCACTAGCAGAGTTTTGGTGGCTTGCTTGAATCTTCCAGAGACACAAGGTCCGCACAGCAATTTTTTCTGCACTAGATCGAATCCTGCCAGCACGAGTGTCAACCTGAGCTGGGAGGCTCATTGTCAGTGCAGTGTAGCTATGCTTTCAGAGGTGTGTTCTGAATTGGGTTACTCAACTTGTAATAGCAGGGACCTGTAACAGGGTGGGACTCACTACTGCAGCGCCTCCTGCTGGTTGCTCTGGGAATTAGCTCTGCTTAGCACTGCAGCGCCCTCTTCCGACTGGTGTCTCACCTGTTATTCCCTGTTTTCTATTAATGGCTCTCCCATCTTGCATTAGGACTCACGTCCCTCCCAGACCTCGGCATCCTTTACTCCAGGTACTGCCCCTCAACAGCACTCCCACACTCAGAGGGTCCCCCTGCTCAGGGAACGCCCAATCCCCTATGCCCTCCTTGCCTTAGTGGCCCTCCTGCCAGTCATCACCTAACCCCTTAATTCAGAGGCAAACTGGATTCTGACATGGCCACTCATCATAGGCAAGGGGGTGAGGACCTGCTGCCTTTGTGTCCCCTGCCAGCCATCTCTTTTATACAGGCCTCCTGGGTTCTGATTGGCTTCCACAAGGCCTCTAGTGATTACTCCCTAGCTTTAGCCTTCTCACAGGGCTGTTTTAACCCTTTTAATGTCCGGAGTGGGGTGGTCACCCCACTACAGGAAGAAATAGCGATTTTGCTTTTAACTTGGGATAATCGCTCAAAATTCAACCCCAGCCTGCCCTGTTGGCTTTCACTTGAGCTCCTAACCTGAGTTAAAAGCCAGGTTGTCTGGTCTTCACTGGTATTTTAACCCAAATTAAGAACACCCCTTTGTGGCAGTGTAGAACATATCCCCTAACATGCACTTTTGGTGCATTATACAGGCATTCAGGAAACTAGATACCTGGTTCGAAAGAAAGAAGGCAGGTACTGCCCATTCAAGAATTGCTACGCTATTACCCGGCATGATCAGTCAGTCATATCTCCCTTGATATATTTCCTAACATCATCTCTCACAGAGTAAAGCTACTGGGAGTTTCAGGTTGAAAGAACTCTGGATAACATAATCAGCAAGGCTGAGTAAAAGAGCTAAGATATTTGGGATAGATTCAGACTCATGGCCCTCTGCATACCATGTTTATATAACTTTCTTGGTCCATGTGTGAGAAGTTTGCTTTAGTTTCATCAGCAAATGTTCAACCAGCTGTGATTTTTTTTAAACCCTTTCCTGGGCAGTAGCTTTTGATTGACTATTGGTGAGTTGCACTAAAACATTCCTTAGAATTTGCTTGTGCTGTATCTTTACAGCCCGAATTTGCAAAGTATAATACTAAATCCCTGCTGCTCATTCTTTATAAAAGAGATTCTCCCTATTCCTACCGTCATAAGTACAATTGAGTACAGGTTGAACCTCTCTAGTTTAACATCCTAGGGGACCTGACCAGTGCCAAACTACTATGGGAGGTCTGTATTATTTAGCAGCATTAACATCACTACTGCTTACTGGGCTCTTAGAAGACATTTAAATAGGAGCTAAATAATAACATAGAACACTGGGGCTACATCTAGACTGCATCCTTCTGTCGACAGAGGGATGCAAATCAAGCACATCGAAATTGCTAATGAAGCAGGGATTTAAATATCCTGTGCTTCATTAGCATAAAAATGGCTGCTGCTTTTTTTTGAAATGGAGCTTTTTCAAATAAAATGTCAGTCTGGATGAAGATCTGTTTAAAATAAAGCCTTTTTTGACAGATCCTGTATACCTCAAAAAATGAGGTTTATAGGATCTGTCGAAAAAGGCTTTATTTTTGACAGATCCACATCGAGACTGCTGTTTTTCCCAAAAAAGCTCCGTTTTGAAAAAAAGTGGCGGCCATGTTTATGCTAACGAAGTGTGGGATATTTAAATCCCTGCTTCATTAGCAATTCTGATGTGCCTAATCTACATCTCTCTGTCAACAGAGAGGTGTAGTCTAGACATACCCTGAGAGGCTATAGCACGGGTGGCTGTAAACAAACCTTATGGGACTGTAGGAAACTTGGCTGCACCCATGAAAAGCGGATATCTGACTAAATCAGGCCAGACCGTGGATGATGCTGGACCAGAGAGTGCCAGACTAGGGAGGTTCAACTTGTATTGACTTAAGAAAAATTCAGAGGGGTAGCCGAGTTAGTCTGTACAGGATACATTTTAAAAACAATAAATAGTCTGGTAGCACTTTAAAAACTAGCAAAACATGTAGATGACTTTTTGAAGAGGTGAGCTGTGCCCACAAAAGCTCATAGCATCATCTACATGTTTTGTTAGTCTTTAAAGTGCTACCAGACTATTTGTTGTTTTTTTTAAAAAATTGCTCATGGAGTGAGGTGTTGCCTTGTTTTGTGTACATTTTGGATCCATATCTTCACTGAGTTTGATTTTTGATCAGATTGTAACATTTTATTGCCGAGAAATAGAAGATCCATTACAAAAAATTCAGTTGGATGCAGATATCTGTAGTGAGGACTTTTCTTCCCAGACTATCTTGTGAAACACAAAATTTGAGAAACAAAGTTTTCCTCTAGTCAGCTGTTTGTGCTGCATAGCTAGAACAGGCCATTAGCCTCATGAATGTACATAGGAATTTAGTCTAAAGCCTTGCTCTTCACAGCAGAAAAGGCATTTCCCCCTCTCTCTTCAGATGTCCTCTAGTCATGGAATGTACATAACTCTCTCCATGTAATGTATCTGTCGTAGAATTGCCAAATATAAAGAACTTCATGTGTTTGATGCATTTTCAGTAATAGGATGAAACTCACATGTGTGAACACTTTTAAAAATTTTTGGTTTAGTGCCTGCACAGAGATCGGCACAGAACTTTGCAGAATATCCTAGAGCTAGTCAAAATTCTTTTTGACAGCCGCTTAAGGAAAACAGATGTAGTCTAGCATGTAATTAATGCTGGTGATGCTGCTCTGATCATTTTACGCCTATAATGCTCTTCTCTGGCTGAGAGGGAGATAATGGACAATCACATAAGAAAATGCTTGATTATGGCTTGATTGAGCTTGTGTGAGCTCTAGACAGCTAATGTTGTCATGGTTTCCAAACCCATGTCATGGCTGGTATTTCTGTACAGACAGGAGATTAAATAAAGTCATCTAAAAATTTGCCATCTTGATGGTGCCTTTGGGGGGGGGGGTATGTCTACACTGTGGGGGTTTTCCGGGATACCAGAGGTCCGCGTTTGCTCTTCCATTTTTTTTTTTTTTTTTTGCGGAAGAGCAAACACACACTTTTGAAGAGCCCTGTATCCCTCCCCATCTAGACAAGGCCAAATGGCAGAAAAGCCTCTCCTGGAAAAGTGATCTGAAAAAGCTATAGTGTAGACCTAGCCAAAGACAGGACAGTTTGCCTTTGCTTCTTACCTTATAGAAGGTTGTTAGGCATGTTTCACATCAGACATTCTGAAAGCCAGAATTGCTTTAACAATATATTTGCAGAACAGGTATCTTGCGGTCTTGGCAGTATCTATTTCTTTCCAGTAAGTTATGCATTGGCTCAGTGAGGTGGGGGATTTTTCCTGTTACTGTTGGTGGCTTTGCAGTTCCTGGTACCCAGTTCCCAGGCTCCTCATCTAAATATGGAGTCACCTTTAAGATGAGAGAGCCTTTATCTTGAGGAGGTTTATGTCTAGACTGCATCCCTCTGTCGGCAGAGGGATGCAAATCAAGCAAGTCGAAATTGCTAATGAAGTGGGGATTTAAATATCCCATGCTTCATTAGCATAAACATGGCGACTGCTTTTTTTTTTAAACTGAGCTTTTTCGGAAAAACAAAACAAAACAAACAAAAAAACCGGCAGTCTAGACGCGGATCTGTCAAAAAATAAACCCTTTTTTGAAAGATCCTGTATTCCTCAAAAAACGAGGTTTACAGGATCTGTCAAAAAAGGGTTTATTTTTTGATAGACCCGTGTCTAGACTGCTGGTGTTTTTAAAGCTCCATTTTTTTAAAAAAAAAACAGTGGCCATGTTTTTGCTAATGAAGTGCAGGATATTTAAATTCTGACTTCATTTGTACTTTTGACATGCCTAATCTACATCTCTCTGTTGACAGAGAGGTGTAGTCTAGTCACACCCAAAGAGTATCATCCTTTCTCTGGGGTGTTTATGAATAAGTTGCTAGAAATAATAGTACACTGAAAGCAGAGAGCCATCAAGCGAGAACATCTAATGATGTTTTTTGTAGGCATGCTGTAATGCTCAGTTACACCAACTATTTGTAGGTATCATTTCAATACTAAACATGTCTACATAT
Organism: Pelodiscus sinensis; assembly: GCF_052426305.1. NCBI lineage: Eukaryota > Metazoa > Chordata > Testudines > Trionychidae > Pelodiscus > Pelodiscus sinensis. The sequence goes on along the minus strand of NC_143077.1, from coordinate 12,210,941 downwards.
CTTACTGCTCTTGTTCTAACTTCTCCAGCTATTTTAGGCCATTTGAGTGTGTATAAAGAGGACGCATCTACAGAAGATGAATGCTTCATGATTTCTATCCATGCAGCCCAGTGAAAGCAGAATAAAGGGGCAGATGGGTCTTGGACACTGTTACAGAGGAAGTTGTCCTAAAACCAAAAACCCAGCTGATTTTCAAGTTTTATTCTTGTCACTTATTTTAACTAAATGGGCTGAGAACCTGCCCCCATGTACTATCTTGGAGAAAGATTTGGGTTATACACTATGGCTGTGTCTAGACTGGCAAGTTTTTCCGGAAAATCAGCAGCTTTTCCGGAAAAACTTGCCAGCTGTCTAAACTGGTCGCTTGAATTTCCGGAAAAGCACTGACGATCTCATGTAAAATCATCAGTGCTTTTCCGGAAAAACTATGCTGCTCCCGTTTGGGCAAAAGTCTTTTTTCGAAAGACTTTTGCCCAAAAGGGCCACTGTAGACAGCATAGTGCTGTTTTCCGCCAAAAAGCCCCGATCGCGAAAATGGCGATCGGGGCTTTTTTGCGGAAAACCACGTCTAGATTGGCCACGGACACTTTTCCGCAAAAAGTGCTTTTGCGGAAAAGCATCCGGCCAATCTAGACGCGCTTTTCCGAAAATGCTTTTAACGGAAAACTTTTCCGTTAAAATCATTTTCGGAAATTCATGTCAGTGTAGACGTAGCCAATGAGAGTAGAAGGTTTGCTTATCATCATGAGCATGGTTATATCACTTTACATTGAAATACATCTTTTGTCAAGCTTTATTTACTGTGTGGAAGCATAGCATGTGGCTTAATAGGCCATGTCCCACCAACGTACAGAAACTAGTAGCTATCGGCGTTACCTGAAGTAACGTTGTCATTGTGACTGTACAAAACAATAGAATTTTCTAAGGATTGGGAAAATATTAAATACAGACACCAAATATCTTAGAGAAAGTGATTTATAATGCTCAGCCAAACATCGCTAAGACCCAGTCTGGTTTGCATCATGTGAACTCACTATTATTATTGACAAGGCATAACGTGGCATTTTCAAAATCCTGCTTCTATAGAGGACATGTAACAATTCTTAAGGATGTCATTTTCCATGTTATCTAAAGGTAAGACAAGAAGTAATTGGCTTAATCTGCAGGAAGAGAGATCTGAGTCTAATATGGGGGAAAAGTTTCTAATTACAAGAATGGTTACATCTAGCCATAGGTTGCCATGGGTGGTTATGGCAACCCCATCTTTGGACGTTTTAAAGAATAGGTTAGATATTTTGGATGGTCTGTGCTTTGTCCTACTTTGGATCAGGGGTCTGACTACGTCGAACTGAATCATGCGTGACCTCTTTCTGACCACAAAAATTACATGACCCCAGGATGGGGAACCGAAGCCTAAGCCTGCCCGAGCCCTGCTGCCGTAGACAGGGGTCCAAAGCCCAAGGGCGTCAGCCCCAGGGAGAGGGCCTGTAACCTGAACCCCACTACACAGGAATGAAGCTCTCGGGCATCTGCTTCAGCCCAGACAAGTGGGACTCAAGCTTCAGCCTGGGGCCCCAGCAAGGCTAACTCAGCCCCGACGACCTCATTTAAAATGGGGTCATCACCCGCTTTGGAGTCCCAACCCAGTTTGAGAACCTAGATAACTTCTTGAGATGCCTTCAAGCCATGTGTTTTTATGGTTATTTTTTCTGTTTTCCACCTCTGGTGTCTGGGCCTTACATGCTCCGTGATCTCAGGTGGAGGAGTGCTCCCTCTGAAGCCCATCAGAACCGTTTCTCACCAGGCCAGACGCGTCACCATCCCATATACTTGTGCTGCCTCCTTAGAATGTGAGCCCTGGGCATGGGCAGTCAGTGCCACCCCTGGCCGTGCCCCTTCTGCTGAGGCCCTGCCTCCATGGGAGCCCAGCTGCCTCTCTGCCCCCACCACCACGGGGTGGGGAGGAGGGTGGGTGAGTGTGTGTGCCCCAGCATCCCCAACCCCAGTGCATGGGGAGGGTGGGTGGCGCATGGTTCCAGCCTCTCTGGCCCCAGATCACGGGAAGGAAGGAGGGGGTGCGTCCCCAGCCACTCTAGTCCTGCAGCACAGGGAGGGCTAGTAACATAGGCATTCCGGGGAGCGGAGTGTGGGTGGGGCCATGCTGGAGTTTTGGGAAGGCTGTGACTTTCCCCTCCTAGGATACCAGCTACCAATGACCCAGGGGAAGAATACAGATTGTTCCTCTCTCTGCCATATGGAAGTGCAAAATTCCCCATTGTTTGTGAAATCTTATACATCACCCTGATGTCTCCCCCACTCTTATGATCCGAAGAGGTGAAAGCCAGCATGGCCTCTTCTGTTCATGCTTTTGCATGTGCACCATTGGCATAGATGATGCCAGCATAGTCCTGGGACTTATTTTCTAGTGGCTGTTGCTTTTGAACCTGCGGAAGGGAGCACAAAAGTAATATAACTCATTAAAACTTTCTAGCATCTTCTATCATCTGTGTTCTACAAACACATTTAATTTAAACCTCATTGTCCTCCTGTAGGGTAGGTCAGTATGAAATCCCCTTTTTACAGATTTATAAAGAAAGGAAGGGACTTGCATATGGCAGAGGCAACAATGCTGGGATAAGACACAAGGATCTTAGACTCCTTGTTCCCTGCTCTAACCTCTAGCTCATACCACTTCCCAAGGACACACAATAGAGTGCTTGTGGGAGTTGCAAATAAATCTAGAGCAGTTTTGTGTTACTTTTGCCATGTGCCCTTCAGTGTCAAGAAGGTAGAGTGCTATGATATTAGATTATCCAGTGTGGCTGCTTAAAAAGATGTGTTCAGTGGCTTGTAGGGGAGCCATGATGTAAGCAGGTGCAAGTTCCACGATTTCAGAAAAGGGTTGTGAGATTTTCTGCATGACGCTCCTGGCAGAATCAAGGCTTCTTGTCTGCCCCTTGGCACTGCAGCCAAGGGCCGGGAGGTGTGTGTGGCGGGAAGGTTTGAGGCAGGAGGGCTACTTGCTTGCTGGTGTAGCTGCCCCTAGTGGACACTCTGCAAGATAGCTCTCCCCTGTGGGCTCACTGCCCCCAATGCCCACTCTCAGTAGTGCATCTCTCTGAACAGCCCAGCCCCTCTCTTTTCATATTCTGGAAACAGTCCCTTTCCCAGCACTTCTGGTTGTCCTGGCACAACCAAACCCTGATCTTGCTTTAAGTTAGGAGAAGAGGAAGCTATGTACCAAATTTAGTGCTCCTAGCCCCTACTGTTTAGACGGAGTTACTGAATAAAGTCCAATGAGTAGTCACTGTGGCACCGTAGAGACTAACAAATATATATATATCTCTATATATAGATAGATATATATAGATAGATAGATTGATTATATATCTATCTATCTCATGAGCTTTCTTGGGCACAACCTACTTCTTCAACAGTGAAAATTTAAATAGATACAAATAGAAAAAGTGCTCAAAAATAAATATCAATACTGTCTGTGAAAATGCTGATAAATTGAATTCTGCCAAGCCAAATTATTCCCCATTGCTAAGCTTAATCTGTTTTTCTCTTTTCTAATAAGCTTCAGGTTCAGTCTAGATCTCTGTGTGTGTTATTCTGCAGTACAATGGGAGCCCAGTCTCGAGAGGGATTTGGGAGTGCTATCCCGTGTTGATGAATGTTACATAAGAATGGCCAGAGCAGGTCAGACCAATGGGACATCTTGCCCAGAATACTGTCTCGGATGGGGGACAGTGCTAGTTATGTCAGAGGGAATGAACAGAACAGGGTAATCTGATTGTCCATTTTCAGTTTCTGGCTGTTGAGGTTTTAGGGACACCCAGAGTTGCATCTCTGCCCATTTTACCTAATAGCCATCAATGGAGGTTTGACAAGTTGGGTCACAGATATCCCTCTGGGACTGTCACCTCATGGCCTGATCATTCCACTGAGCCCGCCTACTTACCCTCTGAGGCACCCCACTGTCCTGCGTGGCTGGAAGCTCTTATCTCCCCTAGCAAAGGCACAGAGTTGGGATAACAGCCCACATGGAGAGTAATATGGACACTGAGAATAGTTCAGCTCTGGGAGGGTTCAGCTATAGAGACTTGACAGCTCCAATGGGACCAGAACCCCAAATAAATCAGTCTTACTCTGTATAAAACTTTTATAGAGGAAGCTCATAAAGTTCACTCCCTTCTATCAATGGAAAAGAGATTCACAGCTGTTACTCCCCCCAGGTAACAATTATTTACACTGGGCTTGATTATAAACAAAAGTGATTTTGGTGGTTGCAAGTGATGACAGACAGATCAAAGTCAGTTACCAAGGCTAAAATAAAACAAAATACACCAGCTAAGCCTAGTTCACTAAGACAAGTTGTTACAAATTGTTGTTTCTCACCCTAGTAGTTCTCAGGCAAAGTCTTTCCAGGCCAGGGCTGTTCTTGACTTGGACCCAGCAGCTCCTCTCCACCTCTGTCATTCGAGCACTTTGGTTTCCAGGTGCTTTCATGTACTCTCAGGGAGGGGAGCTATCTGTGAAGCCAGCTGAAGATCATCATAATTTGCTTCCCCTGGGCAGGAAGATGTGGTCCCAGTCCCCTGACTCGTGCAAAAATACAGAATGATCAGGATGCGTTCCAGCACCAAGTGGCATGGTCACATATCTTTGAAGGACCAGCCAGAGTTTAAGTTTACAGGGGAAAAAAGACTTTTCACTAGGCACCCTAGATTAATAAACAGGTTTACACTTTATATTTCTAATTTCACGTACAAGAAAGATACATGCACACAAATAGAATATACATGTTCAGGTGGTTACAAGCTCTTGAAGGATCTGTTACTTGCCCTGTTTTGCATAAAGCATTTTTGAGTTTTATGCATATTCATATTCAAAAACTGTGGGGGCATGGTGCCATAGGAGGTATCCTCCATGAAGTAATTTAATTCTTTACCCTTCATATCCTCCCATGACAATGAGCTCTACAGGTTGACTGTGAGTTGTGCGAAGAAGTACTTCCTTGTACTCATTTTAAACCAGTGTTTCTCAAAGTGAGTTGTGGGCCCTCTTTGGGAAAGCCACTAATAGGCCTGCGCCGCTTTGTTTACCTACAGGGTCTGTAGCCACTGAGACTTGCGGTTCCCATTGGCCCTGATTCACCATCCCTAGCCAAGGGGCGCACTGGGAAGAGGTGGCCTTGGGTTATGTTGCTTCCTGTGGCTCCCCTTGGATGGAAACTGTGAACCAGAGCCAATGGGAGCCACGAGGCTCCTTGACTACAGACCCTTTAGGTAAACAAATCGACGTAGGCCCACTAGCAGCTTTCCCAAAGCCCAGCCCATTTTGAGGAACATTGTTTTAAACCTACTTATTTTATTGGGGGAACTCTACTTGTATTAGAGGAAGGGGTAAATCACACATCAATATGTATTTTCTTAACACTATTCATATAATTTCCCCCTTTAGTCATCACTTTTTCTAAGCTGAGCAGTCCCAGTCTTTTTAATCTCTCCTCATATGGAAGGTGTTCCATTCCCCTAGTAATTTTCAAGTGGCCCTGATATGAATCCGGGGGTGGAGACTTCAGCTCCTCCATCGCCCTACCCCCACCACACAGCCCCCTGTCCTTAGCTCCTCTTCATCCCCTAACCTTTATTCCTGCACCCCACACACAATCATCCCCCTTCTCAATAAACCTTACAGAAAAGAGATCAAATGGAGAATTTTGGAGCAATGCTCTGTCTTGGCACAGCTAAATCAATGCTTAAGGTTTGAAAACTCCTCCTAAACTGTAAGAGCTAGGGCCATCAAATTTGGTATACTACTTCTTCTTAGCATTACTTAAAGAACCATAAGGGTTTGGTTGTGCCAGAAAAATGGGATGAGCCTGGAATGGGATTGCTTCTCATAAAACCAAATAGAAAAGAGACAATCACCAAATCACGAACAGTCCTCAAAATGGAAATAACTGAACAAATGTCGAAAGAGTCTGAACCAAGATGAGTCAGAAATATAGTATAAACCTGCAATAGGATTGCTTCTCAATAAACCTTACAGAAAAGAGATAAACTGGAGACATGTGGAGTAGTGCTCTGTTTCAGCTCAATGAATACTTAAGGTCTGAAAATTAGAAGAAACTGTTATTGCAAGCCACAGTGACTATAGCCCTTTTTTGTTCAAACATAATGAATGATAAGGGTTTCCTGGGATGAAGGACAAAAATACACTTGATGGAATTCCTATTTAAAACAATTTACTAAAATAAATCAAACTGAAACATTTAACAGTCCCTTTTTTAAGAAAGCCAAAGAAAAATTTACTTCATAAAAAAGAACATGGTATTTTTGAAAAACACAATCATTTAAATAAAGCATGTACATTTTCCTTTTATTTCCCCCCCCCCCAAAAAAAAACCCTTAATTGAGTTAAGGATCCAAGCAAAGCCCTGTACGTGGGCAAGCACACTATATCCACTTGTTTCCATGCTTGTTGACCCTGCTCCTAAAGAATTCCATAGGTTGGTGAGGTATGATTTGCCTTGATTCTTTTCCCCAAATTATAGGTCGAATTTATAAGGAGAGCGTCCACACTATCAAGCCCATTATTTCAAAATAATGGGTCACTTAATTCGAAATCTGTACTCCTGCTTTTCATCAGGAATAACGCTAATTCTGAAATAGTTATTTTGAAATAACAGTAATGTGGATGCTCCGGTATCCCTGTTTCAAAATAACTACTCCCTAGAATAATTCGAACTAATTGCTGTGCTTCCTGGGGCTCTAAGGGTATGTCTAGACTACAGGCTTTTGTTGACAGTGGCTTTGTCGACAGATACTGTCGACAAAGCTTCTGTCGACAAAGAGTGTCTAGACTGCATCCAGTGCTGTCAACAAAGCAAGCCGCTTTGTTGACATGAGAGTGTAGACACAAAGGACAGTGTAGATGCAATAACGCCTTCTGTCGACAAAAGGCATTATTCCTCGTAGAATGAGGTGTATGTTATGTCGACCGAACTCGGCAGTTGTGTAGACGCAAGTATAGTTTTGTCAACAAAAGTTCACTTTTGTCGACAAAACCCTGTAGTCTAGACACACCCTAAGTCCCAGGTAGTGCGTCCACAGATCCTGCCTCAGACTAATTTTGATGCTTCCCCATAGTGAGGAAAGACTGCTTCAAATTTGTTAAATCAGGAGTTAAGTGGAATTTAGAAATTTTGAAATAGTTTCCCAGTGAAGACATGGCCTTCCTGTCTTCACCTGTGTGTCTCAGTCAGTTCTTGACTATAATTTCAATCGGTTTGCCCAGTACTGAAGTTAAACTTATCACACGGTAATTGCCAGAGTCACCTCTAGAGTCTTTTTTAAAACTGACACTTCATAAATTGCCCTCCAGTCATCTGGTACAGAGGCTGATTTAAATGGTGGGTTACATATTTCTGCAATTTCATATGTGAGTTCCTTCTGAACTCTTGGGAGAATGCCATCTGGTCTTGGTGACTTGCTACTGTTTAATTTATCAGTTTGTTCCAAAACTACCTCTATTGACATCTCAGTCTGGATTGTATAATAATATGCAATAATATTACTTATTAGAACCAGATATGTCAGACGTTCTGAATGGTATGCTCTGCTCTGACAAAGAGCTTTGTCTGTTATCAGTCACAATAGCAGAAATGGTGCAGTTCAGTCCAGTTCTGTTTTATGTAGATGTTTCGTAGAGAAAGCTAGTGATCTGTGTGTGAACATGGCTATTGCTTCCCCCTTTGTCTGTTCTGCTGATCATGCTAATTTGGTTGCTGAGAATAAGAGCCATTCTCCTATTACTATTACTCATTCTAGGCCCTGAATCATTCTGATGGATGGGACATGACATTAACCAATTTGCCTAATTCATCACCTTTATATTTTTTATATAAAAGACTCCATACTAAAGCTTCCCAGCCAGCCTCACAATTCACTTTTCTTGTCATCCTCTGGAATCTGTGAAAATGGGGCTTAGATGAGCAGGAAACACGTTCTGTGTTTTATTTCTGTTGGTTGGAGCCATGTGGCTGAATTGACTGGCCTATATGGTCCTGATGCCTCACCGCTTCACTGTCATATCAGAGATATTCTTCTGACGACAATTGCTCTGTCTCATTTATGTGTCTTTGAAATCTCAGAGAGTGATTAACATAGCGTTTTATCACCATTCCTCCATAGCATTCATACATACAGCTGCTGTATTGTGTTTTGGACTGCGTGCTGCTAAGAAGTCCCTTCCTAATGGGAAGTTGTTAGTATTCAGGACACTTGCACAATTGACACTTGCATTTTACTTCTGGAAGTTGCAGATTGTGCGATAACTGACTGAGCTGTAACTGTTGGTACTCAAACCAATGGCTTGCTCTACTGTCTTCTGAGGGCTGCTCTTCTTCCCCATTTAACATTGCAAACGGATGAGATCTAATATTATAGACACACCATTCTGGCTGACCGTGTAACACATGCATCAGCAATTCCATCTGAACCCCTGAATCCTTATTTTCAGTGGGTTAACTCAGCTGGGAATGTTTGATTTGTGCTTAAACTGGACAAACACATTTCCAGAATTTTGGGGCTAAGTGTTACTTATACAGTCAGTGCAGGCACCTGCTTGTTCATTCAGCTTTGGGACGCATTTGCATACCACTGGGGAATGCAGACTCATTTCTGTGTGCATTTACCCGGTGTGGGCACAACCTCCACCCACAAATAGTTTCCAGGCACAGCCAAATATTTTGGAAACCCTGCTCACATGTCTCTTTCTGTCTTTTAAAAAAAAAGGCTTTGAATGCTCTTGCTCTTCCTCTCGTGGCTGTGTTTGTTTGCTAATAGAAATAAAAGAAACAGAACATGTCTCTTTTCTGTAACTAATGATAAAGAAAACTTCTCTCTCCTTTGTTTTCTTTACTGTTTATTTGCCACTAGTTTACTCTTCATGCACATTCTCTCTCTCTCCTCTATTCATTTGCTTTGCCCTTGCCCAGCCTTCTTTCATCTTCTAGAACTTCTGTTCTTTTTGTTTCTGAGTTGTCAGTCCCTTCTGTGGATACGTTAAAGGCTGGTTTGTACTGCAGGGTGTCAGCCATACAGCAATTTTGGAAGGATATGGGTTCTGCAAAAGAGAAAGAGGCTGTAGGAGATGGAGGACAGCGATTAGGCAAAGAGTGATGAGAATTGAGAAACGTCTGACGTAAGGAAAAGGCTGCCTCTCTGTGCCTTGACAAGAGCCGTGTAGGCTATTGGGCTACCCATAGTCTGGTCTAGGTCCTCTGTCTCAGGACCTCAGCTTTTTTTCATCCACATTAAATTAGCTGACACATCAGTCATCCCTCCCCCTAATGTGGGGTCTTCTTCAGGGGCCTCTATTCCTGACAGGTGCCCACTGCACAGGCCACTTGCAGGAGAGTCCTACCCTGAGCTAGGGCCTGCCATAGCTGTTCCTATAGCTCTTCCCCTTTGTCCAGGGTCTTCCTGCCGGAATTCCTGCTCTCTCCCCAAAGCTACTGGCTGGTTTTTATACTCTCCTGGTTTCTCATTGATCAGTCTCAGATGCAAGAGAGCTAGCAAAAGAAGATGAGGCTTAGCATTGCTGGTACTAGCGATGGACAGATATTTTTTAACAGCTTTTTGGAAAAGGTATAATACATTTGGTGGCTAACACGTGCACTGTTGGTAGCTTTAAGGCATTGTTTGTTCCATGTTTCTGCGGCACATTCTTTCTACTGCCAAGCTTCTTAGAATGTATCTGTGTGTAGGGCAGAGTCCCAGGCATTTTGCCTCTTTCGCTGGGAAGGCAGGATTTGCAAATTAAAAGCAGAATGCTAATCAGTGTCCTTGTTGGTTCCTTTTTAAACTTTCTTGGCTAGACAGTTAATCAATTATTTGAAATGATGACTCTTGTATTGCTCACATATTAACAGCAACACCCTTGGTGAGACTAATAGCTCTCAAGCCCAGTAGACAATCTTTAGAACTCTGCTTGGATACAAAATTTGTATCAGCATCTGTATCCGCAAAAGCGGATGTCGGTACCCGTGGATATAAAGCAAATAACCATGGATTTGCAGGGCTCTAACAATTTTGTTGGAACACTGTGGAGTGAGTAGTAACCTAATGTCTTAAAGGGTGTCTAGCCACCTGGTGTTCTCTGGGCTGGTATTGAATCAGGATGGATGCTGCTTGATTATTTTTTAGTCCAACTGTGACACAATAATGTAATCAAAGCATAAGTGAACGAAGAGTTAAATTGCTCAAGTCAATATTTCCCCCGACTAGGGTTGGTATGTGATTGACATTATTGACTCTTGTCTCTGGCTTGCTTAAAAGGGTTAATTGCACATCCTTTTTCTGTCATGCTTCCCATCCAAGTTTGTCCTCCCAACAGGGGTGCTGTTTCAGGTTTTGGTGGGGGGTGACCTGTGTATTCCATGATGCATGAGCAGGGAGAGAGGAGAAGAGAGTGAGAGCATGAGGGGAGAGGACTGAAGAGAGAGGCTTCAGCAGTATTACTAAGCATACTCAGTACAAGCCAAGCACCAAATGTGAGGAACGAATACACACACACACACACACACACACACACACACGGCACTGGAAAATTCTACTTTTTTTGGCTGACAGGAACACTGTATCTAATTCCTATATAACAGAAAGAAAGTTAAATAAATATTAGATACGCTCAGCTCTAACACTAGCATACTCTGCTATCTTGTGGCAAGTCACTTAAGGGACACTAATTAGCCTTACAATGTTAATATATATTCTTACTTTGTTACTAACTGTGGAGAGAGAGAAACCCCATCAGCATTCCTGGGCTCTATCTCAGCTCTGGAAGGAGAGCGGGGCCTAGTGGGTTACAGCAGGGAGCAGATACATTTCAGCTCTAGATAAGAACATCAGAATTATCATACTGACCATTGAACTTACCAGTGGTCCTTTTAGCCCTGTATCCTGCCTTCCAACAGTGGCCAATGCCAGGTGCTTCAGAAGGAATAAAGCAAGGAGGCAATCATCATGATCTATCCCCTATCACCTATTTTGTTTGTTTTAAATCTGCTGCCCATACATTTAATTGGGTCAGCTTCTTGTGTTATGTTACTGTGAAGAAATGAATAACATTTCCTTGTTCTATTTTTCCACACCTTCCATGATTTTCTAGACCTCTAACATATCCCCCCATACTTTAGTCATTTCTTTTTCAAGCTGAAAAGTCTTATTTATCTCTCTTCATATGGAAGCTGTTCCCTACCCCCTAATCATTTCTGTTGTCCTTTTCTGTACCTTTTCCAAATCCAATATATCTTTTTTTAGATGGAGTGACCAGATCTGCATATGGTATCCAAGATGTGGCCATACAATGTCTTTATGTAGAGGCAATATGGCATTTTGTCTTATGTATTCCTTTCCTAATGATTCCCAACATTCTGTTAGCGTTTTAGTTTTCAGACTGAGCAGATGTTTTGAGGAAACTATCCACAAGGATTTCAAGATCTCTTTCTTGAATGGTAACGGCTATTCCAGACCCCATCATTTTCGTATCTATTGTTAGGATTACATTTTTCCATCTGCATTACTTTGCACTTATTAACCCTGAATGCCATCTGCCCTTGTGTTGCCCAGACACGCAGTTTTGTGAGATCCCTTTGGAACTCTTTGCAGTCAGCTCTGGACTAGTCACTGTTTGCCCCTTTTTCAAGAACGTTTATGAGATGTTTAACAGTAGTGGTCCCAATGCAGATCCCTGCAGCACAACACTTATTCCTACTCTTTTGCCCTCCCCTGTCTTTTAAGTGGAATACCCAGCAATGTTTTCATGACGATCTAACGATCCTTCAATTGCCTGAATACCCAGCCTTTTGTTATTCTTAGTCACCCTGCCTCCCTCTTTTTATAATGATTTCCCTCCCCCAGAGGCAAAGCTGCAGGCAGCTCAAACTCTGTTGCATTTAAGAACTGTCTCTGGAGTCAGGGCATGGGCTTTAAGCAGACCTCAAGCATGAAATCCAAACTCGGGGGGGGGGGTTACTGTCCCCCAAACTCCCCGTAAATGTTGCCCATGCCTTCCAAATCACAAGTGTTTTTTGTAGACAGAAGCTATTGCTCCAACTCCAAACTTCCCTTTTTAAAGACCATGTTGTAAGTTGCTTGCAAACTCTAGAAAACTGAGTACCTTGCAGAGGCAGCGTCACTTCAATGCTTTGCAGTGCAACTATAAACCAGAGCCAGACTTTGTCAGTATTCTCATTGAGAACTTTGCTAGCATGGGGAATATGGGAGCAGATTCTATGTTCGTTTGCTGCTGTTTGGACATGTGAGGCTGGGATGCAGCAACAGGTTCACTTTAAAAAAAATTTCATTTGAATGCTTCCCCTCTGAGGGTATGTCTACACTACCCTCCTAGTTCGAACTAGGAGGGTAATGTAGGCATACCGCACTTGCAAATGAAGCCCGGGATTTGAATTTCCCGGGCTTCATTTGCATAAATTGGGCACCGCCATTTTAAAATCCCTGCTCGTTCGAACCCCGTGCCGCGCGGCTACACGCGGCACGAACTAGATAGTTCGGACTAGGCTTCCTAGTCCGAACTACCGTTACTCCTCGTGGAATGAGCGACGCCCAGTTTATGCAAATGAAGCTCGGGAAATTCAAATGCCGGGCTTCATTTGCAAGTGCGGTATGCCTACATTACCCCGCTAGTTCGAACTAGCGGGGTAGTGTAGACATACCCTGAGAGTTTTGGCTACCCATTAGTGTTGGCAGAGCCTTAAAAGATCTGATAGGCTCAGTCAGAAGAACTCCAAAGGAATGAGTTATGGAGCTGAACCTTAGAGCACTGTTTCTTAAACTTTTTGAGACCATGGAACGCCACCAATAATACTTTTTTATGTGGACCACCTATGACAATTTTCATTAAAAAAAAATCATTGTCAGACAAAAAAAGACAAAAACAAAGAAGTAACAAAAAACAAAGGAAGAGGTCGTGGCCCACCTGCGAGTTGTTCATGGAACACCAGTGTTCCGTGGAACATAGTTTAAGAAACACTGCCTTAGAGGACGTATCTGGTCTAGGTAGTGCTGTGTAACTAGACAAGAGAAATTTTAGGGAGAGGATTTCCCAATGCTTTCCCATCAGAAATAGCCTGACAAGCAGCTAATGCTGGGTGATTGTGCAAAGGTACATCCCAGACTATCTGAGAGCCCATGATAATAAGGCCCAGTAGATGCATGCTCACGCTTCCAGACTTCCCAGTGCCACAGCCACATGAAGGTTTGTATCTGCTCTTACTGTACTTAGAGCAGTTTGTACGTCCAAACTAGCAATAGTTTGGTCTCTGTGCTGCTATTCTCTTACCACTGTCTGATGTCTTCAATACAATTTTATACTACCTACCCCAAGCCAGCACAGGGGAGCTTTACAAAACCCACAGAGGAGATCGTCGCTATACATGCCTTGTATCCCCAATGTGCAGTTCATTGCATTTGGGCCAGGGAGTCTTGGCCAACAAGAGTGTATTCGTAATTATCAGCTCCTGGCTCTGCGGAGTGGGCAAAGGGTCAGCCAGCACTGTGCGTCTTTTCAGCTAAATGAATATTCCCTTATCAAGCATCCTCCTCCGAACAAGAGCAGTGATTACACACAAGCTGGGTGCGACAGGGATTGAGGGGGACAGAGTGGCAGATGTGGGCTGCTCTGAGTCCTGTCAGGGAGGAATGATTAATGAACACCAGCTCCAGCGGAGGCTAACCTTTGGAGAGCTGAGCAGGACATCTGCAGAACTGTCAGAGCTCTGACAAGGACAGAGCTGAACAACCAATTATTCCACCATCACTAAGGTGGGCTGTCAGTTTAATCCCAGCCATTCACTTAGGCAAGGACAGGGAAATTTCTCCTTTACATAGCACCACTACATGGCGACCTTAACTATTTCAGTGCTGCTGAGGCAACGCACGGGGCAACTGCATTTCTAAGCTCCATTGGCACAGGATCTAACATGGATCGAGCTGGTGCGGCATCTGAGGGGCCAGAACTTGGAGGCAACTTTAAAGGTGGCACTTCCCACAATATCAGAGCAATACGGACATGTAATGGCCAGTTGCTTTATAATAAGCCAGATTCTGTCATCTCTTAAAATGATCATTAAGATGAAATTTAACAACAAACCAGCATGACCAGCTTGCTTATTTTTTTGCATAAGCAAAAGGAAAATAGAGAAAGTTTTGCCTCTTTGATGGATTGTATACTTAACACGCCCAGACCCGAGCTGCGAGAGGTTGCTCGTGTGTCCCTGGCAGGTTAGAACTGAATTTTGAACTGCTGTTGGCATTCTTCTAAAGTAAACCTTCAGTTTAGGTCTATGGAATTTAGGCCAATAAGGGCTACAGGCTCATAGTCCAAAAGAACTGAGCACTTTACATTTTCCTCTTCGCAAAGGAGGGCTGTGTGGTATTTAAAGCAACCAAGAGTGGTTGAGTTTGGAGTTATTACTATTTGTTTAGTGCTAACAGTGTGCATGGTGCTGTGCAAAACACTGGAGCCAATCTCTGTGTCTAAAAGCATAGAGTCTTAAAGACAGATCCAGATAAGACAGGAGACACTTGGAAAACCAGGAGGTCATGTGCTTTGTGGGTTTTGGGAGATGTTTAAGTCAGATCCCAGTGTTTTTCTTTAGCTGGGATGGTTTTGATTGTGAGTTGCTATGAACTTTAGCGGCCTCGTGAAATCTTTTCAATGGAAGATTTATGAGGAGCCCCGCTATTCAGTTATCTGCCAGACAGGAGAGGAGCTTTTTTTCTGTTCACATCTCATCTCTTCTATACCGTCGATTGTCATTTTTCCCTCAGAATTTTAGGTTCTGATCACACAGTTTGTGTTTTGCTGTAAAAGCATCTGTTTAAATCTGTCATGTAATACAGGGAGCTGTCACAGGTATCTTCAGTATCATGGAGGGAAGTAGCAAGTGAATGGGAAAAAGGCTGCCTGGCTTCTGTCCTGTGAAAGAAACCATGGCATAGAGTTGCTTGGCTGCCTTTCTGGGTCTCTTCTCTGTGGGTATGTCTAGACATACTGAAATTGCACAAGGCATAAGGGATCGGTTGGAAAAGGCTTTCCTTGCTGACCAATCCCTGTCTAGACTGCCGCAGCGGCAAAAAGTGGTGGCCATTTTTATTCTAATGAAGCATGGGAGATTTAAATCCCCCACTTCATTAGCAATTTCGGAATGTCTAATTTACATCCCTCTGGCGCCAGAGGGATGTAGTCTAGACATACCCTGTCTGATGGGCATTTAGAATGTTACCCAAAAGTGGCTTCTGTATTGCTGTGTATTGCTTTATCCTCACATGAAATCTGCAGCTTAGTTAAGCTGAATCTCCTTTCTTAATTAGGACACCTAGTTAGTAGCCTCTGTTAATTGGGACAGCCACTTAATCAAGATGAGAGCCCATTAAAAGATAGTCTTGAAAAGGCTAGAAGTGCAAATAAATAGCTTTACAAGATAGAAATTATATTCATCCCATTTCAGCGCTGTTTCTGTTTTAAAAATTGTAATTTGGCAGCTTTTGTATTAAAAGACCAGAAGCTACACCTGATTAAACATCTGGTTGAATGCGTACCCATTAGGCAGCAATGTTGCTAATTAACTCCCAGTTAAGCCGCAGTCATTACCATGTGTAGCACGCCAGATGAGTTGTCCCAATAAAGGGACCATTTCGATTAAATGGCAGCAGGAGAGTCTGGTTGAGACCTGTGCCCATAGATTGCAGGTGTAGGATTCAGTTGTCTTTTTTGAATGTGTGCATGAAAAAGTCTTTGCTTCTTAGAAGCAGAAATCCTTGCAAATTCCTTTAGACAGTCATAGCCCAAATGGGGGGGGGGGGGAGGACCCAACTTTAATCAGAAAATCTTACTTGCTTAAAAATTGAAACTTAGAGTTGAGGCCTAGAATAAATATTGGGGCAGACAAAAATTCCATTTGCTTCTGCGGAGTTTGTGCCCTCAGGTTTGCACTCTTAAAATGAATGGCAGATCCGACTCGAGTACTTGCATCCCCAGCTACTGGACTGTGAGGGTACATTTCCACAGCACAGTTATTTCAGAATAATCTATTCTGGAATACAGGCAGTCCCCGGGTTACATGGATCCGACTTACATTGGATCCCTACTTACAAACGGGGTGAGGTAACCCCGCACTAGCTGCTTCCCCCCAGCAGACCAGGGAGATGCGAAGCTAGCGCCCCCCCCCCCCCCCCCCCAGCAGACCAGGGAGATGCGGAGCGGCTTTTCTCAGCAGACACCTCAGCTTGAGAATAAAGGACTGAGGGAAGTGAGGTGTGGGAAAATAGAACTGAGCTCTGGAGAAATGTTTGGCTAGAGTTTCCCCTACAATATGTACCAGTTCCGACTTACATACAAATTCAACTTAAGAACAAACCTACAGTCCCTATCTTGTACGTAACCCGGGGACTGCCTGTAGTTATTTAGAAATAGCTTATTTCAAAATAGCACATCTACACTGCAGAGAAGCCTCAAAATTAGTCTGAGGCAAGCTTCCCTAATGTAGACGTGCTATCTCAATTTAGAGCCCCAACACCAAGGCTGCCCTCGTGGAAGGTGGGATAAGGAACGCCCTGAAGGCAAGGTGGTGAGGTGGGATCTCCTGTGGACTAGAGGATAGGGCATTCATTTGGGCAGGGAAGGGTGGTGCATTCCAGTCGTGTCCCCTCCTCTTCCTCCCCCCCCCCCTCCGGTCCCAGAAGAAGGAACAACCTAGAATGGCCCTGGTGAGGGGCCATTTTGAAATAGCAGAAGTGGAGCATCTACACACCCCTTATTTTGAAATAGTTATTTTGGAATAGCATTATTCCTCACAGAATGAGGTTTACAGAAGTTGGAATAAGCCATCTGTTACTTTGAAATAATTCTGAAATAGCACAATTGCTGTGTAGATGGTCGCATAGTTATTTCATAATAACGACCATTATTCCAAAATAACTTCACTGTGTAGACACTAGGGGTATGTCTAGACTATATGCCTCTGCCGACAGAGGCATGTAAATTAGACATACTGACATAGTCAATGAAGCGGGGATTTAAATATCCCTCGCTTCATTAAAATAAAAATGGCTGCCGCGTTGTGCTGGCTCAGCTGATCGTCAGCACAACACGGCAGTCAAGACACGGATCTGTTGACAAGAAAAGCCTTTGTCGACCGATCCTATAAACCTTGTTTCACAAGGCATAAGGGATCGGTCAACAAAGGCTTTCCTTGTCAACTGATCCATGTCTTGACTGCCGTGTTGTGCTGACGATTAGCTGAGCCGGCACAATGCGGTGGCCATTTTTATTTTAATGAAGTGGAGGGGTATTTAAATCCCCGCTTCATTGACTATGTCGGTATGCCTAATTTACATGCCTCTGTCGGCAGAGGCATGTAGTCTAGACATACTCACCCTGAGCCACTAACTTGGTTAGAAGCAGAAGTTCTCACATGTGCTCTTACAGTTTTTTATTTTCCGTGTACAAAACCAAGATTGCAGATGTAGCAACTGTGGCGTGGCTTGTCTGGCTGTTTATGAGCACTTCTGCGGTGAGGCCGTTCCTTCACTAACTTGGAGTCATTAACGTTTTGCGGGTTTTAAAATGAAAGTTATTGGAGTTCACCTTTAACCCGTTTATCCAGAGCATGTTAAGATGGGCACTCAAGATCAATATTATATTTCCTTCCACTCAAACCATGCCCCAGCCATTCCTTTTCTGGTTTTAGTGGTTAGAGTAGAATCAATTGTGATCTGTAACTGGGAAATAATGGTTTCTGTGCATAAATTGAATATGAGAATAACACTGTGGGTTTGTGAGAAGTTAAGTAGCTTGTTAGGGATGAATTGCTAATTTTTATTAACTGACTTTTTAACAGCAGTGACAGACTAACAGCTGTCTGAGTTCACAGTGGTAGTGAAAGAGAGATCCAGTACCTGAGCTTGTAATATTTTTATAGGGGAGAGAACCCTGTATCCAATAAATTTTGCACATGCAATGCACTGCAAATCTTTGGGTTTCAAACCAGGAAAATTTTATGGCAGCAGAATCCTGTAGCTCTGGAAAAAAGTGTAAAAGAGTGTTGTGGGAAGTAATATACAATGCGACAGATCTCCTCAGGTGACTTGTCATTAACCTAATTTTCATGTTTGTACAGCACCTAATATAATGCAGCCACAATCTGTGACTGGGATTCTAGGAGCTACAGTTATGCAAATAAAAGTAATTGAATCCAAACATGTCGATTTTTGCATAATGTTACCAGCAAGTAAAATAAGTCACAAAGAAAGGAACATTAGTTTGTATGATCCACTTAAAAGTAATTAAAAAAAAACACCTTACTTTAAAGTTGGGTGTAGCCCAATTTTCAGGATTTTTTTTTTTTAAAGTACCGAGGGGACTAGTGAAGAGAGACCCGGAATCCTCTGGAGGTCAGTGGACAACTTGATCCTTTGTTTTAAAATAGGATCCATGCTCTTGTAAAGAATGGACATTAGGCCTGGTATGCCAGAGAAGCTGCATGTGTATCAGGTTTGAATATTGATTGTTAGGGGATGGATTGTTACCCAGAAATGTTGAAACAGCATGTATGCAAAGTAGAACTTCCCCAGCTAAGGTTAAGGCCATGTCAATTGTTCTTGCTCAGAGATGGATTAAATCTGAAATTCCAGCATTAACTTAACGCCAGAAGTTAATTTTACATTAACACAGAGAATATTGGCCACTGTCGGCAGACAGGATACTAGGCTAGATGGACCTTTGGTCTGACCCAGTGTGGATACTCTTATGTTCTTATGTTCCTTTGCCCTGCATGGTTCATCATTGATAATTAATTTGTTTCTTATTTGCACCCCCCTTTTTTCCCTGTTTTTTTATCCCCCCTCTTATATTATTTCAGCGCATAACATAATGGATCCCAGATCCTGGGGTGGGGCTCTAAAGCACAACCGTAACACAGAGAATAATAATAATATGTCATTTCTGGAGGCAAAACATTTGTGGAAAATGACTTTGTTTTTACTACTAAAATTAAGAGGCAAAACAGAAAATGTGTGGAACTTTACTAATTTCACCTCTAGTCATTCCGGGTGGATTGGGTCAAAGACTCAGAGGGGTAGCTGTGTTAGTCTGTAACTTTAAAAACAATGGGTAGTCCTGTGCCATCTTACCCATGGTCTACGCTAGGGAGTTGTTTCGAAATAACCCCCCTTATTTCAAAATAATAAGTGGAGCATCCGTACTACCAAACCCGTTATTTTGAAATAAGCTTATTTTGAAATACAGTAAACTTCTGATAATCCGGCATCTTTGGGACCCAGGGGGTGCCGGATTATCAGATATGCCGGATTATTGGAAGGGAGGGCTATGAGGGGTCTGGGGTGGGGGGGGGGGAATCAGGACACCTGGGGTAGAGCAGCTTGGGGGCTGCTGGGTTGGTCCCCGCAGCGCCATACCTCGGCGCTGCGGGGACCAACCTGGCAGCACCCCAGCTGCTCTACTCCAGGTGTCCCCAAGTCAGCTGCTGCTGAAACTGATCAGCAGCTGGTTCCAGGAAGCCCGGGGCAGAGCAGCTCTGCCTCAGGCTTCCTGGAGTCAGCCGCTGGTCAGTTTCAGCAGCGGCTGAATCAGGGACACCTGGGGTGCTGCCTGGTTGGTCCTGCAGCCCCGAGGGGCAGCGCTATGGGATCTACCCGGCAGTGCCCCCAGCTGCTCTGCCCCCAGCTTCCTCGATTCAGCCGCTGGTCAGTTTTAGCAGTGGCTGAATCGGGAAAGCTGGGGGCAGAGCAGCTCCAATGGTCCGGCTGCCCAGAGCACTTTCGGGTTCTTGATGGTGCCGGACCATCAGGAGTCCCGGACCATCGGAGTTTTACTGTAGTTATTTCAGGAGTTATTTTGAAATAATTTCCTAGTGTAGACATGCCATTAGAAACTAACAAAAATATATAGTATCATGACTTTTTGTGGGCAAAACCTACATCCTCAGATGGTGATCCACTCTTTGGATCGAAGAGTATGCAAACCAGAAATTGACACAACAATGTTCTTGCCTTGTTTTGCAAGCCTGTGTGTTCCTGCTGAATTGGTTTTGTGTAAAAGAGAGTTTTGTACCCCTAAAAGGATAAGAAAGAAAAATCCTTTGTGATTAGAAATATCTTGTTGATGCTGGCATCTGGACTGGGAAACACTGGCATCTATGCAGTGGGCTGTGCGCTTACTAGAACAGTCCACCCAGCATCGTCTATGTGTAAAAATTAGAGCGAATAGAGTGGATATTGGTCTGCTTTGATTTTTGCTGAGTTTTAGGTGGCAAGCTCCATTGGAAAGAAAACAGAGATTGCAATTCTAAACAGGCTATAGACTAACTGAAACCCAGATAAAGTAGCCCAGCATTATTTCCACCACAAGTAAGCTTAGTCACCCTAATGGGGAGCAGATGCCTCCATTGTTTCAGAGGATTCGGCAGGAAATTTTGGTGCAGTAGTTGGTTACTGATTTACTAAGCTGGAATATTGCACATTCATATAGGAGAAGTGAGTATTTAGGATTCAGCTCATCCTATCAACTTACTTGTTATTAATATCTTCGACTAAAAGTCATGCAGGCTCAGCAGGCCGACCGGCTCATCTTCCTGCTCAACAACTGCATAAACCTCATTTCCTTTGGAACAGTCTCTGCCTTCAGTTGGGAAGCAGAATTAGACCTTGGACAGTCGCAGTTAAAATGATCAGACCTGGAGACATAGAAACTATTGTTGAGATGACATATAAGGGTTTTTTAATGGATTTTTGCTACTCTTGGCTTTCTGTTGCAGGGTGTCCGAGATGACCATTGCCATCCTCTGTCCATGCTCTGCCGAAGATGACACAAGCCATCTTCCAACAGAAGAGGCAAGCTTCTTCAAGTCTCAGGGAAGTCACTGCATTTGGCAAGGCTGGGCAAAGCCTCCCGTTGAAGATTTTAGGGATGACTTTGAGAGCACTTCCATCTCGTTGGAATATAATAATGCAATGAGGTAAGTTTAAACCACTTGCGCTTAGTTAAACCTCCTCAGACCTACCTACCAGTATGTAGAGGAGAGAGATCCAAGAGGCTGCTCTCACTTAAATGGGAAAGGAATCTAAGTGAAAGTCAGGGCTAGCTTACACATACACATACTTATACCCCTCGTGTTTGTTGACTTTTGTAGCATGTTGCTTTTTCTGGCTCCTTGACTCGTGAGTTATACCAGTTTAAACTCTATCAAGCTAGGTGGACTATATTCCGAAGTGATGTGTAAGTGCAGCATGTTAGAGTGTCAGAAAGCCATGCAGCAGAGGGAGTCTAGAGAGTTGGTGTAATGAGCACATTGAGGGGGCCAGGAGAAGATGTGAGTTACACATGCTGAGACTTGCCTCTGAATGTAGTTGTCTGGAAATGTATCGAGAGACAGAAATGGCAGATAGGAAGGTCTCTGTGTTATTCTAGATTGGGCAGATGCTGGAGCTCTTCACTTCTGAGAGCTAAATTTTAAAGCATAATTTATGGAAATATAAATTTTAAAGCATCACTTATGGAAATGTAAGTAAAACTTTCATAACCCATTCAAGTTTCCTTTTCCTTTGACCTAAATTGGCACTGGTCACTTCTTCTGAGACTGGCCAAAAAAAAAAAAAAAAAAAAGAAGAATACAGTGCATTCTGACTGTCATAGTGAAAAAAGTACGGAAATGTCTTTTAGCATAAATGTTCATAAATCTTTGGAAAATAGATCTTTCCCATCTATCATTCCGTAGCATATTTAGTCACCTCACAAGAGCTACATTAAAATAACACTGAAGGCGTCAGAGATGCATGCACAGGGTAGGATTGGCCTGCTCATCTGGCATCCTTGACGTGAGGAGGCTCAGGTTGAGCTGCTTATCTGCGTTTAAAAGAAGTTTTGATTCTCACGCTTACCACCTTTCCACACCAGCTCACATAGGATGCACCTTGGGCCTGTTTAGGTTGGCTGCATCTTCCCTTGGGTGCAGGGCTGTCCTTACTCATATGCAGCTGAGTAGGGCATCCAAAAATTGGGGGCACTACTGGATCTCAATATCCACCCTTCTCTTCCTATCCCTCTTCTGGGGCTCCGCTTCTTCTGGAGAAGATCTAGTTACTTAAAACTGAAAAAGCCTGCCAGAGTGATTGGCAGAACATTGAACCTGGGAAAGAGCCATTCAAGTGGTAATGAAGCCACGTAACCGGCATTTCCAACTCCAGGTCTGTCTGGTCAGTTTCTGAATTTACTGTGTAGTTGTCTGGATCTGAGCTTAAAATTAATTAGTGTATTGCTGATGATCATAAAATCACATCTCTTAAAAAATGTGGGAAGGATAGATCAATGGTTTGAGAATTGGCCTGCTAAATCCAATTGTGAGTTCAATCCTTGAGGAGGCCATTTAGGGATCTGGGGCAAATCTGCCAGGGATGGTACTTGGCCCTGCCATGAGGGTAGAGGACTGGACTCAATGACCTTTCGAGGTCCCTTCTAGCTCAATGAGATAGGTATATCTCCATGGGTGTATAGTGTATATATACATATATATTACATCCATTGGGCATAAGGGCACCAGTTTAATAATATTGTGTAGGGTTGCATACATCATAAGGACTGCCCTGTTTGTGTATGCCAGACCCCCAGGTTTAGAATCCAAGATTATACACCTGCCAGGCAGCCAGGATCTTCAGGCTACCAGTGACAGCTGAAACCAGCCTGTGGATACACCATGTTTGACTGTGGGAAATCCTGCATAAGGGTCAGACAGGCAGCAGCGTCATGTACTAGATTGACTCTACAGCCTATTTAAACTTAAGAAGCAGTCCAAGTAACAGCGTGATTTGCCTGTAGCGGCCATGGTCATTTCTGCCCCTGAAGGCCTGACTTTGACCTCCGCTTGATTTAGACTTTGCCTCTTGACTTGGAGTTGGGAACTGGATTCTGACTGTAGCCAGACTGGATTCTGACTGTAGCCTGGAACCTGAATCTGAACTCCTCTGCTATTCCCAGCCTCAGGTTTGCCCCTGCTTTGGTGCTCGTTGGGATCCTGACAGGGTGTGGTGATTTCAATAAGTGGCACCCCCACGTCTGGTAGGATACCTTTAGTGTTGGCTGAAACCTGCCTAGAAAGTGGTGAAGCTGAATCATTTTTTTGCCTCCTTTCTCTGTACCTATTTGGACTTAGATGGTCCTCATGGGGCCCCAGGGGCAGACCACATAGTACATCAATGAAGAGATTGCTCTACATCTGAACATAGTGTTTTTGCAGCTCTCAGCTGAACCTTTATATACTTCAGGGTTGTGAGGGAAGACAAGATAGCTTTGAGGTTAAAGTTCAGAACTGGCTATCTCAGCTCTATTCCTGGCTGTACCACAGTCCAATCCCTTAGCAAGTCCCTTAGCTTCACCTTTGACAAATTTGTTTTCTGATGGGTGTGCTTTGTCTCAAACAAAAGTTACGGGCCCGATGGAGAAATTACTAGGGGAGGTACCTATTTCACATCTTAATTCATTAATATTTGCAAATTGCTTTGAGAACCTGGGATAAGCGTGAAGAATATGCGTCTGTTGTTTTTAAAACCTTCCATCTGAAATCTACATAATTCTTTTCCAAGTGCCCTTTTTTCCAGTGTCTTTAGTTCTTATTCTGATTTTTTTTTCCAAAATGAAAACTAATTTTGCAGAGATAAACTATCATAAGAATATAAGAACGGCCACACTGGGTCAGACCAATGGTCCATCTGGCCCAGGAGACAATGGTCAATGCCAGGTGCCCCCATAGAGAATTAACAGAACAAGGACTCACGTAATCCCACCCAAGTCACCCATTCCCAACTTCTGACGGAGGCCAGGGGCACCGTTCCTACCCATTCCTGGCTAAAAGCCATTGATGGACCTATCCTCCATGAATTTATCTATGTGTCATTTCAAAATATCTTTTTCTGAAAAATTTACGTGCCAGATGGGACAAATTCATAGAAATTCACAAATTTGCCTTGTTATTTGAAGCCCAAAATGTCGATATTCTGCACTTGTGAATATTTGTAGCAAGGCTTTTGAAGTGACCGTTTTTGTAGTGACAATGTGCCTTTCATTGCAGCTCACCGCAACTTGTGCCGTCATTTAAAAGGCTTGTGTTTCTCTCTTTAGTTCAGTATAACTTTACGTGACTAGAAGCGGCATCTTGAGTGCAAAATAACTAGATCCCTTCTTGGGAGAACTGCCATTTCTCTCAACAAATATTTGTTTCAAACTTACAAAGGGTCAGAGCACTCTGGTGCCACTAAGTGCAGCAGACAAGCTTCTTATTAATTACTGCTGGGGAAAAGTTGACATAAACCTCCCTAAATGAATTAAGAAAGGTAAATCTACTGATTACTCCACAGGTTGCTTGCGAGCCTTCTCTCCCTGTCAGAAGGAGATTAATACAGAAACTGCCTTCTCCTGACTTGCTAATAAATATTCGCGGAGCCATTCTACAGCGAGATTTGGTCCTGATTCTGGAGACATGCCTTCAGCCTGGCTGTGAGTCATGGGGATTCAGGTCACCAGAAGGTAATCAGTTGAAACTTACAGATTTATCTGAAGTTTTATTTCCTATCTTATGAAGTTATTTTTAATATAGAAAATGGATATTTCCACGTTTTCTGCTTTTGCCTTTTGCTCTATAAATCTGCGAGGCACATGACCAGAGAATTAATCCTAAAAAGAGACAAAACTGGACACTGAAATGAGGGGGGTCACGGAATTCTGTGCACTAATGGGATAAGTTGCTTTGAGGGAAGGTGAGGGCAGCTTTGGCCCATTTAAAGGCTTCTGATCTGATCTTCAATTCTAAGGAGATACATTGGGGATGTTTCTTTTCTCAAGAGGGACCCTGTTCAGTATAAATCACGCATGCGTCTTTTTTCCATATCACGCTTACCCTTGGAAAGTAGTTCCTGCCTACTTGCCCCCTTGTTCAGCACAGAGAAGCCCCTGTTGATGAATACTGAGGTTTTGATGAGATACAGGAGAGGTATATCTTGCACAGAAACTGAATTAGCCAGGAGCAAAAGCCATTGCTACACATGGTTGGTAAAAGTAACCTAGGCATCAGGAAAGCGCACCTAGGCATTAGGGAAGCCCACCTTTCTCTTGTCCAAGGGCTCAGTTTCTTGCACAGAGTTTGCAGTGCATCTGGCTTTTGCTGACTTGTTTGTTTGTTAATATACGATGTTCAGCACTTTGAAGATTAGCTGTTTGTGCGCTCCCGTCTGGGTGCTCCTGCAGCAAGAGAACCACACGTCACTGTCCAAGAGTATTTTGAATTGTACTTCTTCCACTCACTGCATTCTGCAGCCTCCTACTCTTCCAGATGTTGCTTGGATGTCTTTGTAGTTTTATCTTTAGCAAGTTATTCCCCTGATGCCAGCTAGATGGTATGTGCGCAGGGAGGGTTTTTTAGTTGCATGAACAAATAATCCGATGCGTCCATACTTGGCTCTCAGGTTTTACCAGAATTTGGAGAAGAACTAACTTAGGGAAAGGTGAAGGTAGTTACCTGAGAACAAAGAGCACATTCCGCAGGGTGCGTGGTGTATCCTCCATGAAAAGCTCAGTGTACAGTGGCTGGTCTCGTGGAGTTTGAAGGCAGAAGAGCCCAGAGACTAATCAATGGGAGCTTTTCCTTTACTGAACAAGAATTATTCTCAATTGATATTTTAATTACCTTTGAGTTAATAAAACAAGATGCCTAGAGTGAGATGAGGAGACAGCTGACTGCATGTAGCAGGAGTGCAACAGGGTGTCTGCCCCGCGCTGGCTTAAGAAGCCATAAGTCCAGCCCTGGGAGAGAGCTAGGGCTGTGAAGCAAGCAGCTGTGGAACATATCAGCCAATTAGGACCCAACTGAGAGCTGTACAAATAAGGGCTCCTGAGAGGAGAACAAAAGTTCACTCACTCTTGCTCCAGCTGTGGCGCAGGGGAGACCTGGCTGCCAGGAAAGCTGGGGGCTTCCTGAGACAGATAATGCTGGGGAAAGGCAGGCAGAGCTGGCCAGACAAATTCCCAGGCTTCAGGGCCTAAGGCAAAGCCTGAGGTTACCAGAGTTACAGGGAGGCAGCCAGGGCAGGAGAAGGCAGCAGGTCCACACCCCCTTGCCTATGAGTGGCCTGTCAGACTGCAGTTTGCCCCCTGAGGTAAGGGGCCAGATGACAACTGGCAGTGAGTCACTGAGGCAAGGTGGGCATAGGGGGCTGAGGGTTTCCTGAGGGGGAGGACCCCACAATGGGGGGGGGGGGGAATTGAGGCAGGGCAGTACCCTGAGGAAAGTGCTCTGTGTCTGGGAGGGGCACAGGTTCTAACATAAGGTAGCACACAGATAAAGCAGGCGAGACACCAGCCAGAAGGGGGTGCTCCAGGGCTGTATTTGAGCTAATTCTTGAGTGACGAGCGGGAAGCGCTGCAGCGGTGAGTCGCACCATGTTACAAGGAGGCACACAGTCCACATCCTCCTAGTTCAGTCACTGTAAGAACAGGCCCCACTCTGTTGTTCTATCCACTGCAAAGAGTGCTCCTCTTCCATTATCCGAAATAGGGACATAGCAGAGTGGGAGGGTAAGGATCCTACAAATATCTATTTTGCGGTTGTATCGACTTAGTCAGTTATGTCAGACGTATTAGGCTAAATGTTGTAACCATTCAACAACTGAGGAAAGGGCATTATGAAAGAACCAGGCAGCCTTGTCCCATGGGTGCAGCCTGCAAGCATGTGGCCTACAGCCTCCCATCAAAACACTGCAAAGGTCTCCTTCTTCCAATGAGAGCTCTTGCGGATCTGTTACAGTTGACTGGAACATTAATGGGTATAATTGAGCATCTTGTCATTATCCCAGAGGACAGCAGTGCTGCCAAAGCAAACCGGACCTGCTTCTTCACCAATGGAAGGGTCTGGTGAAAAGTCAGCCCTAAGAAGGCCCCTTTTGAAGTACTTATCATTTTCTAGCTGAATTCACTGCCATTCAGTTCTGCCTGGGGCTCTGTAAGGCTACGTCTAGACAGCGGCGCTGTTGCTATTGTGCATCTTTAAATGTGCCCAAAATAGATTTTGAAACAACGGGCATGCTATTCCCTGTCACCCTCGTTCCATGAGGGTGAAGGGACTTGTCGGAATAGCGCTTTATTTCTAAATTAGTCGCTGTGCAGACAGTGCCAACTTTTGAAATAAGCTATTTCGAAACTACCTCGAAATAAGCTACGCAATTTGCATAGCGCATATGGCACAGCTTATTTCAAGGTAAGGGTGCAATGTAGACGCACCCTGAGTGACTAGAGAGCCCTGCCCAGTGACAGGCAAAACTGAGCATGTCACTCGTCTTCGTCTGGAAGCCTTTCTAGGGTCGGCATGAGCTTCTGCCATGGCTTACTGGCACCATGAAGGAGCTGAAGATGGAAACAATGGTAGCAATGATAGGGGAAGAGGATTGTGCCCAGTTTATGTTGTCCGGGCAGAGAGAGTTACTCACTAACACTGTGGCGTATGTATGCTGTGGAATAAATAACTTCATGGGCTTCATGGCTACATAAGAGAGTAAGAATGGCCATACTGGGTCAGACCAAAGGTCCATCTACCTTAGTATCTTCTGACAATGGCCAAAGCCAAGTGCTCCAGAGGGAATGAATAAAACAGGGAATCATCAAGTGATCCCTCGCCTGTCACACCTTGTGCTCCAGGGCAACACTCTGATAAGAGCTGGTTCTATTTCTATATAGATTATATTACATATTCATTGCTAGCATAGGAATATAAAAATTATATCTCAGAATGGTATGTTGTATCACCTGAAGCCTTAACATATTCTGGCTTGCATACATGTATGTGTGTTAAAAATACATCTATCCTTCTAGATCTCAATAGCAGTAGGATTTCTGTCATTTTAATGTGTACAGCATATTCATTTGCATGGCTTTTCAGAGGACTAGTTTATTAAGGTTCAAAATCAGATGCATGCAGGATTCTCATATAGTTATGGATTGTGCAGCTGTCTCCTGTCTTTTATGCTGAAAGCTAGTATGAAATTGAGAAGCGCTATCTTTGATATTGTCTCCTGGGAGCAGAGCACGTGATCACTAGACTTCCACCGTGGAAGAGATAGGTGAGGAGGTTAAGTAAATTTTCTTTGTGTAGTTCCCATTAAACTTCAATCAGAGTTACAGAAAGAAATTTCCTTTAGGCTTCTGTGAATACAGGTATTGGTTTGACTTTAATAAAAGTCATAACTGATCTCTGAGGTCTCCTGTGAAATGAGCTCAGCAAAATTCAGGCAAGTCCTTTGAGAGGCAAAGAGCCCCACTTAAACATCACATTATCCTAATAATCCCATTCCGGAGCAGTCGTCCCATTATTTTAAAGGTCTTAATTTGCAAATTGTGATATTTGAAAGTTTTTTTTTCTTTTTACATTATCAAAGAAAGGGGGTGGGTATTTGAGAGATGATCTATTTACAGAAACAGTCTCCTTAAAGAAATAAATGAAGAACAATTATGAAATGATTTCAAAACAACAATATACATTTGCATGACCTGCTTGGAGGGGCCATCCTTAGCCTGCATTCTCTGTTGAAGCTACATTGACTGTAGGCCAGAATCCTATATCTATTTTAATGAGCTTTGCCAAAGGAGAAATGTTCCTCTATGACCTTGAAATGGACATTGGGTTGGATTCAACAGAAGGCTTAGAGGGAGTTGGCTTAAAAGAAATTCTTGATGAAAATGGCTTTGTTGCTCTTTACCCATTTTCAAATATTAACAAATAAAGTAGTACAGGGCAATGACATTTCCAGTGGCCCAGGTTTTCAAAATGTTGTGTACCCTTATCTTCCATTGACCGCAGAGAGAGCTAGAGTCTCAGCAACTCTGCAGATCAGGCTATAGGGTGTGTCTAGACTATATCCCTCTGTCGAAAGACGGATGTAGTCTAGACGTACCCATAGAGTTGTAGTAGTCGTGGGCAACCTGCAGCCATTTGAAGTTCCATGTGTGGCCCACACCTCCCCTTTCTATCTCCTTCTCCCATACCTCTCGTGCGCTGGGGGCCCCACACTTACCTACTCCTCCCCTGCCCTCCCAGCGCTTCCGGAGCACCATGAATTGGCTGATTTGCGGCGTTCAAGTTCTGAGAGGAAGAGGAGGAGTAGAGACGGGGCACCAATGAACTGATTGATGGGGCTCCAAAAGTGCTGGGAGGGAGGAGAAGGAGCAGGGATGAGACCCACTTGGGAGAGGAGGTGAGGAAGAGGCTGGGCTGGGATTTGAAATTGTACAGAAAGTGTAAACGTTCCTTTTTATTATTTGAAGTTGATGATAGTTCTATGAATATACGAATGATTAAAGTATTTCTGCTTGTTTTGAAAGATTCACCAGGCCAGGTATTAATGTATTTAATTTTATTCCTGGGGTCATGGTTAGTGCACGTAACTGATTTCAGTCTTGTGGCCCACTGAGATGGAGGACCACTCATGCGATCCACTCACTAGCACTGGCTGCCCATTGCTAAGTTATAGTCAATTATCATGTGTAGATAGTAACACGCTTCAACAATTATGAATTGATGTTTTTTCGGGATAGAGAGAAATGTGAAATATTGAATGCACCCTTTTTATGCTGAATTGATCCTGTTGTGTATATTTGATTTATATAACATTATGTGAAAGTCTCTAAACACTCTACTGAGTTATTATTAATACATAACACTCCTATCTTCATGATGCTATACTAAGCAAGAAGAATACCAAGTAGAATTACAAATGGCTTTGACACAGCAGCAGAGACTCCACTGAATGTAACTATGTCTAGGTTACCCTCATTGTCAGCTGTTCAACAGCAGACAGTGGCACCACACACAATTTTAGGATAAGAAGTGAAAAATAAACATCCCCCAGAAGGTGCCACGACATCGGGTATGCAACATCCTTAATGGTTTAGAAAAAGATCCAATATGGGATAAAGCCTGCCTACACTTGAAAAATCTCTAGCTAAACCCAGGAAGTTTTCCGTTGCTGCAAGCATGGCCATTTGTTACTGTGGAACATTTCTAAGGCAAAGACAGAGAATGCAACTACTGGAGTATTCCTCCTGCTAGACCTCTGAATTAAGGCAAAGCTTGCCTTTGTATAGTGTGACAGACCCAGACCAGCTGGCTGCTGCATTCTAATAGAGGGTAGGTATGCAGGGCTCTAAGTGAGCAGTTTCCTGTTACCTGAGTAAACAGGTCCGAGCCTTGTGAAGCATAAGCAGGGAGGCACCTGGGGCCAATTAATAGCTGCCAGAAGCAGCAGGCTAATCAGGACACTAAGGCCTGCTGGCGCTTGTTTATAAGACCTCCCTGCAGGGAGAACGGAGTAGTCCAAGATCTCAGAGTGGGAGCTGAGGACTGCGAGTCAGGCAGAGTGCTAGGGAGGAGTAGGACAGCCTTGCTCAGGTATCAGAGGGATGGGAGGGATCATTTAGGGAAGTGGTCCAGGGAAGTAGCTGCCAGACTAGGGCTATGTCTTTACTACGGAGAAGATTTGAAAGAGGATATGCAAATACTGCGGAATTTGCATATCTTCTTCTGATCTCATTTTTGAAAGCAGAGCTTTCGAAAGTAAAAGGAGTTTAGACACGATTTTTTCGGTGACCTCCCCCCCCCCCCCCATCGAAAATCCATGTAAACCTCATTTTTTGAAAGTGAGATCAGAAGAAGATATGCAAATTCCTGTGGAATTTGCATATCCTCTTTCGAATCTTCCCCGTAGTCTAGACAAACCCTAGGAGTAGAGGAAAACCTGTCTGTTGCCACTGCCTTAGAGTCTCTCGGCTGAAAACTGGAGTATTGGGCAGGCCTGGGTTCCCCCCAATCCTCCCCATGCCACTACAGAATCTACCCCTGAGAGGGGAGACCATGACAGCAGAAGGGGTTTCACCCCAAACTGCGGACTAGCCTATGACTAGGATGGCTCCGTAGGCTGTGACCCTTGCCTCTAGAAAAAGAAGAGGCCATGTGAAAGGTCACAGTGAGCCTTTGAGGCGGACACGGTCTGCCAGAAGCGCAGGGCGCATGGCCAGCGCTTTGCCACAATAGTTAGCAGCCCTTTTACTCTCCAGCTTGCATACGTTGGCCAAAACAAATCAATTGGTTCACTGGCTTTTCTCCTTGGGATTTCATACTGGAAAGTCTGCACTAGGTAATGGAATCAAGCCAGTGAAAGCTGAGAAACCCAAGTAGAAATCTGAGGCAATCAGGTGCTAACTATAGTTAAGCAGGTAAAAGTTCCAACTCTGAGGAAAGGAAGACTGGCTGAATGGAATTATTTTTTATTTCCTTCCCACTCTTGAGAGGATTCAGATACATGAATTAATTTCAGCCAGTTGCGGCGTCTAGGGAGGTTCCCGGCCAATGGAATGAGAAGGAGGGGTTTTGCTGCACAAGCCTCTTCCAGACGCAGAGGAAGCTCCCTTGCTTTATTGAGTGCTGCTGAATGATTTCACAGTGTGCTAGGTCACTTGCAGTATGCAGATACGTTTTCACAGGCAGATCGATTTCTCCATTGGAAAAGTTGTCTTTGAGGCACTGCAGAATATTTCTGCAGGAGGGAGGAGGCAGTAGCGTGTCAGATAGCTATCAGTACTTTAAACTTTCACTGTCCTGTTCAGCTTCTTCAGTGAACACCCAAGAGGACAATTTTTGCCAAGATAGTGGAGACTTAGTAAAGTACATCCTGTAAGTTGCAGCCTATTCTGAAGACGGCTAGCGGGAGTTAATTTTTGAAGATCTGCCCCATCGTGTAAGGTGTGCTCTTTGTTATTTGCAGTGTGCCTCCTCCATCGTATGGTGATGTGTGCATTATAAATACTCAGACTGAAAGCTAATAGGGCATGTAGGACTGGGAAAGGGTCACGTTGGGAGATTTACATTTTAAAGTGCATTAACCAAGGTGGATGCAGTGCAGCTGGAAGCCGGAACCCTTATTCATCTGACATTTTCACCACATGGTTGTCCCTATAGGATAAGAGGCAGGCGTGATTGCTGCAGCTGCTTCAGGCCCATCCCTGGCTGAGCTGGGCTCTGCAGGGCAACAGCTGGTAGTTGTGCTGGGCTCCTCTCACTAGCTTTGCTTTGGAAAGCTTTGAAATAAACTTTCATTTTCTTCTGCTCCCCGTCATGGAGCGCAGATGTGAACCGAGAGGCAAAGAACTGGCAGAGGTTTGCTGGAGGCCACTGGTGTCTGTTGTCAGAGCGTCTGCTGCAGAGCTTCGACATTCACTGATTTATAAACAAGACAGTGCCAGCAAATGTCAATCATTATTTCCGTTGCTGCCTTTGCGATAAGAAGGAAGCAGGTTACTGCCCTGGACAGAGGGAAATGTATGTATAATTTGGATTTATCTTCTCATGGAGTGTTACTCAGTCGGCTTCCAGATTAGAAGGAAAGAAACTTCTTTGGCTGTGTCTACACTACAAAGAGAAGTCGGAAAAAAGATACACAAATTGCGCAGCGCAATTTGCGTATCTTTTTCCGCTTTGCTTTCAGAAGAGGCTTTTCCGAAATTTGGCACGCCTACATGGTGCCAAATTTCAGGAAAAACCTCCTCTTTTGGCACTTCCCTTCTTCCTCGTACAATGAGGTTTACAGGGATGGCGAAAGAACGCGTCTGCTTTTCCAAAAAATTTTGGACACCTTCCTTGGACGTGGTGTAGCTTTACTAGGATACTTCCAGTATCCTGGAAAAGAGCTGCAATGTAGACGTAGCCTTAGTTCCTGACCTACGAGAATACTAGGAGCAAAGAGTGCTGCTGGCCTGCCCTACCCATTACCAGAATACGGAGCCAGGATTTGTTGATTTTTATCAGATTGGATGAAAACTCCGTCTTCAAATGTGTAGGATCTGATAGGTTTTCATAATCGCTGTGGGCTAGTGTCCGCTATACCAAACACAGAGAAATGTTGAGGGGAACAGTCACTGCTCTAGTCTTGCCATGGGCTATCTCCTTCTCAGAGAATGCTCAGTCAATCTATGGCATGGCTTTGTTAGAAGGTATTTCTAGTCAGGCCTGCCAATGGGTGCGGGGGGGAGGGAGGGGCGGGCAGTTGCCCTGGGGCCCAGAGATTCAAAGGAGCCGGGAGCTCCCAGCGGCCACTGCTGCTACTGTGGCCTCCAAGGGCCACTAGGAGCCCAGGGCCCTTTGCCTTGCCACCACGGTGCCGCTCTGCCATTTCTACACAGCTCTGAGGGGGCCCCACCATGCTCCGGGTGTCACCTAGTGTTATCAACTGCACTTGGGTCTGCCCCTTCCTCCCAAGGCTCTGTCCCTTCCAGGAACGCAGAGCTGGGCCCCCACTCACCGTGCCCAGAGGTCCATGGAGGCTGTTGGTGCTCCTGTTCCCGTGAGATCTGGGCTATGCCTCCTGCTTCACATTCAGCTACCAAGGGGCTGGATGGAGACTTCCACTATATCTGCAATCTGGGGAGATGTGGCGGCTTCCATTACCCTTCACCCTCAGCCCGGCATTAGAGGCAGGCTGTATTCTGTCTCAGGTGGGCACAGGGGGAAAAGTCTATGGGAGGAACGCACTCTTCTGCCCATTCTATGATTGGTGGAAGTAGAAAGGCACTTTCTGGAATCATTTATTCTCCCTCCAGTATATGTCTAGGATTAACTCCTGAAAAGCTGGACGCGTACCATGTATCGAGCATATTTACATGAGAACGATCCCCTTCCCTGTGCACCTGCAGGTTAACAGGACTGCAAATAACAGTTGGGGTGGGGGTCTGACCTTTTGGAGCTGATTATTATTAAGCTCTGTTGTAGTGGAAGGGGATTTTAAGATTTTAACTAAAATAGCAAATAGCACAAGATATGTGATCAAATTTTTTACATTCATGGCCAAGTTTGCTGCTGAAAATACTTGGGGGTTCAATTGCTTCCCCAAATGCCCATTGCTCGTTTATACATATAAGCAATGGCTACCTTTGCATTTTCCATTCATTACTGCTGCATTATTTCCTAACAATATAGATGAAGTACCCACCAAATGAAACAAAATAATTAATTACTGAACATAATGACACCATTTAGCCCTAAATTTTCACAACTACAACAAGGATTAACTAAATATGTAATACATCACTGAGCCATTTAACAGAGCATCATAACTCTTTCTATTCACGATAAATTGTAACATGGAATTGTTTTTGTAATGCTAATTGCCTTATCTTCATAAATTCTACAGTCTTACATAATTTAACCAGTATTGTAGCAGGATTTCCCAAGAATAAGAAAGCAGGTGCCGTCAATGGTAATTTAAATAAGAAAAGCCATGTTAAGTGGTTCTTCTCTCACTAGTAATAGAAATTAATTAGCTTTGAGCTGCTTTGGAAGTTTTACATTTTTTGCTGTAACCTGTTATGGTTTATAATTGTATGGAAAGTAGTTTTGATTTGATCACATTATTTAGTGACTGAGAGAGCTGTGCTGAATGGCAGAGGTAAATTCATTGGATGTCAACCTGGGTGCATGCAGAGGCTCCAAAGTGTAAACTTCAAATCTTTAAAACAAACCTTTGATTGTGTGCTGGTGAAGGCCCTGAAATAACCTGCAAACCACTATTTCCCTTCAAAACTAATAGCAGGTCAATGTCTTGAAACATAGTTGCTGCGGGTCTAATTCTGACCTCATATACCCCGGTGAAAATCAGACGTGGTCCCACTGAAGCCAGTGGCTTGATATCACAATAAAATTGGTGTGAGGTCAAAATCAGGCCCTATTATGTTAACTAAAATTTCATTACTCCTGCACACAATGGAAATGTCGTACAAAGCTAGATCATTCCATCCTAGGGAACTCATAAGGTCTGAGAGAAGCTCTAAGTTCCTGTAACACAGGGCAGCATCTCCTTGTATTCTGTTGCTGCCTATTTGCTTTTATTATGAGGGTAGAAGGAGTCTATTAAAATGTGTCTGTTTACATTTCATATAACAAAAAAAAAAATCATTAGTATCAACAGTGTGTCACAGCACTGTTGTTACTCCTGCCTGACATCACATCCATATTAATAGGCTTTGTGTATTATTAGTAATCATAGCCAGTCCTCTGCTGTATCAGCTATACCATGCTCTCTCTACCTATGTATAATTAATAGGTCATAATTAACCCTATTAAATACATTCTCCTTTTTTGGAGGCTGGAGAGGGCCTTTTATGCTGATTTCATTAGAGGAGTTTATTGCATTTGTTTTGTTTCTGTTGCTACCAAGGTAGCTTTATCTGCCAAAAACTGGGTGGGTTTTTTTTTAACGTGTATTTTTTTAAAATATTGTCTGCAGTTTGAGATGGGTACTCCTTTGTTTACATATGAAAGAATACATATTGAACAAATAATTACTGTTAGTAAAATGTAGGTAGAAAAGGCCACAGCTTTGCTGAGGGTGAAAATTTAACCTTCGCTGACAAATGGAGCTACTTGTACCAGTATAGATATGCCATAGGTCCTGGTGCTATTCCTGACACCTATGTAGACAGAAGCACACTGTACTGATTAACATATAGACTTGGGAGATCTGAGTTCTGGTTCCTAGCTTTTGGGCTGTGTAGCAAGTCAATCTTCCTGTGCATTGGTAAAATGGGGATAGCAGCTCATGGGAGGATTGGTAGCAGTGTTTCCTGTAAGCTGCGCGGCCTTTCAGGAGAGATTCAAATGCCACTCAGCTGATTAGCAAAGTGCCCTCAGCTAGGTTTTGTTTCTACTGGTGGTACACATTCACATGTCTCAGTTAAAGATGTTTCAATTCAGATTAATAACTAATTGAATAGTCGATGCCATTTGCATCGACTGTTCAATTAGTCGCTAAAGGCAACTCCACCTCTGAAATGTAGCAAGAGCCCTGCCGGCTCTTGCTACATTTCAAAGATGGAAGTGCCACAGAGAGCACAGGACCAGCTGGGGACTGCTTGAGCCCCCCACTGACCTCGTGCTCCCCATGTGCACTTTGATTTTAAAATGTACAAGAGCCCCCTTTGGGGCTTGTCAAGGTTGTTCCTCACTCTGGCACGACAAATGCAGAAGTGGAGGCCTGCAAGAGCACTCCAAAATCTTGCCTCTACAGGCTCTGGCACAACAACTTCTTCCACAAAATCCTAATGCCTGGATTTTGGAAAATCCGCTGCCACCACCCAAGTAATTCCAAGAAAAAACAGGGAAGAGATCACTTGGGAAATCTCCTCCCTGAGGTAAAACTGTCCCCTGTCCCAACCTCCATTTTGCTTGGAGTTGGGAAAAACAGAGGGAACCCACAGACAGATCTTCCAGGACACAAAAATCAACCAGTACCAGTTAATTAAAAAAAAAAAGAAAACAAATTTTTATTATCACAACAAAACCACAGTTGCAAGCATAGTAAAATGGCTAGGTGAGAAAGATTGATTGATGAAGATTTTCAGGGAATTCCTGGGTTAAAACTTAGTTACAAAGAAAAAACAAACACCTAACCAGCTCAGACATTAGTTCCAAATTCCCAAACCAGGAAAACAACAAAACCTGATAGACTAGCTTAACTTTTCCCTACTTACAGAATGTAAGAAGTCCGTTTTTGGAGAGAGAAGTTTCTTCCATCTCCTTTAATACCAGGAAGAAATCTGCTCTGCTTTTCAGACAAAGGAGGGAAAGATAAAGATTCCTTTGTCCCAGTTTGAAATTCCTACCTGCATTGTTATTAGCTGACTAGATACTTGGCTAGGGTCAGAGTTAACCCCTTAGTCACCTTGGCTAGGGACAGAGCTGATTGACAGGGCTCTTGTATGTTTCTAAAGTAGGGAACACAGGGCCAGTTCCTCACTCTCTCCCTGCTCCTGCGGTGTTTCTGCTTTTGAGTTACTGTTGCTTCAAAGGTGGAAGCACCACCAGTTCCCTGCTGCACCCCTGTCCCCCTCCCCACGGAGGAAGCACCGGCTCCTACTCCCCAGAACCAGCTCCTGCTCCCCTTCCCTCACTGCCTCTCTCTGATAGAGGCAGCAAGGAGGGGGCAGTGACTAGTTGAGATACTAGTCGACTATCCAATAATCATATGCTTATCGGATAGTCAACTAGTCACTTACATCCTTAGTCTCAGTGCACATAGAAAAACGTATTCTGCACGTGGATGAAAAAGATGAGGGAAAATTGATTGGGAGGCATGCTGTCTGTGCAGTGGTTGGCAATCCTCATTGGGCAGCTGCTGCAGAGAACACACTGTTCCTAGTTTAGATTTAATAAGTGTACTTTGCCGGCTATGTTCACAACACCCCCTACTCTCCCAATGCAAAGTGTTTTCACTGTTGTATCTGCTAATGGCAGTTCAGTGAATACAGGGTGCATTTAACTGACTCTCTTGCAGTAACCTTTTTGGCCAGGAGAACAGAGGGGAGATAAGGAGAACAAAGCAGAGGTATGAAAGGGGGATAGATGGCCACGGTGCTAAAGACAACATTGCTGGGAAACCCATTACTTTTAGAATAGGTCTATCCTAGGACAGGACAGCTGCTTTGGGATGGTTGGAATTTGACAGATTTTCAAATTAATTTTAATTTAACCTCACCTAGGTATTCCAACCCTTCACTATAGCAACTATCTCAGAAGTATGATAATTGATTCACATAATGCACATTTGTTCACTGCACTTATGTCAAACACAGTTTTACCCACAAAAGCTCATGATCCTCTATATTTGTTAGTCTCTAAGATGCCACAGGACTACTCATTACTTTTAATGTTACAGACTATCCCGGCTACCCCCTACTAAAGTATTTTTGTTTTTTTGCATGGAACTTGAATAACTATGTTATGGTAGTGGCAACAGTAACTTGTGGAGAAGGAGGCATAGCAGTTTCCACTCAAGTCCCTTATTACTTCCTTACTTACATACATACATACATAGAGTTGGCAGAATTTGATTTGATTTCCCATCTTCTGGCCTTTTTTGAAGGAATT
Source organism: Pelodiscus sinensis (assembly GCF_052426305.1). Taxonomy (NCBI): domain Eukaryota; kingdom Metazoa; phylum Chordata; order Testudines; family Trionychidae; genus Pelodiscus; species Pelodiscus sinensis. The sequence continues at coordinate 12,172,882 of NC_143077.1, read as the reverse complement.
CGCTGTGGCATGGGATAACCCTCACTGAGAAGTATCTTTGAGTGTTCTGGAGAACCCTGTACTTGAATAGAGTCCTGAATGATAGTACATGAGTCCTTAGCAAATTATTACAATTCACATCTTAGAGAGAACTTATGCAAAGTCTTTCAGCAAAGAAATGTAGCCGTGTTAGTCTGGTGTAGCTGAAACAAAAATAAACCTCATCACCTAATAAACCATCTTGTTAGTCTTTAAAGTGCTACATAGTCCTGTTTTTTCTTTCAGCAAAGGCCCTCTAATACTGCTTCACTATATACATAACCATAGAGAAAAGGGAATATTTCAGAGAATGGTATTACAAAATATTACACGTCTAAGGGTGCATCTAAACTGCAGGGCTTATCTCGAAATAAGCTACGCAAATTGAGCTATGTCAATTGCGTCTCTTACTTCGACATAGCTTATTACGAAATAGGGAGAGTCTACACAGCACTTTTGAAATAGAGCACTCTTCCTCCGACTTCCCTTACTCCTCGTACAATGAGGGTTACAGGAGTCAGACTATGTAGTCCTCCAGTGTGACAGTATTTTGACACTTTTTCGAAATAACTGCCTGCTGTGTAGGTACGGACTATGTTATTTCGGAATAGCGCTAGTTATTTCGAAATAGTGTTGCATTGTAGATGTATCCTAAGATTCTAGGAGGAAAGTTTTGAAGCTCTATTGTATTTTTTAGACAATAATAAGTGACCTTGTAATTATCATAATGCATATAAACGAGCAACAGAATTATAATTCTTTCTGAAATGTTATCTTTGGCGTAAACGTTGACAGGTGGAACCAAACCTGCGACCTCTGGAGCTTAATGCAAGAGTCTCTACAGCATGAGCTAAAAGCCAGCTGTTTCTCAGCTAAAGCTTTATTTTCTCTGTAACTTGCCTTGGTGCCACTAGGTGGGCCAATACACCATACTTAGAAGGTACATGTGTAACATACTTCCCTAGCTGAGGAAGCACGTCCTGAGCTTCAGAGAGATCCCAGTTGAAATCCCGGGTGAGTCCCCACTTGTAACGCCACCAGACCCGAGTCATTGGCAGGAGTGGTTGAATCTGCGACCCTAGGGGCTAAAGCAGGGTTTCCCAACCTATGGGTCAGGACCCAAAAATGGGTCGCCATTACATTTCAAAAGGGTTGCCAAGTATCTCCCCAGGTGGCTTAGCCTCCCCTCCTGCCCCCCATTTTTGAATTGCCTTGGGTCACTAAGTCTTCCTGAATTGTCAAAATGGGTCCCCATCTGGAAAAAGTTGGGAATCACTGGGCTAAAGCCAGGTGCCCTTATAGGATGAGCTAAAAACCAGCTGACTCTCAGCTTGGTTGTGGAGCAAACTCCCTATTCTCTCTGTAAGTGGCCTTGATGCCATTAGCTGAGACAGTACACACCCAGAAGTTGTATTGGTTACATTGGCATTCGTCAACTTTACAGTTGCCTGGTTAAGCACTCGTTCTCACCATGGGTTTTGTATTGCATTCTATATATTTTTGTGCTGAGTCATTCTTGTTTCGACTACCATCTGCTGTTTTTGTCTCTGGAGCTGCCTCCGTGAGTTCTCATTCCAGAGCAGAAGATGTTAGGGTGACTGGGTTTTCCTCATTCTATGGGGTTGAAGTGAAGACCCTTAAACCTGAGCAAAGAACTGAAAACTATCTTAAAATACACAACACTTTGATTACTCCCAATCTCTTTTGTGTTTGTGCTTATAGAAGCACAGTAGGCAGCAGACCATGGTAAACAGCAGGAGTGGGCAATAATTTTTGGTGGGGAGGCCACTCCAAGATTTTCGTAACTGGTCAAGAGCAGTACTTTTCTGTGGAGGAGAGTCGAGGGTCTAGGGTGGAGGTTGGGTGCAGAAGGGCACATGGGGTAAGGGACTGGCATGCAGGAGATGATGTCTGAGAGGGTGTTTGGTGCAGGAGGGTGTTGTGACCTGAGTCAGGGGATTGGGGTGTACGGTCAGGGAGGGGGTGTGGGTGCAGGAGAGGATTCTAGCCAGGGGAGGAGTGTACGAGGGGGTACAGGGTCGGGGAGAGAGTTGTCACATGGGGCAGGAGGTGCAGAGGGTTTGGATGGTGATCTGGGGGAGGAAGTTGGGGTGTAGAGGCAGGCGCTAGCTGGGAGGAGTTAACCTAATTGTCTACTGTCCGGCAGCCCCATCCCGCTTGAAAACACAGGCTGCTCCCTCCACGTGGCTGTCCACTCTGGCTGCCCATTCTCTCAGGCCAATCTCTCAGCTCTGATTGGCTGGCTGTTTCCAGCCAATAGGAGCTGAGAGATTAGGTGAGGTCCGTTCTTATTGGCTGGTTGTTTCTGGCCAATAGGAGCTGAGGACTGGGCTGGGGGTGGGGTGATCGCATGAAGCCGCCTCCTCCCAGCGGAGCAGAGAAACGCAGGTCTGCACGTGCCTGAGGGTCCCAGCTCCGCGGGCCGGATCTGGCCCCCGGGCGGTATTTTGCCCAGCCCTGGTATACAGTAAAGCAATTGGCATCTCTTTGCAGAAACCTGCAGGATGGGGCTTGATCTTGCTTCTAAAGGGCTCAGTGGCCAAGCTCCCTTTGGCGTCAAGGACTTTTAAAACTATTTCTTAGGTCACAAACAAACCAACTCATCCTGTCCCTGAACTGAGTAAATAAGTTAGCTCTGCTCCCCGAAGCCTTCCCCTGGAACAATCCTTCAGGCCTCTTTGCCGGAATTCGCTGCTGCTGCCACTCCAGCTCTCTATGGCATGGAGGGAAGCCTTAGCCTCCAGATCCTCTTCCTGCTGTCCAGTTCCCTCTCTGCCCTTGCTCTCTCGCAGTGGCTCAGCCATCCCCCTGCTCCCTCACTCCTCCCCCTACTTGTTAAAAAAAAAAAAAGTTATGGCAGATCCACCAGTTTGCTCTTTCCTCATCCCTTATAAAAAAAAAGTTACAAGCGGCAGTAGGCTATGTTGCACTATCTTGCCCCCCTGCCCTCCAAGTAAAGGAGCAGTGGTGCTGGGTAGAGGCAGAAGGCCCCTGGCAGTTGTGGGCGCCCTGTGGCCATGTCTGCACTGCAGCTGGGAGCATGCTGCCCAGCATGGGTAGACACGTCTGTGCCAGCCCTGTTGAGCAGACTGTAGCTAGCGAGGACCCCCTGGGTGGCAGCTTGGACTAGTCACCTGAGCACACATTTATAGGGGGAGGGATAGCTCAGTGGTTTGAGCCTTGGCCTGCTAAACCCAGGATTGTGAGTTTAATTCTTGAGGGGGCCATTTAGGGATCTGGGGCAAACCTGTCAGGGATGGTATGTGGTCCTGCTGTAGGGGAAGAGGACTGGACTCAATGACCTCTCAAGGTTACCTTCATCTCTTTGGGATGGTAATTTCATGGGCTTTGCGCAGGTTTACATTCAAGCAGCTTGCCTGAGCCGCTACACTGCTGTTTTTCGCATACAAGAGCTTGAGCTGAACTAGCATGTTGCCAGTCTGCCTGCACTGGGAAGCCGGCTCCTAGCTGCTGTACAGACATAGCTTGTATGGGGAGTGGAGATTGAGGAGCCGGTTGCTGGAACAATTTAGTGCAGTGGCCAGGAATCCAGTTCCCTGGCATGGGCATGTGCTGTCCAACCTGGGCCCTCTGCCAGGTCTAACTCTGCACTCCATGCAACATACCAGAACTGCCTTTGTTCTCTCTGCCAGCTGGGGCTGTCACCTGTTCAGGTTTCCCCGGGATTATCCCTTTTTGGAGACAGCTGTCTTTGGAGAGCTAGCAGGGTGCTCTGCACACATGTCCGTCTGTCCGGTTTTGTGGACTTAAGCTTAATCTGTCTGTCCTGGTGTTTTGTATGTCAGAGGTACAGATTTCTTCCTGCTCAGTGAAGTGTTGAGGAGCAACAATGTTGTTCAGTATTTTACCTGAATTCTGTAGAATTTAGAAATTCATTAATCAATTATTTCAGATTCCTGTATGGAATTCAAAAGGTTTAAAATTAGACCCCTGAAGTTAGCGTCTTAGTCTATTAGCGATGCTGCAAACCGTCCACAATAGACTGTCAATTTATACATGAGCATAATAAAATTGTTCAGATTAACATAAATGATTAGAATAATAGCTTTTTATTAAATGAATTTTCCTAGGTGCTGTCTTATTAACAATTGCAAATTAGTTGTCATTAATGGTTTGCAATTCTTCCATCTCTTTTGGAATAACTTTTGTCCATCTTTGGGCTGTTTAGTTTTAAATTTTATGGCGTGTGTGTGTGTGTGTGTGTTAATCTCTGTTATGGATGGAATTTTCCTAAATGCTCAGTGGTCTAAGTGGGAGCAGAGTTAGACCAATACTGCGTGTTTTAAAAATTCCGCCTTGCATGTACTGTGTAATTTTTAAACTACCAGTTGATATTATATTACCATTCTGCAGAATACAAACCCATTTCTTACAATAAATCAGTGAAGTATAAGCCCCTGTCTCTTAATTCCCAAAAGGCACTGTACAGAAACAGTATTAAAAACAGTACTTCCTTACATTTCTGTTCCTGAAAAATAGTTCTGTTTTGCTATACTTAGTAAGAGAAGCACAGTAGAAAGCATTTTCAGACATGCATATCTTCCTCTGTTAATTATATCTATTGTTGTTGTCTATTAGGATAAAATGTAAATCAAGTCCTTTTGTATTTTGAAATTTGAAACATCTTTCTTAAAGACCAAGATTTGACATCTTGAGATGAGTTAGAGCTTGTCTCTGTTAAAAAATTAGGGATTAATTTACCCCCATGGAGAGGATCAGCACAAGATACATGCACCATTTATACCCTCAAAGTAGGGCTTAACTGGCATTTAAATGATTCATGAGCCTTTTGTGAGTTCACTCTGTGCCAAAGTGAGAATGCCCACCCATCTTTTTCTAGAATCAGGGAAGCATTCATTTAGTCTATTCCACATTTAGCACATGGGCTGAATGATCTTAGAGGAATTTTCAGCTTGGTTAGTGAGTAGTTTTCTAGTATCTTAGCAGGAAGGAGGGATTCATTTTTCCCACATCTAGTGATAAAGTTCTCTGATTAAATATCTTAAAGGAATAGATGCGATGTTTGTGAGAACTGCTAATTTCAAAGAGGAGTGTGACATCTTTAAGGGATTTTCAAGCTGAACTTCAAAGTTGTTTTTTTAAATAACAAATTCAAAAACAAATTCTAGTTGCTCTAGAAGAATGAATTAATCCACAAGTTTTAAGTGGTACCCAGCCAATATAAATAGAGCCAGAAATAGTCATATATGGAATAGGTGAGCTAAAACCTCCCCTTTTCCCATTAAAAGTACATACAGCTCCTAAGAGGTGAACCAGAAAGTGTTACCAAAAAGTAAGAACTTGCTTAGAATAGCATAAATCACACAAACAAGTAATTAGCTCTCTATTTTTATACACATTTGACACGATATTTGAATTACTCTCCCAAGAGCATGGAAGACTTCTCTGCCAGACCAAATTGCATCCTAAATGCCATAATCCTGGTTTATATGGACTCAATGAAAGATTCAAATAGGGGAGAATGTAGTCTTTCATGCTTCTGTAGCTCATCTCAAGATTGCTGTGAGTCTGATATGATTCATAGGGCCTCAATTCTGACTAGGCGATCGAAATGAGCTAATTTGGCAGACATAAGAGTTACTTTCTTCTTTATCTGAACTTATGTACATTTTGTATAATTCTCTCCTGAAAGGAGAATAAAAGTGTTTTGGAAACCAAACTTGTTCCAATTTGCCCAGCTCAGAACCTGGGCTACAGAACTCACTTTTTTTCCTTAAAGTCAAACTTAAGAAGAAACAAAGGGAAATATTCTGTTGTTTGACCTTTGGCACTAGTCTAAAATAGAAAGAGAACAGTGATGAATCTCCAAAGCTAGCTAATGTAGCAGAGTGTTTGGTATTCAAAGAAAGTCATTGTGTATTCCCTAAATAGTTCATTTTGTTTTCTAAAGTTCTGAAAAACTCCCTTTATTGAAATGCATGTTGTTGCATCGATTTTTCTAAAATACACCTTGTTATCTTTTCTTTGGTAATTGGTGACTGGTAATGACTTTGGCAATTTAACATGTTCTTGCAGACACTTTTCCCATTCCCCCAGATAACTGAAGTCAGGAGAGAGGGCCTGTCTGTCAATCTCTGATGCCTGTCAACCTGCTTGATTGACGGTTTTTGGTCCCACAATAGAGACCATTTTTGCAGCCCCCGTTCTGTTATTTTCTTCTTCTTTAATACTTGTGGGGGATGGTGTTTGCTTTATAATCTGTGTTTAAAATCCAACTTGGAACGTGGCCAGTCCCTAAAAAATTATCACAATGTCTTGTTAGCTTTGCATGGGGAAAATTCTCTGGAGAGTTACTTAAGCTATGATTCCACCGTCAGAAATTACCTCTGTTCAAAATCTAAGCTTCATTCTTCATGCTGAATCCCCTTCAAACTTCAGAAAAAAGGCTGTGGAGGCTGCCCAATATGTTTTGATATAAGGCTGTAGGAAAAGTCATTTGTTCATTCTTTATTTTAGTTGATTTATTTCTTTCCTCATGAGATACTCGGAGTGCAAAACCTTGCATATAATGAAGAGAGGCAATAGTCGCAAGACTCAGGAAGGAAAAAGAAAAGATACTGGGACAACTAGAAAAAAAATCTCCTTATAAAATATAGAAAATGAGGAGAATGTGTCGGAAAAATGTCCCTTATAATTCAATAAGAGCATAAAACAAGCCTTTGTTAAGAAACTGCTCAAGTGATTACCAGCCCTAGCTTTCTTAAGGTTCTTTTAATTTTGATTGCTTAACTAAAGAAAAGGACTGCAGGGTTGACATTGGTTTAATAGGGTATGTCTACACTAGCCACCCTAGTTCGAACCCTAGTTTCAACTAGTCCCGGGCTTTATTTACATGTTCCGAGGTGCCGCCATTTTTAAATGCCCAGTAGTTCGGACTCCCTGCCCGTGGCTACACGCGGCACGGGCTAGGTAGTTCGAATTAAAGCTCCTAATTCGAACTACCGTTACTCCTCATTTTAATCCCGGGCTTCATTTGCAAGTTCGAATGACTACATTAGCCACCCTAGTTCGAACTAGGGTGGCAGTGTAGACATACCCATAGTGTTTTATTAAATATTTTAAAACAGCAGCTAATAGTACAGGATATAAGAAGGCAAAAACAGAAAATTGGTTGATAGAATGTTTCAGGATTTCAGAATCAACTGTCACAACCAATAGAAAATACAAGGCTTAATTACTATTTGGGGGAGTGACTTGCTTAGATTTTTGACTGAATCCCTCTGAATAGGCCTCACTTCTGCCAGTTGGATAGTCTTAAACTAAAGACTTAGGGAAAGCCAACAGGTGTTAAGGAGTACACTGTTTGGACTAATGCATCTCTGTACCCTAGTAAAGAAGAGAGGATAATGACTGATTAAGTACAGATAGTAACTGAAGAGAAACGATCAAACAAAAAAGTGTCTATTCAATTGTATCATGTGAAGACAGACAACTAAATATTGACAAATTTTTATAAGAGCTTTCATGCAAATGCTAGAAGTGTAAATACTAGGATTAGTGAATGTAAGTGTCTGGCATTAAATGAAGATCACAGAAACTTGGTGGAACAATGATAATCAATGAACCCAGTAATAACCAGGTGCAAAATATATAAGAATGAAAGTAGTGCATGCTGGTAGGGAAGGGGCGCTGTATGTGCAAGAAAGCATAGAGTCACATATAGTAAAAATCTTAAATGAAGCCATACTAATGAATCTCTATGGCTAGAAATTTCGTGCTTGAATAATGCATGTCTAACAGTAGGAATGCACTACCAACACCGGACCAGAGAGTGACAGTGATTGTGAAATACTCAGGGAAATTAAAGAGGCTACAAAACCAGAAAACCCTTTAAGAACGGGAGGTTTTCTGCTAGCCCCATATTGACTGGGTACCTGTTACCTCAGGATGGGATGCAGGGACAACATTTCTGGACATCTTTTTTTTGTTTGTTTTTTTGTTTTTTTGTTTGAGCAGGTAGTTCTGGTACCCACAAGGGGAGAGTCAGTTCTTGATTTGGGCCAGATCCAGTATGCCACTGAGATCTAAGAGGTGAATTTAGCGGAACTGCTTGGTAATAGCAAACAAGCAGTGAGGCTACTGGATGATCCAGGTGCTAAAGGCTCATTCAAGAAAGACTAGGCCTTAACTGTTGGTACAGCTATCTTGGACATATCTTGAACCCTGGCTGGTTTGTTCTAATCAGCAACCAATGGACACAAGTGATTTCTATGGGCCCCTTGTGGTGTATCCCAGCTTTGCACTTATGCTTGCAGTCTCTCTATCAACACTCTGCTAGCTGCTGACAAAACTAATTTAAAGTTCATGAATGTATACAAAAAAAGTTCCTCCATAGTCTTTAAACCTGTTTAAGCAGTCTATCTCCAATGCAAAGTCTCTTCAACAACTGTTTTCTGGGAACAGCTCTATAAATCTTCCATTTCTGTTCTTGTTTTAAGAATGGTCGAACTTTGGTACATACAGTTCAGCTTAGTCTGTGCATTATCAAATGGTTATATTTCTGATTATTCCCCTCTATGGTCAAGACTCCTTATAAAGACATCAGTTTGTTTCAGTGTCTTTTAGTTACTGCCTCTTTCTGCACCAGGTGCATTTCTTTAACTTGATAGCATAAGCATGCTTGATTGCAAACCTTAGCCTTCTTTACTTCAGCACTGAAACAAAAATAAATCAGAATGAATGAAGCTCCTTTCTTTCCTAACGGGACTATCCACGAGGCATTAAAGTCATTAAAGTTAGTAATATTTTCCCAAAGCTGTATAGCTTATGGTTGACTTGTATGCACTTTTTAATGATAATATTTGATTCCATAAGGCTCCTTATTTTACTACTATTTCTGGCACATCATATAATATCGATATTTCCTGTTAATTTAGTGTGACTTTTTAATTCATTTACTTATTCACAGTCGGGGAAAGCCTCTGCATCTGCACCAGAAGTACACTCTTGTGAAAACCGGTGGCAATTTTGAATTTCCTTAGATGATTGAAGAAATCTAGCCGTTAGATCTTGGATTTTCATTCTCTGTCCCCTGTTCTGTATTTTCTATGATTCATGATGTTTAGGCAATTGTTAATCAGGATGGAGCTTTGATAGTCACTAGATTCTAAATCTATATTTCATCTATAGTTTAATAGGTAGCACATTTAAAAAAACAGGAAGTATTTCTTCACACAATGTACAATCTATGGAACCCCTTGCCAGAGGATGTTGTGAAGACCAGGACTTTAACAGGCTTCAAAAAAGAATTAGATAAATTCACGGAGGTCCATCAAAGACTATTAGCCAGGATGGACAGGAACAGTGTTCCTAGCCTCTCTTTGTCAGAAGCTGGGAATGGGTGACAGGGGATGGAACATTTGATGATTACATCTTCTGTTCACTCCCTCCGGGGCATCTGGCATTGACCACTGCCAGAAGATAGGATACTGGGCTAGATGGACCTTTGGTCTGACCCAGACCTTTGGTCTGGCCACTCTTATGTTTTCATTACTAAATACCAATTTTTGGAAACATTCTTATCAACATAGTGCCAGTACATTAAAATATGCTTGTATAGGTTCTTAATATGGTAAATTACATTTAAAATGTATATTAAGATACCCGTTTAATACAAAAGTGAGAGGCTTACACAGGAGAACTAGAATTGTACATGAAACAAACTTAATAAAATTCTCCTCATTTGTGTGTGAGAGTAAAAACAAAAATTCTCATTTGACCCACAGAATAGTTTTCTAATTTTTAAAAGTAACTGTTTTCAAGTGAAAATTGGTTGCCTCTCACGGGATGGGGAGTGGAGGTAGGGTGTGGGGGGATAAATGTAGCTGATGTCAGTTGAATGTCATTCAGTTTCTTCCCTGTGTTTGATGTCAATCCATTAAAGACAACTTGGACAGACAGGGTTCAGGACAGAAGGGGAAAAGTGAGGACTTGCTACATTTGAGGGTCAGCTCAAGAACAAAAAGGGGAATAAAGTTACTGAAAAGGGGGAGCCTCTCCGTAGGAGGAAGGAGAAAACAAGTGATGATGTAAATGGTGCTTTAAAAGTTTGCCTTGTACAAAGAAGTTGGAGGTAGCCAAAGTTCTTGCCACCAGGGCAAACTGTCCAAGTCCCCAGATCTCCCATTAAGATAAAGGCATCAGAGTGCCTGATTACCCATCCACTCTTATGATGCCTTCTGTAAGTACTGTTAGTACAAGAAGCCCACTAAGGAGCTGCAAAAGGCAGTGAAATGGTGCACAAGGTAATAACACTTCTGGCATTGCTTGTATTGGCAGTTTAGGGTGGCATGGTCTCCGTAACAAACCCGTGAGAGAGATGGAGGTTGGAAAAAAAATAAAACCCCGTTGCTTGCCCTAGGCATATTTAAATTTGCTGTTCATTTTGCTCCAGTGGTGCACTGAAACCTAGGGACAAAACAACAACACACAAATTTATTTATTGTATCAATATATGAAATACGTCCAGATGTTAGCTCTTTATGTTCAGCCTCTGGTGTGCCATCTCTGAGGCTGTCAGAGACGTATTTTGGTTTTATTTAATCAAACTGGGTCTGAGCTGAAGAGAGGGAAACATTTCTGAATATTCTGAGGTCTTTTATATTTGTTCCCATTGGCAAGAGAGTCCTTGCCTTTGACTTGGTATATTAATTGTGCACTACCAGTTTGGGTTAGGAGATCAGTACTTATTTCCTCTCATCTGTCCAGTCTTAGAGAGAATCCCAAACATTTCAGCGTGGGTAATCTTTCTATTTTGTAGGAAGAAACAAAAATCAAATCCCTAGATACAAAAGGGGGAATAATTAACTGAACATCAGTACTGCGGAAAAGGATCAGGGGGTCAGAGTGGATCACAAATTGAATGTGAGTCAACAACGCGAGCCTGCGGCAAAAAAGGCAAGTGTCATTCTGGGATATAGTAAGATGTGGGATGTAATTGTTCTGCTCTACTTGTCATTGCTGTGGCCTCAGCTGGAGCACTGTGTCCAGTTTGGGGCATCACACAACCCGGGGACAAACTGGAAAGGGTGTAGAGGAGACCAAAACAATAATAAGGTCTTTAGGAAACATGATCTCTGATGAAAGTTTGAAAGAATCGGGCATGTTTATTCTGGAGAAGAGAGGGAGGGGTGGGTGGGCAGATAAGTCTTCAAATATAAATCCGCATTTCTCAAACTGAGGGTCCCGACCCTCCGGGGGGTTGTGAGCAACTTAGAGCGGGGTTGCGGTATCACAAAGTTTGAGAACCCCTGATGCAAATAATTGTTAGAGGAAAGATCATAATCAATTCTTCTCATTCACCGATGGTGAGATGAGAAGGAATTGGCTTCTTTTGTAACAAGGGAGATTCAGGTTAGATATTTGGAAAAACTTGTCCAGCTGCAAGGACAATTATTCCCTAGGCAGGTTATCTAAGGAAGATGTGGGGTCCCTGTCATGGGAGGTTTTTAGAACAGGTTAGACAAACAGCTGTCAGTGAAGGACACTGAATCCAGCCTCATCAGAAGGACTTGCTGATGATGACCACTTGAGGTTCCTTCCATTTTGTCTATATTGACCTATAATATTCATCTATATTACAGTATATCTATCTTTATAGATTTTTATCTCTATTGTGGTTTCCTTTCTAGTGGATTATGGCTTATCCCTGCTGAGTCAGTCAAATGCTTCAGCTCACTCTACATTGCAGGCTTCTTGCATAAGAAGTTTTTTGCGAAAGCGATCTCCCACAAAAACATCTTGGGCAAGAGCGTGTCCACGCTGCAAAAGCGAATCAAGAAAGCAATGCGCTTTTGCACACGAGCACGTCCAGACTGCATGGATGCTCTCTTGGAAGACAGTGCTGATGACTATTCACAGATGGCCACCAGGGCACCTGTGCTTTTTTTGATAGGGGTTTTTTTTGCGCAAAAAGAGGCAGTTCCCCTCCACACCCACGTTTTTGTGCAAGAGCTCTTGCACAAAAAAGAGTTACTCCTTGTGGAAGGAGAAATAACTCTTGTGCAAAAACCTCTCCATTCTGGCGTTTTTCTTGCGCAAAAACATGCGTAAGGTTTGGACGCAGCGTGAGTTTTTGCGCAAAAATTCTGCAGTCTAGCTGAGGGCTAGGATTTTCTGAAGGTTGGTTTAAGGGGCAGTGAAGTCTCAATCTTTCACTTGTCCTACAGCAGGGGTGGGGAACCTCAGGCCTGGGCATGCCAGGATCTGGCCCCTCAGGCTCAGGGATCCCCCCCACACACATATTGGGAAGCCAGCCCCCCTGCCACCCACTCAAGGAGCTCACAAAATCTACTAGCCTCCCCCCCCCCCCCTCCCAGGCTCTAGTGTGTGAAGGGACTATGAAAAGTGTCTTCTTCCTTCTCAGTCAGGGACTTCTCAGTTTGCTTCTCACTTGTGTGTGGTCCCTGACTCATTTTTCTGTGGCTCAGTGGCCCCGGCCCAGAAGAGTTTCCCCACCCTGGCGAACTGTATTGAAATGATTTTAAATGACTACACATTGTTTATGCAGTGTTGTTGCATTCGTGCTGGTCCCACGATATTAGGGAGACAAGCTGGGTGAGAGAATAGATTTCATTGGGCCAACTACTGTGAATGAGAGACCTCGGACCTGAGGAAGAGGTCTGGATAGCTTGCAAGCTTGTCTCTCTTGCCTACAGAGGTTGGGCCAATAAAAGCTGTTACCTCATCCTCCATGTCTCTCTTACATCTTGTTTAATTATTTGCTAATAGCTGGTCTCCTCCTTGGGCAATCTCCGTGGGGGTACAACTGATCTTGTCAAAGCTGTCTTTAGAGCAGGACTTGTTTGTCACATCATGGTGACCATGGTATTACTTCCTCGAGCCCCTAGCGTTGGGGACAGCTGCCCTGTAAGTAGCGTCGCATAAGAGACAAAGTGGGGAAATGTCTGCACCCACAATTGGTGAAATCTTTGTGCAATTCAGGCAGGGACATTTTAAAGTTGTTCTGCAACTAAGGTAGTGCAGAAAAACTGTTTGCTTTGGAAGTTGTGTTATGCACAGAAAACGGAATCAGCGACGGCAGATTCCAGTGGTCTAAATTGTTCTCCCCTGTGTTGGGGCAGTAGAGGAGCCAGGGAGCAGGAGCCTGCAACTGGGCAGAAGGCAGCGGTCATGTGGCTTGTTTTTAATCCTGGAACTCACCAGCCTGTTTTGCTGCTGGAGGGGTAAGGCCCTGGCGTCACCGCTTGTGCCTCAGCTCCCATTGAGATGCCACTCCAGCTGCACACATTAAAAACACATAGCAAAGGCAGCAGCATGTACTTCACCTGTAGAGTTGTCGTGCCTACTCTGTCACTGTATGCACAAAGAGGTTCCAGGTACCACTGCGAGAGTAGTGGCTGCCCTCCTGCTCTCCTAGCCAGGTTTTGGCTTCTTGAGCCATAATAGCATCCATCATAGAAATAATCGCTAAGGCTACATCCACACTGCAGATTTTTTTGCACAAAAACAGCTGTTTTGCAAGCATGTTTTTGCCCAAGAAAAAGTACAATAGATCGTCAGAAGACAGGGCTTTTTTCCACAAGTGTTATTCCTCTTTCTATGAGGAATAAGTCTTTTTGTGCAAGAGTTCTTGTGCAAAAGGGCATGTATGGATGGACAACAGGGGTTTCTTGCACAAGAGCGTCCATGGCAGTGTGGATACTCTCTTGTGCAAAAGCACATGGCAGTGTGGACGCACTCTTGTGCAAGAACTTTTTGCAGAAGATCTCTTCTGTGAAAAGTTATTTTGCAAGAAGCCTGCAGTGTAGATGTAGCCTTAATGTACATTACAGAACCAGGAATAAACACTCACCAATCCTAGTTTTAGTAAGGTCTGTCCTAAGAGACAGCTTAGTTTACAAGCCATTCTCTCCTTGCTTCTTTTTATTAGAGAGACCTGTTGTTGCTTTAAATCTAAAATTAAATAAGTTAAAGTTTTCCATGGGAGCTGTGTATATGGATCTCATAAACAATGGACAAGAATGATAAGGCAAAATATACAATTGGAAGTCACTGGACTTCAAAAAATTAATAACTCTGCCAACTAGAGAAAGCAGAAAAACAAACATTCAGTGCTGCAGTGGGGTGGGCTAGCAGAAGTTTAGAAGGAAAAATCACATTCTAAGCAATCTTTTATTTTAATGTTGGATCCTTATTGAAAGCTCTTCTATCTGAGAGCTCCAGTAGGTTTTTTTGTTGGGATTTTTAATCTTATTTCTTAGAACTTTGTCTTTGTTTAATGACTTAGGACTTATATATATTGATCATAAGTTCCAGAGGGGGAGCTGTGTTCGTCTGTAACTGGAAGAACTTAAAAAACAACAAATAGTCTTGCAGCACCTTAGAGAAAATGTAAATGGTACCATGAGCTTTTGTGGACACAACACACTTCTTCAGGTGAATGGAATTTAAGGGGTCGGTGCAGTTTATAATCAATAGCAAAGAGAGGGAATGTGGGAGGAGAGGAGGAAAAAGAAGAAAAAAAGAGAGGAAAGAAATTGTCAATTGGAATGTCCATGCTAAATGAAGCTGATAAGAATACTTAGTACCCACTTTAAGTACCCCCCTTTTTATGTCATTAGGATGTGGAATGTAGAAAGTATTTATCACAATATTTCTAGGCAAGCATTTGCCAAAAAAAGTTTACATGCGGATGAGAATCTTGGATTCTCTTTTTTTATATTGAAACATGGCAATATAAAGAACAGATTACTGGTCAGTCCTAGTCCATGAATTGAATTGAATGTTCCTTTGTTCTTGTACTCAGAGGAGCATCTGACTTACTCTTTCTAGACTCGTCATCATTTGGCGTACAAAACAAAAAGGTTCATGATCTTTGCAAAGTTTGCCCTTTGGAATAAAAGGAAGTAGTTAGGGAAGTGGGCTGGACTCAAGAACTTGAGGATCAGAATGTGGACGAGGCTTGGAACTACTGTACCTGAAGTCCAAGTTGCAGCAAGTCTCTGAAACCTGCAACCCAAGCCAGGTGAAAAAATGTGTAGGGAAGGATTACTGATCAAACAGAATGAACCATCACAAGAAGGTTGTTACAAGAAAGCAGGAACGTTCCAGGGAACAGAGGAAGAGATAGATGTGCATGGAAAGCTACTGCTTGGAGGTCAGAAAGTGCAGGGAAGATGTGAGAACCGCCAAAAGCCAAGTGGAGCTGGACCTTGCAAAGGAAATTAAAACCAATAGTAAAAAGAAATAAAAAGAAAAATATAAATAAAAAGAAAACAAGGAAAGCAGTGGGACCACTAAGTGCTGAGAATGGGGGTGGAGAAGAAAGAGAATCTAGGCATGCTCAACAATTCAATGAATATAAAACCCTCAGTTTTTAATGAAAGCCAATGGTGGCACAAGAACGAATTGGGCTGAAGGAATTGGGCTTGTTTAATTTGGAAAAGAGAAGACTGAGGGGGGACATGATAGTGGTTTTCAGGTATCTAAAATGGTGTCACAGGGAGGAGGAAATGGGAAATTGTTCTCTTTGGCTTCTGATGATAGGACAAGAAGCAATAGGCTTAAACTGCAGCAAGGGAGGTTTAGGTTGGACATTAGGAAAAACTTCCTACCTGTCAGGGTGGTTAAACACTGGAATAAATTGCCTAGGGAGGTTGTAGAATCTCCGTCACTAGAGATATTGAAAAGCAAGTTAGACAGACATCTAGCAGGGATGATCTAGACCATGCTTGGACCTGCCATGAGGGCAGGAGACTGGACTTGATGATCTCTCAAGGTCCCTTCCAGTTCTATTATTCTATGATTCTATTAATATGAATTGGCCATTTTTGGTTTAGGCTTGAAATCAGACAAAGGTTTCTGGCCATCAGACAAATGAAGTTCAGGAACTGTCTTCCAAGGAAAGCAATGGGGGCAAAAAAAACCCTAAATTGTTTTCAAGACTAAGTTTGATTTTTGTTTGTTTGCTTTATGGAGGGGTGGCATGATGACATTGCATACAGTGGAATGTCACCCACTGGCATCTGCTAGTAGCCAATCCAGTTGAACCCCCTGGTCTGAGACTGGTCCGGCAACATCCGTGGCTGAAGGTGGGAGCAGAGCTGAGCCATCAGCTGAGGGGCTGGGAGTGGGGCCAGGCTAGCGGCCAGGAGCACACCCCATTGTGGATGGGGGGTTTTGTGCAAAACCCTGTTTTGTACAAGATCTTTATGCCTCTCCCATCCACACTGCTTGTTTTTGTGCAAAAACGGCTTGAATAAATTATGCAAATGAGGCATGGTGATATGCTAATCTGAGTCTAATTTTCATAGGTTCTTGCTACAAAAGCCGCAGTGTAGACATAGCCTCTTTGTTTTCTGATTGTGCTGCTACCTAGACAGTCAACTTGGATGAGCTTTCTGCTCTTAGGCCCCAAGTTGTTACAAGTACTTTAGAAGCAACCAAGGTGGCTGATACCACAATTGGATTCAGTGGGACAAAAAGAAAAGGGGATCAAAGATTGGAGGCACAAAGTGGATAATTTGGGCAGGGATCTGCTAAAGAGGCATTTGCTTAGGCTACCTGAAGCTAATGTGTCTTCAGTGACATTGGGAGGATAAAGGGAAGTGTGTATTCTATGGATGTTTTCAATAGAAAAATAAATAGAAATAGAAAAAAAAGATTTAGAAAATAATTACAGGTTGAACCTCTATGGTCCAGGACTCTCTGGTCTGTCCAGCTGCTGGGAGCTCAGCTGGCAGACAGCCTGAGGGCCAGTGGCCTGGGGGCAGGAAGCCTGGCCGTCAGATGGAGCAGGACCAGGCGAGAGCCCTATCAGCCAGGAGAGGATCTTTGCTGGGGGCGGGGACACGAATCTGCCGCTGGCTGGGAAGCCCCTGCAGACCAGGTACATGGAGCCACTGTCAGCTGGGCACAGGGAAGCTTCCGCTGGCCAGGGATGTGGAGCAGCCCGGTGCAGGGAAGCCTCTACTGGTCAGAGCGTTGCAAAAGCCAGGAATAAAGCCCCGCCTCCAGCTGGAGGAACACATTGGCCAGGTCCCAAGGGTGCCAGGGAGGTCCAACCTACAGAAAAAAAGATTCAAACCCCTAATTTCTGAATGGGATATTTGGCCTAACTATGTCCTCTGACAGCAAGTAGCAGTGCCATTTTTAGCGCCATAGCCTTTCTGTAGTCCCTTTTCATTATCTGTACTGCACGTCCATCACCTGTTGACCTACTGGGGTGCGAGAGTGACACTGAATTCTACAAAGGGACTGAACCATCATAGCTGAGACAACAGCCGATTTAAACAGCTTTGTAAACCATCACAATTTAAATTAAAACCAACCCCAGAATGCTTTCTAAAATTTAGCCGTGGCTAAACAGCTGTGACAGTTCATAGCAATCTGAACTTGGAATGAACCCGCCCAACATATAAATAAAACCTTTGATGTCTTCATTAGTTTCTTGCAGGCCATTTTTTCACACTCTGTCTGGCTAAGTGTTCTGCAACTTACATATATTTTTGCAGAAGGAGTATTTAACCTTCTGATTAGTCACTGAATGCAGCACAATGACAAGAAGCCATGATTTTATAAACAATGAATTGGTTGATAGATTTATCCTATTATTTGTATTTACCTGTCACTTCTAAGGACACTAATGAGTTGTTTTTCAAGGGCTAATGAGAACTGTAATGGCTAATGGATGTTTACAGCATCACTGCCTTGCACCATGTGATAATGCGAGCACCAGCTCCAGCCCTTTCAAGTCCTTAATTGGTACCATCAGAGGAGTCTTTAATTACATTTCAGCAGACAATAAAAATCTTAGCCAAATCGATGAGGGGAAGGTGGTAATCCTGCTAGGGTGGCTGATTGCTCTAATATGCACTGTTCCTTGCATGTAACAATCCTTGCTGGAAATTCCCTTAGAACTCTTTTGGGAAGTGTTCTTAACACGGGGAGTCATTTGTATTTCCTCTTCTGTCATCATGAATCAGGCTCAAGGCTTGTTCAACTGCATCTTCATCCAAAATCACGTGCACAAATCTGTGACTTTGTGAAAATAAACCCGTGCGCTTCTTCACACAGATGGGAATTGTGGCTGAAATTCTGCCTCGTTAGTGATCACACAACCCTTCTGTGAGCAGAAGAGAAACCTTCACCCTAAATCGCTCTGCAAAAGGGATGGCATGCTGAATCATAGAATCAAAGAACATTAGAACTGGAAGGGACCTCGAGAGGTCATCAAGTCCAGTCCCCTGCCCTCGTGGGAGGACCAAGGACCATATAGACCAGCCGTGGCCAATCCGTGTCTCAAACTGCATGCAGCTCTCCCCCCCCCCAAAAAAAGTGTGGCTCATGAAGCTGGTCCTATGCCCCCCCTGCCTCTGGCTCCCCCCTCACCTCCGGCTCCCCATGTTCACTGGGTCGGCGATTCAAAATAGTGCCCAAGATGGCTCTTTGCATTTTTTCTGCTGCTGTTTCCGCTCTCTTTGTTAAATGGGTTGACCAGCCCTGGTCTAGATCATCCCTGATAGATGTATATCTCACCTGCTCTTCAATATCTCCAGTGATGGAGACCCCACAGCCTCCCAATGTGAGTAACCAGCTCAGTCATGTGATAAATTAGAGGCACTCAAGAGAGACCTAAAGTCTCAGAGTTCAAAGTCCCTTTAAACCCCCAAATATTACCAGCCTGGACCCCCTCTGTGGGGAAACCTATAAACATGAGCGGGTAACAAATGAAGTAGGAAAGAGAAGCCCTGTGATCAGCGGCTGACAATGGAATCGAGCGGGACGTAACGGCAGTGTGTCTTCTGCAAATGACACTAGCTCATCTTGTCCATGTCCTGCTGTTTATAGGGATAAAGCTGGGCAGCAGCTCTGTGTAATAGGAAAGGCCACGTGGTGTAGGGAAGCACGAGTGGTGTGTGTGATCATGAAATGTTGTGATTTTTTTTTTAAGAATTCCTGAAGGAAGGGAAGCTTGAAAACTAGAGGTTTGGTAAGAGTCTGGCTCTTTTAAGGTAGAAGAATGAGAATGTGACTCACCTGGAGCCGGAGACTCTCAAACCCTCAGGTAGTCTAATAAAAAATAAGTTGGGCCCAGAGGCGATGACATTGGAAGCTGTGTCAAGAGAACGGAGATGAGCTGCAGATGAGCAGCACTGGCGTATTCAGCACATGCAAGTCAACAGCAGTGTTTGAGTTTACAATAGGGCAGTGTTTCTCAACCAGTGGTACAAGTACCCTTAAAGATACTTGAGAGAAGTTCAGAGGGGCACATCAATACAACTGACATTTGGAGAAAACTGAATTTTTGTTTTAAGTTTTACAGGGCTTTATTATTTTTGTACTTTTTACACCCAAAAATGTCATCACCCACCCGGATACAATTAAGTTGTTTAAACTAATGTGTTGCAATGGTAGAAAAAAAATGTGTGTGTCTGAAAACTGTAGGCACTGGAGGTACCTATAATTTTTTTTGAAAAAGGGGTATTTTGTTAAAAAAGGTTGAGAAACACTGCAATAGGGGTCTGTTTTATAGGCCCATTGGTCACTGCATTGCCAGCAGATCCAGAGATGTTGTTATTCTCCTTTATTCGGCTCTGGTGAGGCCACATCTGGAGTATTGTGACCAGTTCTGGGCCCCCCACTACAAAAAGGATGTGGACGCATTGGAGAGGGTCCAGCAGAGGGCAACCAAAATGATTTGGGGGTTGGAGCATATGACCTATGAGAAGAGGCTGAGGGAGTTGAGTCTGTTTAGTCTGCAGAAGCGAAGAGTGAAGGGGGATTTGATAGCAGCCTTCAACTTCCTGAAGGGAGGTTCCAAAGAGGATGGAGAGAGGCTGTTCTCAGTGGTGACGGATGGCAGAACAAGGAGCAATGGTCTCAAGTTGTGGTGGGAGAGGTCCAGGTTGGTTATTAGGAAAAACTATTTCCCTAGGAGGGTGGTGAAGCACTGGAATGGGTTACCTAGGGAAGTAGTGGAGTCTCCATCCCTAGAGGTGTTTAAGTCTCGGCTTGACAAAGCCCCGGCCAGGTTGATTTAGTTGGGATTGGTCCTGCCTACAGCAGGGGGCTGGACTTGATGACCTTCTGAGGTCTCTTCCAGCTCTATGATTCTATTATTCTATAAGGACTTTGGCTGAACGTGATCAAGTCTATCGCTGGGAAGCACAGCGGCAGGGGCCCGTACAGGGGCATGTCCAGTTATTAAACTGATACCACGTTTGCTCTTAGCCTGTCAGAGGAAGAGTGAAGAAATATTGGCCGTTCCCCTTTGGCAAACACGTGCATGCACACACACATCTTCCGCCACTTGTAAAGTGATAGGCCCATAGAACAGAAACCCACAAAATGCTTCTCCCAATCCAACTCTGTTTTCCTCTGTGTCCATTGGCTCTCTCTTGTTTGAGGTTTGCTTCCATTGCCTTACCCAACAGCCACATCACTGACACTCTCTGGGGGTATGTCTACACTACCCTCCTAGTTCGAACTAGGAGGGTAATGTATGCATACCGCACTTGCTAATGAAGCCCGGGATTTGAATTTCCCGGGCTTCATTAGCATAAGCGGGGAGCCGCCATTTTTAAATCCCCGCTGCTTCGAACCCCGTGTAGCGCGGCTACACGGGGCTCGAACTAGGTAGTTCGGACTAGGGTGCCTATTCCGAACTACCGGTACACCTCGTTTCACGAGGAGTAACGGTAGTTCGGAATAGGACCCTAGTCCGAACTACCTAGTTCGAGCCCCGTGTAGCCGCGCTACACGGGGTTCGAAGCAGCGGGGATTTAAAAATGGCGGCTCCCCGCTTATGCTAATGAAGCCCGGGAAATTCAAATCCCGGGCTTCATTAGCAAGTGCGGTATGCATACATTACCCCGCTAGTTCGAACTAGCGGGGTAGTGTAGACATACCCTGGGTGACTGGGTGCCTCTTTTACATGGGACTCTTAGGTGGCCCGGTATTGATTTGCAGTTCTCTATACAGACAGCTGATGGATCAGTATTCTCAGGAGAAAAGCAATTGGGGCTGGAGGTTTTGGTTGGGGGTTCCCTGCTTTTCTCTTTACTTCCTCAATAACTGCAACAGCTGTTCCCCATGTTAGGGCAGAGTGGTACCTCCAAACTTACATGGTGCCTATCTCTCCTAGCAGAGTTTGCGGGTGCTATTGATTCTGGAGTGAAAGTCCAGGAGAACAAGGTGGCACCAGTGCTGTCTCACCTAAAGCACCTCTCTGCTCTTTCTCTGCTGCAGAGGAATGTCGGCGTTTGAAACGAGAATTTCAGAGTCGGCTTTTCTTTGAATTTTTGCATCGAAACAATGCTGGCCCTCTTCGTCCTTCCCTTTGTCTCCCACTGGCTGGCACTCCTCTGTCCGTCTTGAGAGCTGATGAGCAGTTCCACTGTTTTCTGTTCCACGTGGCCCACAAAAGTGAATGTAGAGCTCTGTGATGGGCTCTTGTCCTGTGCTGGGGGCTGCAGCTGCTTTGTTCCTTGGTGAGCTGCTGCTCGTGTCCCTTCTTATCACCATCCCCCAACGTGGATGACGTGTAGA
The DNA here is from genome assembly GCF_052426305.1 of Pelodiscus sinensis. Lineage (NCBI taxonomy): Eukaryota > Metazoa > Chordata > Testudines > Trionychidae > Pelodiscus > Pelodiscus sinensis. The sequence continues at coordinate 12,151,291 of NC_143077.1, read as the reverse complement.
GCCACAGTCTCGACCTTGGAGGTTTGTTTGGCAGTGAATGCTCAGGTGCTCAGGAAGCAACGAATTGCACGAATACGGAATCTACTGCTCAGAGTGGAAAACACCCAGAACTGAGATTCCTGATAAAATGCTCCTCTTCTTCCTCCCCCCTTTTACAGGGTGCAGATGTTGCCTAGTTAGTTATTATTTAAGTGAGCTGCTTCTCACTAACATGTTAATTAAAACCCGCTGTCCGGAATCTCTTGGTACAATTTGCAGTGTAATCTGTAGCCTCTAGTGCATCGTTGTATCTCTATTAAAAGGAATTCTGTGTAATGATGCTGGGATTTAATTAGTTTCTTTGCCAATGTTGTAAAACATAGTGATAAATGAGTTAACAGGTCCATGGATCATTATTCTCCTAGAGATGAGCTTATTAGCTGATTATGAATCATTAACAAAGTCTACATGGGATTTTTCTTATCTAATTCAACACAATTTTTAACATTCAATGCTCTACATTCTTTCAACCAGCAACTTTGTATTTAGATTGCAATCTGTGTCTCCCTTATTCTGGGCTGGGTTTTTTTTTTATTCTTAAGTATTGAATTCTAATTATATTGGAAGTGCTATGAGGAGCTGAGATCTTGTGGTGTCCATCTGTGATGAACGTAAAGCCATGGGGTATGGTTCTGTATGCTGTATGCTGTTCCATTTGGTTTCCTGTGTGTGTGTGTGTGTGTGTGTGTGTGTGTGTGTGTAAATGTAATGGTTTGGCAGGAGAGGAGGAAAAGTGAGTGAATTCTGAATGGGCTTTAGTTATTTGGATTGCTGAAAAAAGTGCTGTACCTAGGGAGAAATGGGACTGTTCTTCCATACCCCACCAAGGTATCTATTCATCTAAGCATACATGACACCTCTGAGTGAGTGCCGGATTGGTTAGAAGCCATAGGGTATGTCTACACTGCCACCCTAGTTCGAATTAGGGTGGCTAATGTAGGTATTCGAAGTTGCAAATGAAGCCCGGGATTTAAATATTCCGGGCTTCATTTGCATCTTGCCGGGCGCCGCCATTTTTAAATCCCCCTTAGTGCGGACTCCGTACCCGCGGCTACATGTGGCATGGAGTACGTAGTTCGAATTAGGCTCTCTCAGATAAATAACGAGTAGTCCTGTGGCGCCTTAGAGACTGAGGGTATGTCTACACTACAGCACTAATTCGAACTAACTTAATTCGAATTAGTTAATTCGAACTAAGCTCATTCGAATTAGCGCATCTAGACCCAAAAACTAATTCAAATTAGCGTTTTGCTAATTCGAACTAGCGCATCCACACTGATTGGACGCTGAGTCGCATTTAAGGGCAGCTGAAACTGATTCCGGCAGGGCATCAGGTCAGTAGTTGCTTTGTGTGGCTGTTGTCTGAGGCTATCTGAGGGTATGTCTACACTACCCCGCTAGTTCGAACTAGCGGGGGTAATGTAGTCATCCGCAGCTGCAAATGAAGCCCGGGATTTGAATTTCCCGGGCTTCATTTCCATGAAGCCGGCCGGTGCCATTTTTAAATGCCGGCTAGTTCGAACCCCGTGCCGCGCGGCTACACGCGGCACGGAGTAGCTAGTTCGGATTAGGCTTCATGGAAACCTACTCCACGAGGAGTACAGCTAGTTTGGATTAGAAGCCTAATCCGAACTAGCTACTCCATGCCGCGTGTAGCCGCACAGCACGGGGTTCGAACTAGCCGGCATTTAAAAATGGCACCGGCCGGCTTCATGGAAATGAAGCCCGGGAAATTCAAATCCCGGGCTTCATTTGCAACTGCGGATGACTACATTACCCCCCCTAGTTCGAACTAGCGGGGTAGTATAGACATACCCTGAGGCTCGTGCTTAAGGGGACCCCCTTGGACAGCTGGTTCTCAGCTTTTCCGCTTGCTTGCCTACCTCTCCGAGGGACAGCAAAGCGTTTTTCTCTCCGCCTGCCTGTGTCAGTGCTTGCCATTGGGGACGCCGGCGCAGTTGGCACCATGGAGCCAGAGCTCACCCTGGGCATGCTGCTCCAGTTTTTGGACTTGCGGCTGCAAGCCTGCCAGCAATGGGTGGAGGCTGCCTTGCACCATCTGGTGCACATCAGCCCCCTGCTTCTCCCGCTGGCCTCCCCGGGGGTCGTAGAGGAGCGGCAGCAGTGCCCGGACGCCAGCGTGCCCCGTCGCATCTGGCGTCTGGACACCAGCAGCGACTGGTGGGACCGCATCGTCCTGGAGCGCTGGAGAGACCAACAGTGGACACAAAACTTCAGGATGAAGAAGGACACCTTCCTGGAGCTCTGTGAGTGGCTCGCCCCTGCTCTGCAGTGACGGGACACTCGCATGAGGCCCACCATCCCCCTCCAGAAGCATGTGGCCATCGCCCTCTGGAAGCTCTCCATGCCGGACAGCTACCGATCTGTCGGGAACCAGTTCGGTGTGGGGAGATCCACCATTGGAGCAGTGCTCATGCAGGTACGGCACCCACTGGCCACTGGGCCGGGGGGAGGAGGGCTGCAAGTAGGGGATGGGCTGCCTCAGGGAAAATGGGGTGGGAGGGAAGGAGGCGAAAGTACCCCGCACTGGAGAGTTTGGTCTGTCCCGGCTGTACTACACGCTGCCCGTGGAGGTTGCTTCCGGGAGTGGGGCGCAGGTCAGTGCCAGGGAATGAACACTCCTATCCACCCGGGCGCCCCAGTGATTCGTGGTTTGTTGTGTCTCTCTGCAGGTGGTCAAGGCCATCAACCAGGTGCTGCTCCGCAGGGTGGTCTGCCTTGCCGACCCGGACACGATCATCTGGGCGTTCGGCGCCCTAGGCTTCCCCAACTGCAGGGGGTCATCCCCATCCATGCTCCAGAACACCAGGCCTCCCAGTACATCAACCACAAGAGGTACTTCTCCGTCCTCCTGCAGGCCGTGTGTGACCACCGGGGCCAGTTCACGGACATTAATGTGGGCTGGTCCAGCAAGGCACACGACGCCAGGGTGTTCTGCAACTCCTCCGTGTGCCAGAGGCTGCAGGCCGGGACCTTCTTCCCCAACCGCCACATCAGGGTCAGGAACGTGGACATGCCCATCTGCCTGGCGGGGAATGCGGCCTACCCCCTACAGCCCTGGCTCATGAAGCCCTACACGGGGCACCTCAGCCCCTTCCGGCAGGCCTTCAATCCCAAGCTCACCAGGGCCCGCATCGTGGTCTAGGGGGCCTTTGGCTGACTGTAAGCACGATGTAGGTGCCTCCTCACCTGCCTTGACCTCGCTGAACACAATATCCCTCCCATGGTGGCAGCATGTTGTGTTCCGCACAATTTATGCGAACAGAAGGGGGAGGCTTTCCCACCAGCCTGGATGTCTGAGGCTGACCGCATGGCTGGCCAGTACACACAGCCCCGCACCGCCGCCATCTGGGAAGGATCCAGGAAGCCCTGCGGGAGAGCTTCCAGGTGGAGGAGGAGGACTGAACTCTCCCTGCATGCCCCACTGGGGCCTTCTTCCACCCTCTCCTCCTTCCCCTTTCCCCTCCCTAACCCCCCTTCCTAATGTAAAATAAACATTTTTGCCAACAAAAATCTATCTTTATTGTACATAACTGGGGTGGGTGAGGGAGAAGTGAGGGTGGTAGAGGGGAGGGGGAAACCTGGGAGGAGGGAGCTGAAAGGGGAGAAAGGGAAGGGAAAGCTCAGGGTTGGGGGTCCTGCTGGCTCTCCCATCTTGCAGCACTGCGGGTGCGGGGGCATTGGGAGGGAGTGGGTGTGGAGGGTGGGGCAGGAGGGACGGGGGGTGCGGAGGAAGCAGGAGGAAGAGCAGGGGTGGGAGGAGGAGCAAGAGCTGGGGCGGCCACAGGGGCTGGAGCAGGAGGAGGCAGGAACCTGTCCACCAAGATCTGGAGGTGCCCTCTGAGGGCACGGCCCTGCTCTTCCAGCACCTCCAAGCTCCGCTGCCACAGCCGCAGGTCCTCCCGGACCTAGTGAGTCTGGATGCGGATCTGGTGCTCCAGTAGCCGCAGGGGCCACCGGTGGTTGTCCTCCAGGTTCCTGGTATGCCTGCTGGCCCGGGTGCAGGTGGCTGTTGCAGGCGGGGTGGTGCGCCCTCCAGTTCCAGGTGCTGCGGCTGTGGTGAAACAAGAGCAGTGGTCAGTTCTCTCTGGGGACACGGTGGGTGAAACCCAGCCTCCCTCTGCAAGGCAAGATCAGCGTGTGGGGAACGGGCCAGGGCCCCTGCATGACTCCCAGCTGCTGCTCCATGGTAGGCAAGGCCCAGGCCCAGGCGCACGGTCCCTGGACTCCCCATACACATAAGGGGAGCATGATGGCACTCACATGTGGAGCCCTCCCCGGCCTTGGACGACACAGCCTATGTGCTCTGTGGGGTGCCTCGGGAGTACTGGGTCCGTAGAAGGCTCCCTGCAGGCTCCTGGCTCTCAGCGTCGTCCTCCTCCATGACCAGGACGGGTCCCTCTGCCCCAGGGTCGATCACCACCCGGGGGGCATGCACCGCGTGAGCCCCCAGGATGTGGTCTAGGGCCTCGAAGTGAGGGCATGCCTCCGGGTCAGCCCCTGGCTGGGAGGCCCTGGAGTAGGCCTGCCACAGGTCCTTTATTTTGCAGTGGACCTGCTCTTGGGTCCACATGTGGCCTCTGGTGGCCAGGCTGTCAGCCATGCGGCTGTAGACGGCCGCGTTCCTGTGGCTAGTGCGGAGACCGTGGTCATTGGAGGCCTCCCCCCAAACCTCGATGAGGTCCACAATCTCTGCACTAGATCAGGCGGGCGCCCACCTCTTGCGGCCCCAGGCAGGCTCCTGTGAGCTGCCAGCCTGGTCCTGGGAAGAGGCGGAGGGCTGGGTGGCAGCGGGTGGCGGGCTCATCTTGTGCCAGGTGCAGGGTCTGCTGGCTGGGTGCTGGCAGGCTTGCAACTGGCACAAGCAGTGTAGCCAGACCGTGCCCCTTTAAGGGCTCCAGGGCCGGGAGGGGGCAGAAGAGTTTCCCTGGTCGTTTCCAGAGTGGCCACCAGGGCAAGCTGGGAAGGCCTAGCCTCCAACTAGTTCGCATTAAGTGGCTACACAGCCCTTAATTCGAACTACTTAATTCGAACTAGGCGTTAGTCCTTGTAGAATGAGGTTTACCTAGTTCAAATTAAGTGCTCTGCTAATTGGAATTAAGTTCGAACTAGTGGTTTGCATGTATAGATGCTATGAAAGTTAATTTGAACTAACAGCTGTTAGTTCGAATTAACTTTGTAATGTAGGCATACCCGGTCAAAAATATATATAGTATGAGCTTTTGTGGACAAATACCACTGAAGAAGTGCATTTTGCCCACGAAAGTTCATGGTACTACCTATATTTTTGTTAGTCTCTAACGGTATGTCTACACCAGTTGAGATGCCGGAGACACACAAATTTTTGCAAGACAAAAACTGAATCCAGCTGCGAACCCCCTCTAGGTAGCTCGCGACGCCCAGGGGGGTCAGGACCTACAGTTTGAGAAACACGGCGTTAAGCTGACCTTCCAGGTCTAGTGTAGACCTGGCCTAACACATCTACTCCTCTGAGACTCAGATATATAAACATCATGTGTGTGGGAGGGATGTGTGGGTTTATCAGAACTTCATTCTCTCTTTCCGATAGTTTCTAAATATCTGCAATAGTTAAAGAAAAGTTTGTCTCCCTATAGCCTGGATATTCACAGTGTTTTCCCAACTGTGATCTTTGTGTTAACTCTAGAATTACATGTTGTGATATTTGGCATTAAAGTGGTGCTGAGTATCCTGTCTCTGTGGGTTGGTTGTAGTATGGGGTTAGATATCAACTATTAACCTTTGTAATCAAGATGGAAAATTTTCTGACCCTCGTTTTGTTATGTTTTGGTTTGTTGATAATATTATGACCAGGGTCATAAAACAACACCAGAGGCCAAGATTAAAACATTTTTGGTGATATTTCTTTCAATTACAAACATCAAAATTAAAATATACAAAATTGCACTTAAGAGTAACAGTTAATTCGACGGAAGGGTTTTAAATCGGACGATCGCATCTACACGCGGCAAGTTAAATCGGGCGACTGGCATTTTAAAATGGCGACCGGCCGTGAATATGCTAATCAAGCGCGGGATATTTAAATTCCACACTTCATTAGCAACTTCGGTATGCTTCATTTGCCTCCCTATTCCAAACTAGGGGGCAAGTGTAGACATACCCTAAGAGATAGACTGAGAACCATTTAGAACCAGGTTTAGTAAAGGTTCCTCAGGGCTTCCACTTAAGACCTCTGGAGGAACAGATTTCTTGGAGTTAGAGGTTCCCAGGGCTCCTACAGCATTGAAACCAAAGGCAGTAAAGCTGCCAGTCAACTGAATCCCGTATGAAACTTCATGGACTTCACATCAAGGCTAAGGTTTGCCCTGTTGTCTCTCAGTTGTAAAAAGGGCCCATAATTTGCTGTTCTATTGCTAGGAATGAAACTCAGCAGCTGTTAAATGGAAGTATTAAATGAAATTTTAATAACTTGAGAGTGGTTCAGTTCTGGTTCGAAATGTTGAGCATTAAAATATGTTGGTGTCCTAGAGGTCACTAGGACAAGCCCAGACATACATTGCAGAGAATAGTAAATTGTCTGTCTTCAGCATTGCAGTGTATTAAACTGGTAGTGACCATGGCAGTTAAACATTGCAAGTGGGGGCAGGGGAGACAAACAAAGACTGCTGTATCTTAACCACTTGATTGATATGAAATCTTAGAAGAGAGAAACACTTAATGCTGCCTGGTTAATTGCCACTTAGCAAAGCTAGATAGCTGGAGTTTTTAGGTTTTTTCCCTAAGGAATTATTTCCTCTAGTGCCTGAGCAATCATATCTGTTCCTCATCTGTGGGCCCCATAAAGACCTGTGTATTGCAGTAATCATTGCTTCCGATAGGATACCAAATGTGTGCACACCTAGTCTGTGCTAAATGGTAGTTTTGTCGCTTTGGCCACCACTTGTTTCATCTTTATGGCTATGTCTATACTACGAGTTTTCTCGGCAAAAAATATGCTAATGAGGGATGCATTTGCATGAGTCGCAAGATGGGTATACCTCCTTTTTGGGGGCATAAGAATCTTGTGGAAAAGGGGGTTTTTGCACCAAAAGAAAATGTCCACACTGCTTGTTTTTGTGCAGAAACCCCAGCGCAAAAACGGATCAGCAGAAAATATGCAAATGAGATCGCAACTCATGCAAATGAGTCCCTCGTTAGCATATTTTTTGCCAAGAAAACTCATAGTGTAGACATAGCCTATGTGTCTTGTTGTTTAGGGTGTAAACTCTTCAGGGGCACGGACAGTCATTTACTAGATTTGTTCAGTGCTTAGCACAATGGGTTTGTGGCTGGTTGAGCCTCCAATGGGCTGCAGCGACATCAGAAATTAATAATAATAATTAATAATACAAGAGGACAAATAAAAAACTTAAGGTTTAGGGCAGCTTGTTCCTGCCAGCCAAAATTAGCCTGCAATCACTCTCATGGATCTCATAGACTTACACACTTTAAGGGCAGAAAAAGCCACGCATGCACACACATGCACACACATGCGCGCGCACACACACACACACACACACACACACACACACACACACCTACCCTGCTCTTGAAATAGGACTATATTACTTCTGGCTGAGTCTGCTAGTGGGGTGATAAATTTAGACCCTGAGCATATGGGAAAGACCCACCAGGAAAAGAATTCTCTGTCGTATTTCAGTATCTCTGTCGTATATCCAGTTTGAGCAAGTGTATGCAATACATATTCAGAAAATCGGCTTCTCTTGAGTTGTTACAAGCTCTAGTGTATTTGTTTAATTCTCACCTACTCTCCTATTTACCCTTCCCTTGGAAATGAATACAATTCCATCATAACACATACACAATTTTATTTATATATATATATAGATATAAGAGAGAGTTTGTGCATCTGTCTGTCTGACTCTGTTCAAGAACTCCTACTAAATGGTAAGAACTGGGGCCACCAAATTTGCTATGCAGCTTCCTCTTACCCTAACTTAAAGCAATATCAGGGTTTTGTTGTGGCAGGAAAATGGGAAGTGCCTGGAATGGGAATGTTTTCCAGAACGTGGAAAGGGCGGGGCAGAGAGAATGGGTGCTATACTGAAGAGTGACCACTAGGGGCAGCTAGTATAGGGGACAGCTATATTGCAGTGACCACTGGAGGCAGCTGCACCAGCAGGAGAGTGGCCAGCTGGGGACACGGCTCCATTGCCAGCCACTGAACCAGGTAAATGGCCCCACTTACCCAAACAGTGATGTATGGGAGGGGTCCCACTGTCCTCCCCTCTTCCAACCCCTCTGGACAACCCTGGGGGCCAGAAAGCACAGCCCAGCCCCCACCCAGGAGTTGCTCCCCTAAGGAGAGGCTGGAAACTGGGCCTGGCCCTTCTTGGAGGAGAGGATCCTCCCTCCACCCTGAGGAGAGGCCAGGGTCGGGAGCCATAGCCTGCCCCAACCAGCTGCAGATGGTGGGGAGGGGTCCACTGGAGGCCGGGTACAGCCCTCTGAGTGCTCTCCCGGACCAACTGCAGGCCAGGGGGGCTGCTGGTGGCCAGGGCTAGCCCCCAAGTGTTCCCCTGGACAGGCTACAGGCTCCCCACCCCAATTCCAGCACCTCTAACTCCTGCCTTCAGCTCCCCCACTCCCAAACCCCTGCCCTGACCTCCCTGACACAAGCCCTGTGTCCTCAGCTCCCTATCCTGGGCCCTCATTCCAGCACCCTTCACCCCTGAGTCCCTTCCACCCTCTTAGCCCCCTGCCCTTAAACCTACATCCCCCCTATTTATTCTAGTAAAAGACTGAAAAAGCGCAAATATTGTCTACCAACAAGCTCTAGCTAATATTTGAATCACTTCCTTTTACTAATATAAACTTTTTTCTGTTCTTTTTTTGAAAAATACAATAATTTAAATAAATCGTGTACATTTTCCTTTTATTTTTCAAAAAAAAAACAAAAAACATTGCTTCGCTTAAAGACCCAAGCAATGCTGGGTACATCTACTAGTATTTAATACCATGAACTTTCCAAAGATGCTAAAGCTAATTCAATGAGGTTTAATTTAAGCTGACTCATAGATTCTAAGTCCAGAAGGGACCACTGTGATCACCTAATCTGCTCTCTTGTCTAACAGGCCGGAGAAATCTCCCAAAATAATTCCTAGAGCAGATCACTTAGAAAAAGCAGCTCATCTTAATGTATATGTTGTCAGTGATGGAGACTCCACCTTGACCCTCTGTACATTGTTCCAGTGGTTAATTACTCTCACCGTTAAGAATGTACACCTAGTTTTCAGTGTGAATTTGTTTAGCCTTTGGATGGTGTTGTATCTTTCTTTGGTAGATTGAAGAGTCTATTATTAAACATTTGTTCACCAGTGTGGTCCTTATAAACTGTAATCAAGTCACTCCTGAACAGTCTCTTTGTTAAGCTTAATTGAGTGAGATCTTTAGTCTCTCCTTGTAAGGCATGATTCCCTAATCCTTCAGTCATTCTCAAAAGATGAATTCAGAGGGGAACAGGTGCAGAGAAGTCTACTAGGAGGATCCGAGCAATGAAATACCTACCTTTATGAAAGGAAACTCAAAGAGCTTAGCTTGTTTAGTCTAACCGAAAGATGGTGGCCGGGAGACATGCTTACTTGTTTTCAATACATCTGAGATATAGTTACAAGGGAGGGAGAGAGTTATTTAAATTCAGCCAGTGTGGACACAGGAACAAATGGCTATAAACTGGCCACCAGCAAGTTTAGGCTTGAAAATAGGCAAAGGTTTCTAACCATCAGAGGCATGAAGTTTGGAAGAGCCTTTCATGGGAAGCAGTGAGGGCAAAAAACTGAACTGGCTTCAAGACTGAGTCGATAAGTTTACGGAGGGGGTGGTGTGATGAGATTGCCTATAATGGCATGTGGCCACAGGCAACTGCCAATCCCCAACTGCTGGAGACAGGACACTCACTGGTCCTGAGTTACTACAAAGAAATCTTTCCTAGCTACCTGCCTGGTGAGTCTTGCCTACTTGCTCAGTATCTAATTGGTCATAACATTGGTGATTGGAAGGAATATTTGCCCCGGTCAAATTGGCAGGGACCCTGGGTGGGAGTTGATTCTGTGATTCTGTGATTAACAAGCTGTTAGGAATGACCTACTGGTCCTGGGTTGAGCCTGCTCTCCAGCTGGGGGAGGGGAGATACTAGTGCCACACAGTCTCTTGTAGCTGCATTGAGCTCAGTGTGCCTTCCCCTTCCACCTAGGTCAACTGGATCTGGGGTTTGGATAGAAAGAAGGGGAGGGACTTGTGCTTGGCTACTACTTCTAGCTGGAAGCTGTTGAGTACTCTCCAAGAGAGGAGGGAAAACACCCAGTCCTTCCCTGAGATGCTGGGATGGGGGCAAAAGGGCTGCTTCTAGTAGGATAATTAAGTGCTTGTGGATGTGCTGAGCACCAGGAGAGTGCCAGACTGGGAAGGTCCATCTCAGGGCATCAGAACCAAGAAGAAGCAGATGTGAAAGGAGACACGCCCCTCCCTTGCAGGGGATGGGTGGAAGGATTCCCCAGCTCATTGCGGTTCACTGAGTCCCATAATTCATGGCAAAGTAGGTGCTGCAGTTTAGGATAACTGCAGCTGTATCCCCTAAGGATGTGGGTGCATCGGAGAGGGTCCAGCGGAGGGCAACCAAAATAATTAGGGGGCTGGAGCGCATGACCTATGAGGAGAGACTGAGGGATTTGGGTTTGTTTAGTCTGCAGAAGAGACGCGTGAGGGGGGATTTGATAGCAGCCTTCAACTTCCTGAAGGGAGGTTCCAAAGAGGATAGAGAGAGGCTGTTCACAGTAGTGATGGATGGCAGAACAAGGAGCAATGGTCTCAAGTTACAGTGGGAGAGGTCTAGGTTGGATATTAGGAAAAACTATTTCACAAGGTGGCTGGTGAAGCACTGGAATGGGTTACTTAGGGAGGAGGTGGAATCTCCATTCCTAGAGGTTTTTAAGCCTTGGCTTGACAAAGCCTTGGCTGGGTTGATTTAGTTAGGATTTGTCCTGCCTTGGGCAGGGGGCTGGACTTGATGACCTCCTGAGGTCTCTTCCAGCTCTATGATTCTATGAATTTAAGTGACTATAAGTGTTAGGCAAAAAATCTGAGTAGTTATTAAAGGAAAATATAGACACAGAGTCTAAACTTTCAGCCTTCCTAAACTGGGCAACCACTATATCAAGCAGGGTTTTTTTTCTCACCCCACTGGAGACTGCAGTACATAGACTAGAGATTTCACTCTTGAAATCTGGGTCAATCACTTCCATTGGAGTCTTCAGAGTATCTCTGTTGCTTGCAGTATGGTGGGGCAGGAGAAAGGCAAAGCATGGAGTCCTGTGCTTAGTTTTTATACCCTTAATCCATGTGCTTGGGAAGCACAAGTCCAGGCAAGTCTGGAGGCACTGATGAGTTTCCAGAAAAGTTGAGCAGTTCCCCTGGTTTGGCCTCATGCACGTTGACTCATTTCATTGTAGCTCCCTTGATGGACAATGGCTTTTGAAATTTCCCCCCGCACGCTAGTATGTTAGTTATTCTCCTTTATCTTGTCTCTAGGAAACTAATTTCTGGCTGGCTTCCCAACTTTCAGCATGCTTTAGTGACACCCCTGCAGCATATTCACAGCATTTCATGTGCTTTGAAGAGATACATACATGGATAGAAAAATGACTTTTAACAAATCATATCCTTTCCCCCGATCCCTTACAAGGTGTGCTTTATGTATCAGATCCCGATGAGATAAAACTGAGGAATATGTGTGTGGGGAGGGAGGGATTACAGGGAGCTCCCTTGAGCTACAAGCATCACGAGGTTTTTTTGCACCCATTTCTGTTGTAGTAATAAACATTGATAAATTCCTGTGGAAAATTAAATTAAAATAAAAACTGAAAACAAAGGGCCCTAAGCATGGGGCACGGGTCACTTGCAGGTTTAAACTAGTGTAATTGGTGGGTTCTCTGTAACTTGAAGTTTTTAAACCATGATTTGAGGACATTAGTCACTCAGCCAGAGGTTGGGGTTGTCTGTATTGGGGTGGGTGAGGTTCTGTGGCCTAAGAGGTGCAGGAGGTCAGTCTAGATCAGGGATGGCCAATTTGTTACAGACGAAGAGCCAAAATAGTGCTGGATACAACGCAAAGAGCTGAGGGGAAAAAGTTGTTAAGGAAAAAAAAGGGGGTGTGGCTGCAGCCTTTTTAAGAGCAGAGCAGGCATTGCCCTTTTAAGGTGGCCATTTTGAAGTCTGCATGGGCGTCAGACAGGAACACGCCGCCCCTTTCAAAGCTGCGGGTGCGGGAGCTGCAATTTTTTCTTTGAAGAGCCACCCCGGTCTAGATGATCACAAAGGTCCCTTCTGACCTGAAAGTCTATGAAGCCCTTCTCTGAACACTCTTCAATTTATCAACTTCTTGAACTGTGGACACCAGAACACCAGACTATGGTGACTGTGGACACCAGAACTAGATACCCCAGTCCCAGAGCCAGAGATAAAATAACAGTGCTATTCTGACATGAGATACGTCTCCGTTTATGTAACCCAGGGCTGCATAGCAACCACATTGGGAGTTCATTTGCCAGGGTTGACTACGTTCTCTTCTATCTTCTTGATCTGGTGTTCTGTGTATGAACATGCAGTTACAATTTGGCAACTTTTTCTTTTTGCCTCAGAAAGAGTCTTCGTTCCATCCAAGTTGGTGTCCCATATGACCATTGCATCTGCAAAATCTGGATCTCAATTCTTGCCCAGTTATATCACTGTCAGCTGCAGTAGCTCAGAGCTGTGTTAGTCTGTAACTAAAAACAAAAGTCTTAAACAATGAATGGTCCTGTAGCACCTAGGAGACTAACAAAAAATATATATAGATAGTATCTTGAGCTTTCATGGGCACAATCCATAACTGTCACTCTTCTTATCTCAAAGTCTGACAGCGCTGGGAGAAGTGGGGATGGGGTGCAGCTTTGTTCTACACCACCAGTAACAATCAGTTGTCACAAGTAATCTGTCCTCACTTTTATACGGATTTTGCAGGTAGCGTCTCTTCTCCGGTATTTAGGGCAGATCACCTTTTCCCAAACCATGCTATAAAACCTATGCATGTAATTCATGATCACTTCCTCTCCAGTTTTTACTGTTTCAGCATTTATTTTATAATCTAATGCTTTTCCACTCTGCATTCGGTTTATGACTAGGGCCCTACCAAATTCATGGCCATATAATTGCGGTGTGGACTCTCTGATAGCTGGCTTTTTGTGTGCTTTTCCCCTGTACTATACAGATTTTATGAGGGAGACCTCTATTTCTCTAATGTGGGTTCTGACCCAAAAGGGAGTGGCGCGGGGGGGGGGTCCCAAAGTTATTTTGGGGGGTATATTGCATCCTTATTTCTGCGCAGCCTTCAGAGGTGAGGAGCCAGAGAGTGGATGCTGTTGGCTGGGCCCTAAATCCTGAAGGCCGTGCACCACCAGAAGCAGCACAGAATTAAGCGTAACAATGCCATCCCATACTACCCTTACTTCTGCACTGCTGTCTTCATCGCTGGTCAGATGGAGAGTGACCACTGTGGAATGAGGGCTTGGCTCTACAAGCAGAATGCCGCCAGCATCTGGGCTGATGCAAGAGTAGCAATACCACAACTTCCACACATCATAACCCTGCTCCACCCCATGGCTCCATCCCCTACCTCACCCCCTGCTCCACCCCATGGCTACATCTAGACTGCATCCCTCTGTAGACAGAGGGATGCAAATCAAGCACATCGAAATTGCTAATGAAGCCGGGATTTAAATATCCCACAACTCATTAGCATAAACATGGCCACTGCTTTTTTTTTAAATGGAGTTTTTTCGAAAAAAACCCGGCAGTCTAGATGCGGATCTGTCGAAAATAAAGCCTTTTTTGACAGATACTGTATTCCTCAGAAAATGAGGTTTACAGAATCTGCCAAAAAAGACTTTATTTTCGACAGATCCGCGTCTAGACTGCCATTTTTTTAAAAAAAAAAAACACCTCCATTTCAAAAAAAAGCAGTGACCATGTTTCTGCTAATGAGGCACGGGATATTTAAATCCCGGCTTCATTAGCAATTTCAATGTGCTTGATTTGCATCCCTCTGTCTACAGAAGGATGCAGTCTAGACACACCCCACGTCTCCTTTTTTGGGGTAAGGACCTTTCCCATTACAACGTCATGAAATTTTAAATTTAGCTAGAAGGAATCATGAAATTCTAAATTTTTAAAATCCTGTGACTGTGAAATTGACTAAAATGGAATGTGAATTTGGCAGGGCTCTATTTATTATTTTAATTACTTCCTCAAAGCTGACTGCTTCTAGAGAAATAGGCATTTATTTCTTGTCATCTCTGAGGGTGCATCTACGCAGCAACGTTATTTCGGAATAATGTCCGTTACTCTGAAATAACTGCGAGGGTCTACATGGCAATTCTGTTATTTTGAAATAATATCAAAATAATGAACGGCTTATTCCAGATTCTGTAAACCTCATTCTTCAAGGAATAATACCTCTTCCGAAATAGCTATTTCAGAATAACAGTAGTGTGGACGCTCCACTGCTGCTGTTTCGAAATAACTCCTCCCCTAGGCCATTCAGAGTAATTACTCCCCAGTGCTTCCCGGGGCTCTAAATCGAGGTAGCATGTCCACATTAGGGGAGCCTGTCTCGGACTCATTGTGAGGCTTCCCAGTGGTGTAGATGTGCTATTTTGAAATAAGCTATTTTGGAGTATTTCTTCCAGAATAAGCTATTCTGAAATAAGTGTGCACCTGGCATTGGTCACTGTCAGAAGACAGGATACTGAGCTAGATGAACCTGTGGTCTGGCCCTGTATGGCCATTCTAATGCTCTTATTGCTTTGAATAGAAGATACCAAAACATTTTTGGTAGAATGGTTCATGTAGCCTTGAATGAAAAATGCCAAATATTAATGCCTATTCAAGGTATATCCTGTACGGAGGTTCTGTTGATTCACAAGTAACTCTGTATATGTGTATGGTTCAGAGTAGGGACTCTTACACATTATCCTCTTAAGTGAGAAATTAATACTAAAAATTGCTGTGCCTGGTCTCCATGACCTGTGTATTTCTTAGATACATGTGGAGCTCCCTTTGAAGTGTGGGGCTTGTCTCCCTGGCTCAAAGAGACACTCTGCTTTCTACAATAAGATTTTGTCATTGCAAATGACCATTGTAAAACCTAACCTTAATTAGAAAATAATTTATTCTCCAGGAAATGGTAGATTTAAGCACCGCAACGAAAAAAACCAGCTGCCAACACCATGCAGTGTTATGTATGGCAAATAACAGAATATTCCTCCAAAACAGGCAGCGGATACAATTTTCCTGTGATTTTTGACAGGATTCCTTCCTTATGAATGTATTGTTTGCTGTGCCATTTGTTCTAATCCTTTTTGATCTTTGCTTATCATGTCAAAGATAAATACTGCTTGGTTTGTCCCCTTGGGAGCAAAGAGCATACTGTTTTTGTTTGTATGCTATTTCCTCTCACTGAAACGACCTGAGATTTCATCATTCCTTGAAAGTGGCTCATAAAATGACAGATGAATTTCCAGCAACAATAATACTTCCTAATGGTTTGCAAAACAGAATCATACAGCAAGAGTGCAGCCATGAAGAAAAATAGGAGAGTTAAAAAGGCATGTGTTAAATGTAATACTGGATAGTAGCAGGTTGAATGCAATGCTTGAAATGGTTAGAATTCTGCATAGTGCAAGTTAGAGACTGCATGTGTGAACCAATGCTCTCTTAAATTTCTGTTTCTATAAAAGCTCTAGTTTTTCAAGCACTCTGTCAAATAATCAAGTGCATAAACTGTATAATGAATGATTATTCAAGGCTAACGATCATTGCTACCATTTGATTTTGTCCAAGTAATGATTTTGTACATCTTAAACTGCCCATTTAATTTGGTGAATACTGTTTATAGGATTTTTCCTGATTTATTTCTTATAGATGAAGTTATTGAAACAATAAAATAGATGGGATATCATGTCAGATGCCAGGGGATTATAGTGTATTCTCTGATAGTCATGATAAAATATCTGTTCACAGAATCATACATTCCTGGTGAAGAATTAACAAAGCAATGTTCTGAATATGAAATATCAAAATGTGCAAATTCTAATAAACACCGCGGACAATATTTTTGTGAATCAGCCTCTATGCAACTATTGTTTTGATTTGCTGAGAAAGTAATATAACTATTTGTTTTATAGAAGAGGTTCCCATTTTCTAGGCAGGAGGATGTGGTCATTTAACAGAATTACAACAAAGGTTAATTATTTGGAAACTGCAGAATAAGGTAAGTGAAGTCACAAATAATGCAGGGTGTGCTATCATTATTACCCGAATGCCTCTAAATTACTAGGAATATGCCCCCTTGCTCGTAGGCCAGTGTTTTCCGTCTGATCATTGGCTTTTGTTTTTTAAAATCACTTTTGCAATTTTTAAAAATATTCCTTTTTATCTATAATTGAATTCCCAGATGGGGATGGATGCAGATTTCTGTTACCAGCATATAATTTTTTCTATTGTTAGTAAAGTTTGTATAAAATGTGGTTAGGCAACATCAGTCTTTGAAGAATATTATGACCTATATAAATGTACATAATGGCTAATAGCAGAGAATGCTAACTTTTAGAGCAGTATTTATAAAGCTTTATCTTGTCAAGGTGATGTCCTTCAGTGGAGGACAATACATGGTTCTTAGTTCAGCAGTTCTGTCAAGTCTGAGGCAGTCATTTGATTTCACTTTTATACATATGCTTAGGTATTCAGAAAATTACTATATGTAGAAGAGAAGCTCTGAATACTAGAAGCCTAGGTCAACACCAAGGAGGTAGACAACCAAATTCTTCTTCTTTGTGTGATCTGATTTTATTTTGACTTTGGCTCCCTGTTTAGTTAACAGAGATTTACACAAATATCATATGAAACATTACACACTTATTTCCCTTTTAACTTTTCTTTTGCTAGCTTTGGGGTTTTGTGTATATTGTTGAACAATCAGGAGTGTCATGTGTTCAAATTTTCTCAAGCCAAATGTATGGAAATAAATATCTTTGCAAAAGGGGAAGTGGAAGTCAAATGAAACGTATCAGGCACCTATTAGTTTCCCAGATCATCTGCTGCTGCCAGCTTAGTTTGAGGGTAATTAACCATTAGAAAAACTTACACAAGCATACGGTAGATTCTCCATCATTTGAAGTCTTTAACAAGATTGGATGTCTTTCTAAATGATGAGCTTTCAAACAGAAGTTATGGGGTTGATACTGAAATTTCTAGGTGAGGTTTTCTGGCCTTTGTTATGCCAGGGTTCATACTAAATGATCATGATGATTCCTTAAAAATCTATGGCTCTATTACTTTTGTTTGTTTGTAGATCATGCTTGTTTGTTTGTAGGTCATGTAGCTAGTTCTTTATTAGACTGAGCTCTTTGGGAAAGGATTGTCTTCTCATGAGTTTTACATAATGTGTTTGTACATCTCTTGCCAGAATGGAACCTTTGGACATTAAAACAATAATAACAACAATTATTGATCAGTTTCAACTCAGTACAATTTCATGGAGTTCCCCATGAATGCAACATAAGGGAGGGGAATAATTGTAGGTGCTGACACAGAACTGGGGTGTGTGTGAACGTATGTGCATGGCCTGACAGAATCAGAAGCTTGGGGGAGGGGGTTCGATTTGAGGTAGAAATGTACCATGTGTGCGCATGTGATCTGACTCAAAAGCAGGCTCAGGTCTGATGGATTCTGGTGCATCTGAGGCACACTTTGCTGCTCCTTCTTGGAATGCATTTTGGTACATGCCTGATTTATTTTGAAACTTACTCCTTAAAATCCAGTGTTCATGCAGAGATGCACAGTAAACGATCAGGAGAGTTTTTGACCAGAAAGGTGCCTCTGGAAGCGAGGCAGCGCTGGCTTCTTGGCTAGCCTTTGTCACGCGGTGCTGAAGCAAATTAAGCCAGCATGCATCATGTTGCACAATGTCACATCAGGTTGTGTCAGTTTGTGTAATGCTGAATCACATCAAAGGCTTCAACTGACTCTGAGGTCTGGAAAAGAGCAGGCTCTCCGCTGCTCAGAAACAGAGAGTGGAGAGGCTCTTTAAATGATGCTGGCACTGACTCCATCTTTTGGCAAATCTAATAGTGTAAGAACAGGTATGAATTCATTTCCTAAGTGCTATGAGGAGGGCGCTGCCAAATTCACAGTCCATTTGGGTCAATGTCATGGTCTTAGGATTTTAAAAACCATAAATGTCATGATTTGCAGCCATTTAAATCTGAAATTTCACAGTGTTGTAATTGTAGGGATCCTGACCCAAACAGAAGTTGTAGTGGGGTGTCACAAAGTTATCATGGAGGGAATTGCGGTGTTGCTACCCTTGCTTCTGCACTGTTGCTAGAGGTGGTGCTGCTTTCTTCAGAGCTGGGCATCTGGAGAGCAGTGGCTGCTGGCAGGGAGCCCAGCTCTGAAGATAGAGGTGTCAGCAGCAGCAGCAGTGCAGAAGTAGGAATGGCATGGTATGGTATTGCCTGCTTTAATTCTGCAGTATTGCCTGAAAAGCTGGAACCTCACTCAGCAGCTTCCACTCTTGGTCCACCTAGCTCTGAAAGCAGCAGTGCAGAAGCAAGAGCTGCATTTTATGGTACTGTCACATTTATTTCTGTGGTGCTATAGTGGGGCACTGCCTTCAGAAGTGGCCAACATCCACCTCTCTCTGACTGCTGAGCTCTGAAGGCAGCACAGAAGTAAGAGTGACAATATCATACCATGACCTTCTAAAATAACTTGCAACCCCCTGTTGCGTCAGGACCCCCAATTTGAGAAATACAGTCAAATATGAGGTAAAAGCACCCAAAGGTTCAGACTTTTTGTGTGTGGGAGGGGACAGAGATGTCCAGGATGTGTTTCACGGTCCATGATGTGTTTTTCATAACTGTGAATTTGGTAAGGTCCCAGTTATGCGATTATACACAGAGGATATTGTTTCTTTAAAAGTTTAGCTATTTTGAGACCAACATGAACTGTTTTCTGTGGCCAGGGTGGATGCATAGTTTAAATGGCTAATTCTGCCTTTTCCTTTGGGATTCTTGGTTTTTTCATCCCGTCACCATGTACCTGAGCCCCAGAATGTTTGGGAGCAAAAAAGTTTGCTCTTGCTTGCTTGCTTGCTTGCTTGCTTGCTTGACATTCAGGGTCAGATCACTTCCTCTGCAAACACTGGGTCAAACTAAGAAGTTTTACCTCATGAAAAATGCTCAGAACTTTGGTTGGTGCATGGAGTTCTGGATGCGGCTCAGTGTTCTCAAGGCTAGGCTAATATCAGATGTGATGCTAGTTCACAAAGACAGAAGTAAACCAAAACCTCTTTGTGTTAATTTAAACATTTCCTGGTGGATAACTGGACTACATAAAAAGATAAAAGAAAGAAAAATCACAGCTGAGACTATGTATCGGTCTCTGAGATTTTTACATTAGGGTTTGATGGGAGGAAAAAGTTATTTTTCAGAAGTCATCATAAAGTGTTAGAAACACAAGTGTTTTGTTGTCTGTCCCCACAAGTTAGTGCAGCTCAATGTAGCTGAACACCAAGGAGTTTGTAATAGAAATAGCAAATGTCTCAACCTAGAAATTATGAGTGCTGAGCTATAAAGAGATTTCCAAAGATTCGTCGCTTCCTAGGTATGAGTTTTAATTAATTCCAATAGGCATTTAATGTAGATTTAACAAGACAGTTATTGTATGTTAATTAAATGTCAACTGATTGCTAAAAGGTTTTTGCAATTATTGAAGTTTACTAATTATCTAATAGATAAATCAATTTCCCATGTAAATAACTCACACATCCATAAGCAGTAAATATGTCATTAGATAGTGTATATTACTACACTGAAATGAGTGATGTGATGTGCAGAGAGAGATTCTGAAGTCTGTCCAGTGCAAACTGTAAGGAAAACACCCTCGGTTCTATTAGGCCTCATAATGTTTCCTGACTCTCAGTGCTGGGGTCCAGTTCTCATAGCTGTGCAGCTTTGGTTAGGGCAGGTGTTTCAGATGGTACAAGGATGGCTAATAAAGAGGATCAAGCGAAGTTCTGAACAAAGAGACATCCAAAGAATTCTACAATGTAGCTCATAGCCTCCATCTTCTGTAGGACGATGCCTGCAGAGAGACTACAGGTCCCCAGGGTTTCTCTTGCTCAATTAGTCATTTAGTGTAGTCTCCTGCACTGAATCAGGTCTAAGTGTTACCTAGCTTAGACCATCTCTGACACGTGTTAGTCTAACATGTTTTTTAAAACCTCTAATGATGGAGATTCTACAACCTCCCTAGGCAATTTGTTCCAGGGCTTAACAATCCTAACAGTAAGGAAGTTTTTCCTAATGTCCAACCTAAACTCCCCTTGCTGCAATTTAAGCCCATTACTTCTTGTCCTATCCTCAATAGATAAGGACAACAATTAATTGCACCTTTCTTTACACCAACCTATTACGTACTTGGAGACTTTTATGATGACTCCTCAGTCTTCTGTTCTCCAAAGTATTTGAAGGCTTCAATATCGGAGATATAGGTGAGAGGATTATTCTAAGAGGGGTGGGTGAGATTCTGTGTCCTGCACAGTGCAGGGGGTCAGACTAGATGATCATAATGATCCCTTATGACCTTAAAGTCTATGAGTCTATGAGGCCATACTGATCAAATGTGGGATTATTTTGTCCAGTCTTTCTTTGTAAATTATGTTTTCTAGATCTTCAATCATATTTATTGTTCTCTGTTTTTCCGCCAATTTGCCCACATCCTTCCTCAAGTGTGGCACCCAGAAATGAACACAATACTCCAGCTGAGGCCATATCAGTGCTTGCATCACTCTTGCTAATCCATCCCAGAATATTCATTTTTTGCATCTGTATTACACTATTGATTCACACTTTCCTAGGTAATTCTTAACTTGTTCTTTCCTTATTTTAGCCTCAGATCCCACCCTGCTTACACTGATATTCACTGTTAATGTCCAATCACTATTAAGCTTTTTGGTGAAAACTGAAACACAAAGGGTGTTTTGCACATTGGCCAGTGCTGGAGCACTGTTGTCTTTCTCTCCTCCCTGAGTAATGAACCTCCTTTGTCCCAGCTGTCTTTCTGCTTCTGATGTATTTGTAAAATGTTTTCTTAAGAATGGCTATAGTGGGTCAGACCAACGGTCCATCTAGCCCAGTGTCGTGTCTGCCGACAGTGACCAATACCGGATGCCCCAGAGGGAGGGAACACAACAGGTAATCCTCACATGATCCCTTCCCTTTCACTCATTTCCAGACAATCAGAGGCTAGGGACACCCATCCTGGCTAATAGCCATTGATGGACCTAACCTCCATGAATCTATATAGCTCTTTTTTGAACTCTGTTAAAGTCCTAGCCTTCATCACATCCTCTGGCAAGGAGTTCCAGAGGTTGACTGTGCACTGAGTGAAGAAAAACTTCTTTTTGTTTGTTTTAAACCTGCTGCCTGTTGATTTCATTTGGTGACCCCCTAGCTGTTATACTGTGGGAATAAGTAAATAACTTTACATTATCCTTTACATCTGGGGCTAGTTTAATGTCATTTTGTGCTTTGGCTTTTCTAATTTTCTCCCTATCTGCTTGGTGTGTTCGGGGTTTTTTTTGTTTTTGTTTTTGTATGGTCACCATTCATAATTTGACCCAGTTTCCACTTTTTGTATGACTCTCTGTGATGGAGTAGACTCTCCACACTGGCCCTGCAAGAATTGAATTTGGCCAGGTAGGTCCAATCAACCAATTAAAATATAAACGGAGGAAATATCGGTTGAGTGGAGAGTGCTGATTAGAAGGATGCTCAGTTGTGAGGGAACACTCTTGGCTTTTATAGAGCTAGGAGGCAGCTGGGAGGAATCCTATAGTCTCCCTCCCTGTGGTAAGGGAGAAAGAGGAGGAAGATCACCTATAATATAAGCCCTTCCTCACAGGCTAAGAGAAATGGGTTGAGCAAGGAAAGGAGAAGATGATGGAGAAGCTTAAAGATGCATGGTAGGAAGGACAGCAGTCAGGTTGGTAAGTCCCAGACCTTAACTGTATGCTGTAGGTCCCTGGACTGGAACCCAGAGTAGCGGGTGGGCTTAGGTTCCCCTGCCATCTATTGCAGAGTGTCATGGCTAACTGAAGTGAATGGGAAGACTGCTTGAGTCACGGTGGAAATGACATAGTGAGGGCAGCCTGATGCTGCTGAGACAAGGAGGGAGCTAGCATGAGCCACTACAGGAAGAACGTGCCAAACCATGTGGTGCAGATCCCCTGTAACACCAGAAGGGGGTGCTACCCAGTAGCGAGTAGAACATCCAGTGACAGATTCTTTTCAGAGTTACGCGTCATGGCAAATTGTCTGGTTGAGCCAAGGTGGGCTCTCGCCATATTCTCTCTCTTTTCTACGCCTTGGGATAGTTTGCTTGTGCGCCCTTAATAAAGTCTCTTTAATAAACTGTCAACTCACCTCTGCGTGCTGCATCTTTCCCCTCTGTCCTTCCACCATGTTTTCATCTTTTGAGAGTGTCGACTTTGCTTGCATAGACATCTCTGCTGTGTCCAGCGGCACTTGGGCATCAAATGAGCAATGCATACTGGAACCCCTGTGTATTAGCAAACCAGAATTAAATGCACACCTCAGACTTCTGGACAGGGGCCATTGCAGCTCACAGGTGGGCACAGGCTGGGTGGGCATCACTTCCTTTTAACCTCAAATTATTTCTCTATAAAATCGTGGTACGGGTTATAAAATGCTTAATAGGCCTTCCTGCTGACTCCTTTGTTGAGCTTGTCCAGTGATGATTCCGGTCACTCATTCAGCAGCAAGCACCCAACATCAAGCTTTTACCTACACATGTAAAAGTATTCAAGGGTAGTGGGCACATTGCGTCAGAGCGAACAAACTACTTGGCAAACCATTTGACCTTGCCAGAGCATATACCGTGTGTTGAGGATAATGTAATGACCCTTTCCAAGGAGTTTTACAAAGGGGAAGTGCCGTCTCCATATTGATGGTGCTTTTTCCTGAGGTTCAGTCAAGCATTCTGTCTACTCCCCCATGTCTCCTCATTGTCCTGAGGTACGTCAGTGGACAGAGGTGCTCCATCTCTGATCTTTATTCTAGGAGGCTTGTTTATTACATGTTGGTTGCCAAGAGCTGACCAGCTCCTGGCAAATGGGAAGAAAAAAATTACCCGGTATAGGGTAGATGGGCTACAGGGGTCGGAGGAGAACTTGGTCCTTTCCTTCCACAGCAGGACTGAGGAGAATTATGGGCTCTCTATTGTCATGTATATATGGCCCCTGAGTGGGTTGGTTTAGGGTTGGTTTCTTCAGATTAGCATAGTGGCTGCAATCAATCTGTGCCACTTTTTGATCACAGACTCCCTGACCGTACACTATGCGAGGCCAGTGCAGAGGTCATAAACGGTCCTTTGGCAGCCCTGGTCATATATGAGACCCCTTCGTAGTCTCATTTCTGGTCTTAAATGGTGCCAGGCTCTTAGGTGAGCAAGACATGCCAGCTCCTACAGGTATGTTCTAATTATGCTGCTTTACAGCCTTTATTAGATCTCATCACAATCCTACAAGAGATGAAAACTTAGATTTAAAGCTGCAGAGTTAATGTTTTTCCCATTAAGCCTGTTTCTCTGAGTCTGTGCAGTTCATCAGCCATAAGAAACGAAGCACTTTTCATAAATCATGTCAAAGTGGACGGAGCGCAGGATTTGCATAGTTGGGAGGATCTCTGGCAAAAGGTTGAAGCTGAGTTTTACCTTCTCTGAACTAGTTCACGCATCTCCAATGAAAGGGCATGCTTTCCCCATCGCTAAAGATCAGGCTGTTTCCTATAATTTGTGTTAAGAATAAAGGGCAACAAAAGCACCTCAAGGTCCAGCCACTGAAGGATTAAATTGTGATCTTATACCGGCAACTTCCTTCATTTTGCTCTAATGTCTGTATTCTTTCAAATGTATTTCTTTCATTTAGTCGCATCAAAACACTAGGCTATTCATCCAATGACAGAGAGCAATCCTAGAGTAAGGCCGTGTCCTCAACCAATCCCAAGCCAAATAACACCGTAACCTTTGGTGTCAAAGGGAAAAGGGGCTTCTTTATTTATGTGCAAATCTTTCTGAAGCGCTGCTTGGGTGGCAAGCATGCTCTGTCCCTGTCTGTTCAGGATTAGCGGATAATCTTTGTTTCACTCCGTCTAGGAATTAAGCACAGCTGTCTCTGGCTCTTTGTCGTGGAGACGTTTTATGTCTTTGGGGTTCTCCAGCCCTCCAGGAGCAATCATTATGCTGTTCACTTTCAGACAAAACTAAGTGATGCACTAGTCATTTAGGTCTTTACCATGAATCTGCGGAGGCTGGTTTAGCGACCAATTTGTAAAATGAAGAAATTTATATTTTGTCATTTTGGGAGCTTGGCTCATGTTAGTTAATGTCGCTTTGTGCCCAGGTACCATACTGTAAAGGAGGAATGTGTGTTTGGATGAAGGCATCCCTTTGTGGAAGGCTGTCCCTCCACCCCTGAAATCCTGGGGCTTAACTGAGACTTGTACAACGTCTACACTGCACGCCCGTGGGAAAGCTGGCTGCACGCATTGGAAAGCTGGCTGCATCCACTCTGCGATGTGTGGATACGCGTGTCAGTGACAAGCTCCCGAGGGGGAGAGGCAGCGGAAAGACTTCAATAGCTCCCCGCTGTGGGATTCTTTCACAGCTGGAGCCTTTCCTCGCTGCTTTCCCCCTGCCCGAGCCTTTTCCTACTGCCAGAATCTTTCCCTGTTGCCTCCCCACTGCTTGCCTTTTTGTCTGCAGCAGGGGATAGCTCTGGCAGTTGGGGAGCTGGCGGGATGCCTTTCTTTGCTGCTTCCCTCTGCCAGAGCCTTTCCCACCTGCCAGCGGCTTCTTCCGGAATCCAACAGCGGTCAGGCAGGGAGACATGATATTGCTTTGACGAAGAGAGAGCCTCTGAGGCCATATATAAGTCCACACCCACCGATTTCAGGCATGTCTGTAATATTCCATTAAGCTGGTTTTGCACTTCTGTTTATACTCACGTCAGGGAGGCGACTCCTCTGTGTATATACCCTATAAGAAGTATGTAGTATAAATGTAACTTTTAAGTGTGGCAGAGGCCAGTGCTGGCCTTTTGGATAGGAGCACATTTTCACCTATGTGTGGTATTTCTGTAGTACCTCAATAAAAAGATGCATTTAGAAATTGTAATGCCTTTTCAACAACAGCTGATCACTGCGTTTAATTTCCCTTCAGCTAATTTTCTCCATTACTTAGGGTCCGTCTACACTGCATGGCTCTTTCGGGACACTGGAGGTATCCCGAAATAGCTATCCCTCGTCTACACAAGCCGCCTGTTATTTTGAAATATTTTTCGAAATAACGGACACACTATTTCACCATCCCTGTAAACCTCATTGCACGAGGGTTAAGGGATGGCTCGAAATAGCACTTGATGTCGAAATTTGGTGCTGTGAAGATGCGCCAATTTTCAAAATAAGCTATTTCGAAATAGATTTGAAATAAGACATGCAATTTGCCTATCTTATTTCGAGTTTAGGATGCTGTGTAGATGCACCCTTAGAAATGTTCCTCATTCAGCATAATATGATGACAACTTGACGTACCATGGGATAGGGGGATCCCTCTCGCTAAAGAATACACTAGTAGCTTTGCACATTGCAAGGACATGTAAATGATGTTCATTCCTCCATATGCTGAACTTTATAGAGAGGACTCTAGCTGTTGCTGTACCCCTGAGATGTTCAATAAAGTGCATTTTGGGTGGATGAGGAGAGTATACACGGTAACACCTGATGGGATTATTTAGAAAAGCAGCAGCAGTTTGGAAGAGATGTAAAACCCCAGGTTTCAGGGCACTAGGTGAGAGGTTATGAGGAACCTCCCCTTCCTCCCCCCCCCTCCCCCGTGGGCAGTTTAGTCCATAATTATCCACCATTGTTTCATACTCCTTCCTCTGAATGTTTTCCCATTGACCACTGAGAGACAGGGTACTGGTCTAGATGGATGTCCTGTGTAATCTGTATGATAATCTCTCTGTTGATTTTGGAATCCCAGGTTCTCTAAAGCTAATTCTCTGGATTGCAGTGGAGAGAACGGTGAAGCACAAGCCAACTTGCCCTTCGAAACGTTGATGGTTCCCTATTTTAATCCTATTTTTGGCGTCTGTTTTGTTTTACTGTTTTCCCAGGTTGTCACGTCTCGTCCCATCTCCCCTGTCCCTGGGCCCCCTTCTTGTGACAGCCAGCACGGCCGATCACCAGGGTAATGTGTAGGTTGCAGCTAAGTGATGCCACAAACTGAATTTGAATTTTGACCTTCTCCCCGCCTCCCATTGTCTTGCACCACTTTCACTCTTGCTGAGGGAAAACCACCAAGCACAAGCCCCACCTGTCTGCCAGCTCTGTGCCGCCTTAAAGATGCAATGTGTGTAGTCTGAATCCTTCACAAATCACCTGTTTCCAAGCTGCCATCTGTAAAGTGGGGATGCAGAGATGGGAATGAAGGTTTGGGGGCCATTTTGGGATGTGTAGACAATGGGATAGGTCACAATAAATGATTGTATAAACAACGGGGGGTAGCTTCTCCCGACAGTGTTTTCTTTCTGACAACTAAACAATTCCGAATGGGCAAAGAACAATTTGGCCCAGAACCTCTGAACCCACTAGTTTTATTTCTGATTCATTATAATGTTCCCCTTTTGAGTGTTATGTTAAATGTGCCTGTGTTAAATGGGACACTAAAGGGCAGATCCACCTGGATTTTATGAACCGAAAGACGCATTTGATTTGTACATACCCTAGACCTGGTCAAGGTTTTTAGTTTTTTAAAAACCAATTTAATTTAAAAAATGTATTTTATTTAGTTAGGCTACATCTACACTATGAGTTTTCTTGGAAAAAATATGCTAATGAGAGACTCATTTGCATGAATTGAGATCTCATTTGCATATTTTCTGGCAATCCGTTTTTGCGCTAGTGGTTTTTGAGATCTTGCTTTCTCCGATCTTGTGGAAAAAGGGGTTTTTGCACAAAAAGAAAATGTCTATACTGCTTATTTTTGCGGAAAAACGGATTGTCATAAAATATGCAAATGAGATCACAACTCATGCAAATGTGTCCCTCATTAGCATATTTTTTGCCAAGAAAACTCATAGTGTAGACGTAGCCTTAAAGCCCAGGTTTTTTACTCACAGTTTTGGTTTCTGTTTTTCTTTAAAAAAAAAATGGAAAATTTTGCTCAAAATGAAACTATTAAATATAAAGTCATTTTTACTGAATTAATGTTTGTTAGAGAAGAAACAGGAGACCTGGGAATGGATTGGGTAAATGGACCTCTTAGTGCTCACTCAGAACGTTGTGGTAGGGAGTACGGAAAACCTTTGCATGCATGCCCACGCGCGCACACGCGTGTGTGTGTGTGTGTGTGTGTTACTGACATTTCTTACTAGAGATGTACCAGCTGACATAATGCAGTTACATTTGTGACTAGTACTCATGTCATGGCAATAACATTTTCCAATCTATTAACCTGTGGAAACATCCGTTCTGGGCCCCCTTTACTGGACCTTTATGTGACAAACACAAATTATATAGTCTGACTAATTGCCACACTAAATTAAGCAGCAGGTGATATATGGACAGGTGATTATAAACTGGAAGATAAAGGAAACAGAAGACCGGAGGAAGGGAAATATATACAAGTAAGCTGAGACATGCTGAAATCAAAGCAGAAGAAAACAAAACACGGTTCATATTTTTAAAATGTATTGAACTGGTTACTGAAACAACTGCCCATCCTCTGTTAAATATATATTTAGTGTGTATGGTGGCAGATTTACTCTTTTTCACTGAAATGTATGCCTCTCCATTCACATGTATCTTGTGGGCAATGGTGAGACTTTAAACTATATATATAGACTCCTAGCAAACCAGTGCTGCCTTTTGTACGTTCTTCCTTTATTCAGAAGTATATTGATAGGATCCTTCTATCCTGTTTATAAATTACTCAAAACTTTTGAAGAATGATCCGGAGAAGGTAATTGCAACAGTTTAAGATTTTTATATGTAAAGATAATTCAACTATTACTTCATAACAGATGGGGACAGCAAATCAATCTTTTGAATTTTCTGAGGCGGTACAAACGGCATTCACTTCTCTCATCTGCCCTCAGTCTCCCTCCCTTGCTTGCTGCTCCGGTGTCGCCCCATGTGTTTGTCCTTCACGAATTCTGTACACTGAAAACAAAACAGTTAAATCAAGAACTTTAGGCCAGTGTGAGACACTGAATTCCCACTGCCCTGCCCAAGCCTGCAAACTGCAGTTGGTGAAGCAACTCTTTGATTCTACTATATCATAGCTTTCTTTTCCTTTGACTGGGCCATTGTTGCATCCCTGTTGACCCCTAACCTCACACATACAAACCTGAACTCTGGATTAGGCTTCCCAGGGAATAAACCGTGGGCAAAGTTGAACCACTAGCTAGAGTGAGAGGAAATGGTTGATGCTGCCATAGTAACGTGACCTTGTACTGTCTGCCTGGAACAAAGGCGGTTTTCTTGTCCTTTTTTCTGCCCCTGTGAGTGTTTAAGCCCCCCTGCTGTTACACTACAGGAGGGGTGAAAGCTGTACACCAAGCAGTGAGTGAAAGGGTGCGCTCCCATGTGTAAAGTAGGGCATTCAACTAGGACACTGGGAACCCAGGCACAGGCAGCCAGGGGGAAAAAAAAAAGAAAGAAAACCCGAGGCAAGAACTTTGTGGTCCTTGGTTTGAGAGGGGAGTTGGTGAGTTGCAAGCCATCCTCCTGAATGCATTTTTTCACTCCGTTCTGTCCTCTTCTTCACCCTGACAGCCTTTGGCATGTAGCAGAATATTCGCTAGACATGAATGTGAGGTAGAGCTGGGAAGCCCTAGAATCCATCCACCCACTAAAAGGGCCTTTTTCTTTTGCTCTCTTAATTCCAGCAGCAAGGCCATGCCAGTCCCTGGTCTCAGGTTTTGACGAGCAGAATGCCATGCTGCCACCATGCCAGTCATTAATGTGATTGCCAAGAGGAAGGCTGTTATCACAGTTTTCAGCTGCTCAGGTGGGAGGGGGGGAAAGAACATTTTGTCCCTGTTCTGCTCAAAATGTTCCATTTTTATCCGCCTCTAGGCTTTAGTACAATTTTGGATTCCTTGGTAGCGAGTATTCTGGGGCTGTGTATCACCTTTTTGTACCAAAATCATATTCTAGTTAAAATATTTAACCCGGGATTATCTTAAAGAAACACAGACGCTGTGTTTTAAGAGAGCTCTGTCAGAAGATACTAGAGAGAACCTTTTGCCCTTTTTGTGCATAGTGGTTTGGAAGAGTGAAAATTAATGAGGATCTCAGCCTGATGTCTGCCTGCCCTGTCAGGCAGGGAGATTCTGACATGTTTTCTGTATTTCTACTCAGAGCTGGAAATTGGACTCGCGCCTATTTGCTTTTCCACTTTCTTTCCTCAAGACGTCTTTGTAGTTAAGCTCAAAACCCCTTTGTCTAGTACTACTTGCTGGGGAGTCACTGTGGCCTTTGAGCCCTACTGCTGGGAAATGTATCGGCACAGAAACACACTGGACACAAAGGGGGACACAGGTCAGGGCTGTGGGGGCCTTGACTCTGAGCCCTCCCCCTGGAAAGGGTGGGGTCTTGGGCAGAAGGGGTGGGGCTAAAGAGCAGCCTGGAGCCCCGAACTGCACCACATGGAGTTCCAGCAGTGATTTAAAGGGCATTTTCTGGAGACAAAGCAAATCTGGGCGTGTGAGTCAAAGGCTGGGTTGAAGTGGCCCTCTTGATCTATTTAAAAAAAAAGCATGTGTGGATGGGGCGTTCTTTCGCAAGAAGAAGAAAGAGGAAAAAGCACAGGTGCCCTGGTGGCCGTTCCACACATAGTAATCACAGCTTACGTGCAAGATAGCGTCCATTCAGTGTGGACACTATCTGTCGAAAAAGCAGATCGCTTTTTCGATGTGCTTTCTCAGCGTGGATGCTCTCTTTCGGAATAAGTTTTTTTGGAAGCTCTCTTCTGGAAAAGCTTCTTCTGAAAGAAGCCTACAGTCTAGACATAGCTCCTGTAAGGAGTGGTTAGTATTTCCCAAGTAAACAATGATTCTTGTCTTCGCAAAAAGCTTTGTCCTTTCTGCAAATAAATCTCTGACTCAACCTTCCCTTTCCTCCCCCTCCCCACTTTCCCCCAAGTGTCTGCAGTGCTAAAGTTGTGACTCACTGACAAAAGCCAGGAAGTCAGACCCTCTGCCCTACGTTCCTGGGGCCATCCCTTTCATTTTCACAGCAGCATATCCTAGTCACAACCTGAGTATTATTTAAATTTCATTCTGTTGAAGAAGGTGATGCGGAGCAGAGATGGGCTGAGCTGTGCAAAGCTATTTCCTCTCTCTCACTATCCCCAGGACAGCTCTTTCATTGAAAGGTAAAACAAAACAAAGTTTCCAGCTAAAAAAGAAATTACGTTATTTTTCACCTGTAAAATAGACAACACCTAGTGCCATGCACATGCAGCCCATGCTTTCATTCATGGCCTTTGGACCTTAAAACCAAGGTGGGCTCCTGATATGTAACTTTTCAGGTATCTCTTTATTATTATGAAATGCAAATTTAAAAAGCTGCTGTTCGGCTGCTAGAGGCTGCAGGGCAGCTACACAAGGAAAATCTCAGACAGAATGAAGTGAAGGTTTTGTCCTAACCCTACAAAAGTTAGGAAATTCCATGTAGCAGCTGCCGCTCCCCCCTGCTCTGCTCTGCTCTGCTCTGTGGTGCCGCGTGCATGGTTGGAATTGCAGCTGTCTGTGAGGTCCCTGGAGATGCCGGCAGGGGAGTTAAGCTGGCGTTTGGCCTTTGCTGACTTCCTTGGCTTTTCGGCTTCAAGCCAAACCCCAAGTGGGGCTGGGAAATTTTTAGTGAGCTGATTTTCATTGTTTTGTGTGGGGGGCGGGGGAGAGAGGGTTGTTGCTTGAAGGATTTTGGTTTTGCTCTTTAAGTCCAAGTCGCTTTTATTCAGTATTGGTAAATAGATACATTTCCTGGCTGAGAACTTGGACTGGGTGTTATGCTACAGCAAATATTAAGAGCCAAACAGACACACTATATGAAGCCAAGAATTATCAAAGACCAATACGGTTCAAGGAATATAGGGCACTTTGCAGCAATTAACTCTTATTGCTCACAGCTACCAAAGAGTAGCTCAATACAACTAAATGTCTGGGGAGCAGAGAGAAGCAGTGAGTTGGCCAAGCTCGTACAGCAAGTCAGTGGCAGAGCCAGGATGGGCTCACAGGAGCGGTTGTGCCTAAAGCCTCTTTGTCTCCCCTGCTCAGCCTCACACATTGTCTTCATTGATAGAATGATCTTTACTTGAAAATGCGAAAGCAAAAGGAGGAACCTTGTTCAGAGGAAAGGGGTCCTGGCCTCCTTCGCAGCTCCTCCCTCTACAAACCTTTGTGCATGGGGATGCTGCCCCCACTTTCTCCTTCTCCCCCGCCACTCAGACCTTGTCATTTGCATTGCAGACCCCCTCCCCACACAGCCCTTTGGTCCCCCTCAGATGCATGGCAGTATTCTGCCCTGGGCAGCCATAACAGGTTAATAGGAAACAGCTCCAATAATGGACCAGAGAGGAAATTAAAGGGCCCAACGTTGAAGCCGTTTCTGAGCTGTTTAATGAAAGGGGAATCCGGCTCCTTTGTGCCATTCGATGTGTTGCTCCCACCCTGGGAACTTGTCACCTCGCTGAGCCCCTGATGTCTCACATCCCTTTGTGAGTGCCATTAGAGCAGTACCTTCCCTGTCAGGGACCTGCCTTTGTGCTGGGATGTCACCAGCGGTCAGCTGGGAAGGGGAACAAAGGGATGTGGGCAGAGAGCAGCTGGCACTTCCACGGCATCTTTTCCTGACCAAGCCTACTGACTGTCACATCCTTTCCTCAGAGCCGCCCTCAGCCCCCCCACCGCCAGCTCTGTCGACGTTTGTTCTGCCCATTCCGAGAAGTGCCTTTGCCTCCCATTCCTCTTTAAGGTACCGGAGAAGATGAAAAGAATCACATCCTTCCCCCTCCAGCAGCAATAGGAATTCTCCTTCAGGGCTCTCCGCAGAACAGCTTCGAATTATCCTCTCATTAGCGATGATCCATCCCTTTTGAACACTGCGCCATTTCATCGCCCCATCTCAGCATCTAACATTAGGAGATAACTGCCTTCACAACATATGTCATTACTCATTAAGGGACTCTTCCTGGATTATGGCTGAGGTTTAATGACTTGTTAAAGATGTTTAACACTTACAATTTTGTTTTTAATTTAGGAAGCAGCATGATCAAAGTGTGCCCTGAGAATTTCTCTCCGATTTGGCGAAATCTGCAGGTTGGCTTGCTCCGAGGAGGTGATCCTTAAATTGAATTGCAGCCCTCCAAGGCGTGTTTGCATGTCAAGCACTGCCATGATCTGACATGTTAATGGGTTGGAGGAAACAATGTGTTTCAGAGGTAATTGCCGAAGCAATGAGTTTCCAGCAACATTTTACTTAAAAGAAATGGCCTGCTTCCCTTGTACCAGCGACAGAGCAAGTCAGGGATTCAAACCTCTGCTTGCCTTTTAATGGTCATTAAATTCTCAGAACAGACTGGAGCAGGGCTTTTCTCCTGCCCATTATTTGGAGCGGGGGGAATTAAAAGATTTGGACATGCTGCTCCTAGTAGATTGCAGAGTTTTTTGTTGTAAAGTAACCTCCTGCCCCTCCCCAATTAGAATTCCCAGACCCATCTCTACTAGACAAAGTGGTCCCGGCACTTTCACCGAGATGACTCCAACAGGAGCAGCAATTCTTCGCAATCCTCTTGGGGTATGTCTACACTTGCAGCCTATTTCACGTGGCAGTGAAATGGGCTTTCGAAATAAAGCCCTGTTTCGAACTACCTGTTAAACCTCATTGCAGGAGGAATAACAGGTAGTTCGAAATAGCGCTTTATTTCGAACTCCATTTCACTGCCGCATGTAGACGCGGGCAGTTATTCCGAGCTTGTAAATTTCAAAAAATGGCACCCTGCCGGGAGGACGCAAATGAAGCACGGGATATTTAAATCCCAGGCTTGATTTGCAATTCCGAATGCCTACATTTGCAGCCCTATTCTGAAATAGGCTGCAAGTGTAGACATACGCATCCTCTGTGCCAGGCTGCTTTGAAGGAAGAGGTGGGAGGGTTTGCTAGATTGGGGAAGGAAAGGTATTTGGGGAGTTGTTTATTAGAGTTGCCCAGTTCATCCAACAAAGAGCTAAATGAGTTTGCCTCTCCATGCGTAGGGGGTTGGAATGTGCACAGTTTTTAATGTGCGCAGATGAGTTGGGCTCAAGTGAGTACCACTCATAGTCCTGTCACATGGCTTTTATTAAATGGCCTTCCGATGTCTTATCGAGCTGTTACCCTGAGCTGCTAGGAGAAATGAATCCCTGGTCCAATAGACAAGAAGAATAAAAGGCTGGAGAGACACCCTCTAGTCTCCCCCCCAGCCAACTTCGAACTTGCTGGCCTTCTCAGAACACCCCCAGGGCCTGTGCTATCTTTAGGTGCAATTGGGTGGCCTTTCGCTCCTGCCAGTGCTGTTGCTTGGATTCAGAAGCTGGTAAGGCAAGTCGGCTCTTCTGTGAAGGATCTTCTGGTGCATGTTCGGCCGCCTGCCCGCAGGCTCTTCAGCGGTGGGAGTGGGGGAGGCTTCTGCTGCCTCATTGGTTCCTTGGCTGTGGGATTGAAAGATGCTTCTGAGTGTGGTGAGCCTAACGCCCTTTCTGTCTGGGTATTACCCCAGCGCCGGTGTCACTGAGGCTGATGAAACAACAAAGCTATAATTACCAGTCCCTCGGAAGAGGGATGTTTAATAACATAAAAGCCAATAATGTAGTTGTCAATAATTGTTCTATTAATTTAACAAAACCTGTTGCTGGTAACAAGAGGCTATTTAATGGTGTGTCTTTGGCAAGAGGCCCAGGAAGGAATCCCTCTCCACATTGTGATGCGCTGGGTATGCGATGCAGCACAAACGGGGAGTTGCCAGGTGTGCGGTCTGTGGAAATCATTAACGCTCTGAGCCAGTGGAGAAAGCAAGCACAGAATTCCTCTGGCCATGTGTTCCATAAATGAGGAGAGAGGGAAACACAACAAACCCTCTCTGATGGAGTGCCCATGTGGGCTCAGAACAGGGCACGTCCAGAGGTGCTGGCTGGGTGAGTGAGTGTTTCCTGGCACACCCACAGAGAGCCCCAAAGGGATGTGACTGCTCCGGGGGGAAAGGCACCTGTCTCAGGAAATAACTCCAGGAGGAAGCACAGGAGGTGACTATTCTGCCTGCTTCTAGGAAAAAGGGGAACTTTTTGGTAGCTGCAACACCTTCAGTGGAAGCAGAGCTGCCTCGGTAGCCTCTTTAGTCTTTTGTTTACTCAGCTCTTGCGTGCATTGTTATTGGGGAACTCTGTCTGCTTGTGTGAACCCAGCAATCAGCAAGTAGACTGTGAGAGTGCGTAACAGAGACACAAGGGGGGTGAGGTCACAGCTTTTAGAGATTGAACTTCTGTTGGTGAGACTCAAGCTCTGCGTGCGCTCTAAAGCAGTGATGGCAACCTGTGGCTCATTGGGGTTCAATGTGAGCCCGCAAGACGTTTCCTTTACCGTTGTCCAGGTTTGCCAGATTCCTCGGGTTTTCTGGCCACGTTGTTTTTTTCCTACTTGGATTACTAACATGACAAGTATGTAAAGCCAGGGCAGGTGAAGGGAGGGGCGTGCTGATTGCACACAACTTTCTAAGAGCTGCGTCCTACCTCTACAGCCAAAGTGCCTCTACGGTTCAGTCAACGCACCCTGCAAATTCTAGGGACGCAAGCGCCGTTCGCAAAACTATCCTATCCTGGGAGACCGCCTTGGTTATGACAATTTTGCGGCTCTCTGAGATGGAGGAGGGCCACTCATGTGGCCTACTCGCTAGCCTGGATTGCCCATCGCTGTTCTAAAGCTTCTCTTTCTCTCATCACTATTTCCTCACCCGCCTTGTCTCTCTAGTATCCTGGGATCAACAGGGCTACAGCCACATGGCAGACAACTTGCATAACAGACCTTTTAACATATACAAGAGCAGTGGTCGTCATTACATACTCCTGATGTCAGCTGAGGAAGATTATAGCCTTGCTTTCACTTTCAGGTGGCGAAATAACAGCTAGATGAATTCAGGAGATGGAAGGTATGCAGCCAGCTCCATTTTGTGTGCCATATTGTAAGGCACCATGCACCTAACGGAACATTCACAGTGTGCACTCTAGTCAGAAGGGGACGCTATCCTGGATGTTATACGTTGCCCTCTGTGGACTCCAATTGTAATGTGGCAACAAGAACAACTGACTTTTGTCAGGGGGAAAAAAATCACATTCTCAACCTTGTTTCGGGGGCAGGAGAGCGAAGCATCTTGCAGGTTCCTCTCAGTGGAGGAGAGCTGCACTTTGTTGTTTTCCCCCTTCCATGGCCACCAATGCAGCCTGTTGGGTTTTGTTTTGTTTTTTCATGTGGCCTCAAGGCAGAATGTCACTCATGCATGGGCCTAGGATGTTCTGTTGTAAAATTCTGCACATGAGCAAACTGGGGAATTCCTGATTTTAGTCTGTGGACATTGGGAAAGTTGCCCAGGCATGGAATTGTAGTGTGAGCTGTGCTTGTGTGATGGGCCCATCGGGGTGTTCATGTGGCATCTGGGCAAACTCGCCCCCGGGCAAGGGAAAGGGGATTCATTTCCCTTACTTTCTTTTTCACCTCCTCCCACCACACGCTAATGACATTCTCATCCCTTCCAACTCTCCAGGTTTGCCCACAACGCTCCTGCTACTGTCATCTCTCCTCCTCCTTTTAACAAGAGCCTAGCAGCACTGTTTGCATGGTCCCAGGATGAGACCTGGTGAGCTCTGGGCAGGTTCAGCAGTGGCCTGGTTTTTCCCCCTTGCTTGAGGGTTTTGCGCAGGTTACAGAAGCCAGGCTTCTCAACGTGGCATTAACCCCTTTCACGTGGCGCTCACACCTTTCGAAAGGCTGCTAAACAGAAAAGCAGGCTCATAGACCTACAGGTAGGCGCGTAAAGAAGCGGGAAGTGCAGGAGCAGGTTCTGAGCCACGCTGCCCTCCCGCCAATTTCCTAACGCAATCCATTGCACAAACATTAATTTGATCCTTACCACCCTGCAGGAGAGAGAAATTCGAGGGCCATTGAGCACTGTACATCTTCCAGTGCCTCACAATTACACAGCCATCTGTCCCAGGAACTTCAAGCTGATCCATTGTAAAACATGCAGCGTTTAATAGTCCTCCCAGTGCATCTCTTCTTACCTGCTGTGGGACAGGGCTCCTGGCTGATGGCTGGCAGTCAGCTCACGCCCATGGAGAGTCAGACCCGGGTCCCTGATGCAGCCGGACTCCGGGATTCACAGCCTGCCCACTGCACTCTTCATTTCTTTCTGTATTCTGCGTAGGTTTTTACATTTGAAAATGGAAGCAGATGGGATGGGTTTATAAGACACTAGTGGCGTTTAGCACAAGCGCCGTAGAGTCTCTGGCTTTGGGACGAAGGGTAGCCTCATGGCAAAGACAGTATATTTAATTTCCAGCTCTGACACAGATTTTCCTGTATTACACCGACATCTCCACATTAGCTTTCACTGAGCTGAAAATAGTGTGACAAATTATTTGGGAGCAGGCGGTGGGGCTAGCTGCCCTGTGTACGCATTAGAGTGTAAAGGGTTAACCCTTATTATCACCTTACTTACTGGGATAACCGATTAATCGACTAGCTGGAGCAGCCCTCCACCCGTGGTGTGGTGAGGTGGGCTCGGCCTGGTCTGGCCAGAACAGCCTGCGGCATGGCAGGCCTGGCCAGGCTAGAGCAGCCCCCTACCCATGTCCCACCATGGGTGGGGATGCTCCAATAGGGGACACTTCACCATGCCACACTACAGGTGTGAGGCACGACGCAGCAGGCCGGTTAACCAGTTAAGCATACAATTGAACTGGTTACCATGTTAACCAGCATTTTACGTCCCTAGTACAGACCCATCAGAAACACTAAGAATGTAGGCAGGGTGGCTAGCCCTTCCCATTCCTTGCACCCCTTCGACTATATAATATTTGTAATCACTGGCTCAGTTAGAGCCAGAGTGAGTATCTCTTCTCAAGCTGGGAATTATTCTCCCCTCGCCTCTCTATGCCTCGTTTCTCTATCTGTAAAATAGGATTCTCAGACTTCCCCAGGCCACTGTTGCTGTGAGAGTAAATACACTAATGTTTGTGAGGTGCTCAGATACAGCAGGATGGGACCACATGCATGCCCACCAAGATAGGGGGAGCAAAGGGGGCAGTTTCCTCAGCACCTGCTGGTTCAACAGGGTCCAGGACTCCTGGCTTTTCCTGCCAGAGCCTAGGCCCTTAAATGGCCACCAGAGCACTGCCGCCACCACGGGCTCTGGGGGTGAGGTGGGCCTCACTTTGGGCAGCGCGGAAGGGTGGGTGTCCCCATCCTTTCTACCTGACACCCTGCCCCTTCTGGGAGAGCAGAGCCACACCCCCTCCTACCTAGCCAGGGGCATGTGGTGGCTGTTGGCTCCCCTGGCCACATGGAATAGTAGCTGATTCATGTATTCAGCGTCCATAGTGTTGCCTGCCATGGTGACAGTAGCTCTCTCTCTCAGTCAGCTAGGCTGGGTATTTCTCTACCACCAGCACATTCCAGTTGGGAGGCTGGGGTCTGCCTCTGGCATAGATTTCCTATGTGACCTTATCATCTGCCCCCTCTATATTTTTTTGCTTCTGAAAGAACATGCTCTTTTCCTGTGCGCCTGAGGCATTTCCCCCTCTTTTGGTGCCGCTTGATGCCTCAGGTGGCTTTGCACTTACGGCAGCTGAGAATCAGGGTGTCAGGCACTAGCTCTGGCTTTTTCTCAGACGCATGCTGGCCCATTGCACCTGCTGCGCTCCAGGTAGCTGTGATCTTCTGTTCTCCTGCCCCTCAGTTTCAAGAAGCCAAGATGATATGTCCTGGCTCTAAAGCAGCCAGCATCATCTCTTTCTCCCTGCCCACAACGCTGCTGACCCTCTGCGCTGCTCTCAAAATGCCTCTCATGTTGGTCCTATTTACGGCTGTGACTTCACCTCTTAGTTCGCTCATGTGTGAAGGAATCATGGCCTTTGGCCCTTTAATTGCTGTAAGGTCTATGGAGATATTTATGTTCTTCACCACCGAAGAATCTCTCCCGCTTTCCTTCTCCACGTAGACTAGAGCATCGTTGGTCCCACTTTCCCCATTGGGGTAGAGCTGTAGAAATCCTTTGCTTTCCATCTTACTTTCCTGAGTGTGTTAGTGTCACTTGTGTTTTCAAAACATTCAGGATTTTAAACCAGCAAGACAATGTGTTTACCAGGTGCTAGTGAAGTTCTAGCTGGCATCTAACTTATGGTATTACCTGAAAGACTTTACCCTACTTTAAATGTGTAA
Source organism: Pelodiscus sinensis (assembly GCF_052426305.1). Lineage (NCBI taxonomy): Eukaryota > Metazoa > Chordata > Testudines > Trionychidae > Pelodiscus > Pelodiscus sinensis. Next base: position 12,112,544 of record NC_143077.1, on the reverse strand, counting down.
CCTTTTGCATGATTCTCACAGGACAGCAGATATGTTATATACTGGCAGGAAACTGGACAAACCTTTCAGAGAGGTATGCATTTGTTTCTGAGCTGTTGCCTTTGTTTCCATTATTATTGAGCTGTGTTTTGTTGTGTGTTTTTTTCATTCTAAATCTTAAATGTGACTAGAGATTTGAGTTCTGATTTGCCTCTCAATTTCACAGCAGTATAACTCTATCCTTGGATCCTGGTTTTCTTAAGCTGACATTTAAAGCAGCCGCAAAATAAATCTGTGTATTCAAGGAGGTTGGAACATGCTAAACTCATTAGACAGCCCAGGGAGTTAATTAGCATATCATATTTTTCTCTAGGACAGTGGTTTCAGAATGAGCTGTTTGACTGGTAACGTTGGGCTGTAAAAGAGTCAAATCCACTGGAGCACTCATTGGTTTTTTATGTTCTCCAGATTTCAGTGGTTGGATGGCTGCAATGTTTTCACCAGTGTTTTTGTTTTGGGGTTCTCCTTGCTGCTGCTGCTCATGCCAACAGACACTGTAGGATGAGGTATTACCACTGTTCTATTATAGCCAATCTCTTCAATTGGTCAGGTTCAAGTTCAGATTCCCATGGTGCATAGTATGCTTTTATCTACCAGAGCGCAATGCGGAGTGGTGGATGGGCATGTGCATGGTCATTAAACAGGTGCAACTGTGGTAACCCAGATGAGAAGATACCCCCTCAGGCCATGTCTACACTAGGAAACTATTTCAAAATAACTAAAATTGACTTAACTCCCTATTTAACCAATTTGATATAGCATGTCCACACTACGGGGAAGCCTCGAAATTAGTCCAAGGCAGGCTCCATTAAGAGCCCCAGGAAGCACTGGGGAGTAATCGGTTCAAAGTACTCCGGGGAGTACAGTAGTTATTTTGAAATAGCATCACAGGAATGTCCACACGACTGCTATGTTGAAATAACGATATCAAAATGAGAATTATTCCTTGAGGAAAGGAGTACAGATTTCAAAATAAGTGGCCCATTATTTTGAAATAACGGGCCTGGTGGTGTGGATGCTCTGCTTATTAATTCGACTTAAAGGAGGTTATTTTGTAATAAAGTCCTAGTATAAACCAGAGCTCAGAATCCCATTCTGGGTTGTGCAGTGAGATCTCTGTGCCATATTCCAGCATGAATTAAGTTGTGGACTCTATAAATGATTTATAAAAATAAAGACCTAATTCACAGGCGTGGATCGATGCAGGAGTAGATTTATGGCTTGAGGAAAATTGTGTGTGGATTTAGGGCATGGACGTGGGGAATCCCTCTAGTAAGGGAAAGTTACATTTAGAATGTATGTGGCAGCCATTAGATGTTTGCAGACATAATCTTCTCCTGCTAGGGACTTTATCATTAAGTTTTGGACGAGAATTAAGGGAACAAGAACTAGTGAGATTCTTGAAGAAAAGGAGATAAATGTTCATGGCTGTACTAGCAATGAGTGCTATAAGGAAACCTGCATTGGGCCTACAACTCCATGACGTACCGAACGTCTGCCAGGCATTCAGAACATTGGATGTGAGCATTTTGAAATGGTTGGGAAGGTTACTGCAACATAATAGACACAGCCAAGACTTAGGGGAGAAAGCTAACGTCTCATAGGCACCTCTTTCTGTCTTTTGCTACTTCATGCTCTTTTATGTGATTAATATGGTGAAGTCTGATCATTTTTATTTGTGCATTTTAGGGATTGGCAAGTTAATGAATTTCTTATACCCTGGCACTTCCCAGAAAAAACACAAGCATGGGGCAGCCTTGTCATGCATGATACTGAAGGCAAAGCATAGGACCCTCCAAACAGCAGGCTGTCTGAACTTTGTGTGTGCTACCTGAACTGTTGTCCCCTCGGGGACCTAAATGTCCTCACCTTGAATTCAGAACTGAAAAAGCTGCTTAGGAATCATTGTACACTTGGGGTATATCTAGACTGCATCCCTCTGTCGTCAGAGGGATGCAGATTAGGCAGATCAACATTGCAAATGAGGCAGGGATTTGAATACCCTGTGCCTAATTTGCATAAAAATGGCCGCCGCGTTTTGAAAACTCAGCACTTTGTCGGTAAAAAGCGGCAGTATAGACAGGGATCTGTCGAGAAAGAAAGCCTTTTTCTGACAGATCCTGTAAACCTCCTTGCAGGAGGCATAAGGGATCTGTTGAAAAAGCCTTTCTTTCTTGACAGATCCCCGTCTAGACTGCCGCTTTTTGCCAACAAAGTGCTGAGTCGTCAAAACGCGACGGCCATTTTTATGCAAATTAGGCATGGGATATTTAAATCCATGCCTCATTTGCAATGTCGACCTGCCTAATCTGCATCCCTCTGCCGACACCTCTGCCATACCCTGGGTGTCCCCTGCAACATGTGAAACGATTTATGACGCACTTCAAAGTGTAAAAGAAATATGAGTCCTGTGAGATCTACAAGAGTTAAATTTTCCTTGATTCAGAAAACTTGATGACTCAGTGGGCTGCCTTATCATACCTTGGAAGGCCTTGCTTGTGTACCCTCTTGGCTGTTGCCAGTCTGCCTCAATAATTTGCACAGATATTGGTTTTTATCAGAAAATGTGCAAATCTAGGCACGAGTGGGAGGGTGCCTGGGGAGTAACGGTTTGAGAAGACTTTGATAAAGATAAGTAATTGGTAGCTGTTTATTACTTCTGAAACTTAGGAAAACGCATGTGCCATCCTAGCGGCCACTGAGTGAACCATAAAATCAGGGCAGTTTTGGCAGATATTTTTAGCATGATTGTGTTTGTTAGTCTGAGCTTCGAGGCATGGAACTGGAGATTTTCTTTTTGCAACTGGCTTCATTTTAAAAGTATGTTTACAGCTTACAGAGAAGTGAAATTGTATTGATCACATATTACTAATATTTATTAGCAAGACAAGGAGGTGAGGTAATTTATTTTATTGAACTGGCGTCTATCTATTTAAAGGACATTTGAAGCAGTCAGGATGCTTCGTTGACAGTGGCAGAGTTATTATCAAAAATGTGTTTCCAGCTTTCCTGGCACCAATCTTTGAAAAGCATGTGTCCGAGACTTTCATCCAGCCACACATGGAGTACTCAAGGTCAGAAGAAAGTATGTATCTCTCTCCTGACTCATCTGTTTTACACCAGTGGGACAGAAGTGACGCTACAGAAGTCAGAGGAGGTGCGAGAGGGGAAAGTCAAGTCAGATTCAGGTGACTGGTGCTGGCTAAAGAACATACTTGGGGTTCACTCTTGTCAGAATGGGATGTTGCTTTCTAATTGAAGGATTGACTCTTGCGGGCTTACACATTGTCATAATTTATCAGGGCTGGCCTTACCATGAGGCGAACTGAGGCGGCCGCCTCAGGAGCCAGACTGCGGGGGTAGGGTGCCACTAGGACCCAGAGTGTAGAAAATTGTGTTTGCTGCTGGTGTATATGTGCATATGGGGGCATCATTTGAGCTCCCCACCTCAGGTGCCAAACTGTTGTGGGCCGGCCCTGTTATTTACACTAGTGCAGAGGCAAGGCAACGTGCTATCCACTCCAACTAACAGTGTTCTACACCCCTGTTGTGCTCACTGTACAAAGTGTGGGACTCAGCTCTCCCCGCATGTCATGAGAGGGATCTTTTTAAACAGATGCTTAAGTTTGTCCTACTGCTTTTTGGGTCGAAAGTAGCGTGTTGCACCAGAATTATGAACCTCTTTGCTGTGGGCATGGCTGAAGGGGTTGCTTTAGCGACTGTTGTTCCCTTTGTGGAGACAATGTGTTCTGTGCCATTCCAGGAGGAAATTAGTCTGCAGATGAGAGGCCGGGACAGGGTGGGGATGCCGATGCCTACTCTTCGCATATGGGATCATTCTTCTAGTGATGTTCTTCCACGCTCAGAGAATTTGGCTCTAGTTCTGGCCTTTAAATGATGCCAACCTTCTCCTTCCCAGACAAATGTTTTACTCTTTTTTTTATTCCTGAAGGTCTTAGACCACTTAAAAGGGCTGCCTGCTGCCAGGGCAATGGACACTGTAGCACATGTGGCTCTTGTTCAGGATTGTTTACTCAAGGAGTGCTGTTATCTGGGCAGAGGCAGCCCTGGCTGTAAACTTACATTGACATAGGGTCCTGGAGCAGTCATTTTAAGGCCTGTCTCTAAACAGGAACCACAAAGCCAAAGATGCCCAGATGGCTACAAAAGTACAAAGCAGGAAAGTTTCCACCTGTGCATGCAGTAGGCTTTTTGCTGTTCCCTCGAACACATAACACGAGACTTGAGGCATCCTGCTTGAGGATTTTGGGGGGAGAAAAGCAGCTTTCTGTTCTGTCCTAGCTAGTTGGGGCATCTATAGCTTTCACAATGGTCAGAGTTCTCTCACTATAGTTTTCCCCCAGTGTACTCCCAGTATTCTGCTTCTAAACCAGGGCATCTCTAAAGGATTCCAAACAGGCTAAACAAATGTGACTGAGGGCATTATTTATCACAAGTGACGGCGTTACCTGGCTTTAAAAGCCTCTGACGTAGGCGTGACTGGGCTAAGGGGCCTGGTGGAACCGGTATTTGAAGAGGAACTTGTTGGAGGATTTTAAAATTCATATCTGTCTCTAATGGGTGCTCTGGGGCAAAGCTAGCAAGAGGGAATGTGGGAATGAGGGAAGGGACTGTGAAAAGATAAAGAGGAGCTTGGCTGTGTCTCTGCTTCCTGGAGAAGAGGGGAAAGGGTGAATTGGGAACAGGCTGGTGAAACACAGGCAGGAAGGGTTTCCAGCAACAGACATCAGGCTTGGGGAGGGCGGAGGGGGGAAGCAGATATAAAGCAGTTCAGGCTGCTGTGAGCCTCAGATTGGAGTTTTGAGCCCATACGATGGGCTGTTATCTATGTCTTTAACAAAACACATTTTATTAGATCCTAGGTAATTTCCATTTCGCTAATCGGACTCTAAGCCCAGTGTGTTCATCACCACTTGGATCCCTGGACACACGTCATCTTTCCACCCTCCACAGCACACTCCCCGTGGTAGGAATTGCCTTCCCGAGTGACAGCTGACAGTGGCTATAAGAAACGCTGTAGGAGACTACAATAAACAGCTTCCTGTCAGCACTGGAGGGAGTGCCATGGAGTGCGGTATCTGATTTTCACACGTGCAGTTTCCACTCCTCAGCCACAGGGTCTGTTTTTGGAGATGGTTGTGGCTGGAGTCGGAGGTCTGACATTGCAATGACATCATCAGGCAAATAAGCTGTGATAAATATTACTGTATGAAATAGGTAATCTAGATTGTAAAGGCCGGATTCGCTCTGTGGCGTGTCTGCTGAGATTTTTGTCACCCCGCATCACTGCCCTTTAATAAGGATTACATTTATAATCAACATTAGCAAAAGTTCTCAGCTGTCCACCTCCCCTCCTTTCGATGGCCCTTCTAAGGCAGATACTTTGGCCTCAGTATCCATATTCCATGCTTTTCCCTAGAGTCATGAGGGCTATGAATGTAAGGGTTTGGGTTTTTTTTTTTAACATGAAAGCCAAACATTTGATCTCTTGATTCCAGGACCTGGGGCTTTAAGGAAAGTATCATGTGACTTGCAATAAAATTAATGATTCGGAAACATTACTGCTGCAGATTACCTGGCTCTGAATTCAGTGTGATGTTTGGGCCCTTTCTGTAAAAAAAAAAAAAAAAACTCCCCCTGACAACCCTGCTTTGTTTTTTCTTCATTGTTTGGCAACCCCTGACTCAAATCTTGAGAAATCATTTCAAATCTGGTTTCACAGCCTCTCTCTGCATCTCCTGGCTCCTGATAAAAGCGGCAGCACAGTGGCTTGGCTCAGGTCATTTCTTCTCATTAGGTTTGTGTCAGACTTTCTGTCCTCTCCGCAGCTCTCGGCACAGCGTGTTCCCAAAGCATCTCCTTTCTGTGGCTCTGTGTGACTCTCACTCATGCAAAGTGGTGCTGATGTTATAAATTAGACTGTTTAAGAAGCAGAGCTGCTGCTGTATTTCCAGCCGGATCTTGTAATCTGATATGCACAATAGTAAGAGAAATACTATGCAGCTGGAACACAGCAAACTGCTTCATTGCCTTATCCCTGCCTAATTTCCTTCATATCAGCTCTTTTATTTGAATTGCCTAAATATAAAGAAGGATTGGCGGGGAGATGAATTGTACTGAGGAAGTGTCTTTGGCAAATGATTGAAGCCCAATTGCTGGAGTAATTGTAAGTATAATAGAGAAATCCAAGCCTGGCTGAAGGAGAATGAGCTAGATGTAGCCGAGGCCTTGTCTATATTTACCCGGAGATTGGCACTCTAAATCAAACTTCTGGGGTTTGATTTAGCAGGTCTAGTAAGGACCCACTAAATCAACCACTGATGGCAGCCCCATTGACCCGAGCACTCCATGGCGTCATGAGGAGTAAGGAAAGTCAACGGGAGAGTTTGTCATGTTGACCTCCTGCAGTGGGAACCATCATGGAAACTTGTCTTAAGGTACGTCGACTCCAGCAACACTATTCTCGTAGCTGGAGTTGCCTGTTGTAAGTTGACTATCTCCCCCTGGGAGGACCAGCCCTGAGAGGCCTTCTAGGAAATTCTGTGGCAGGTCAGGTGTTGGCTTAAAGATTCAATACTTATGGGTCTCCAAGAGAGGATTCTCCTAGCAGAGGCAAGGAAGCGAAACCATGGAGGGCTGTGACTGGCAGCTGTGGAAGGACATTCCTGCCACAACATCCCACATAGAAAAGGTTTGCTTTTGACAAATTCACGTACAGTAGACATACTCCTGGAAAATTCAGGTTTGAAGCCCAAACTACCAGCGTCTCCTATATCTGTGCTGAGGAGCTAGGGGAGCGGCGAGTACATCCATATGCATGCTCGGAGAGGCGTCGTGCTCATCTTAAGTTCTCTTCACTGTGTCAGGCTTGAATATGAATTCCTTAGTTTGGCTGACTTGAGTCAAACATTACTAACGTTAATTTGTTCTGGGTTTTTTTCTGAGAGGAAATCTTACTGACTATTGATTTCAGAATCAGTTTCTTTGCAGCGCATTAATGTTCCTATTTTACAACTTACTTAAATTTTCTGCTGCCCGGTGTTGGTAAGTGGAGCCACCTGGGTAGTTCTGGGTACGGCATGCGGCTTATTGGTATAATTGTCTTGGTTGGCAGCATACGTATTCAGCAGAATGACATCTTCATTATCTCATATGCTGCACCTCCAGAAGTGGATGCAGCGTAATCACAATGGTACATTATGGATGGACGTCCTTCCTTTTCAATGACATTTGAGTCTCCCCACCAACGTCTGAGTCTACAAGACCTCACTTGGCCCTTACTGAATAGTCTTCAGTTAGATGAGCTAACCGTGGCTTCCTCTAGAACTCACTGTTGCCCTTTGCACTGTGACAACTCATTCCAGCGGATCAAAGCAAGGTTTGTCACCGAGAGCCTGTCGTGTCCCAGAAAGGCCCAACCGTAAGAAGCCAAGTCTAACAACGCAACTGAGGTCTCCCCGGGCAGAACAGATCCTGTACCTCTGTGTCAATCTCCTGGTTCTTGTGAGTAGCTTTAAATCTATAAAGCACAGTGGTTATTCACTAAAATCAGTGCAATTTGTGTGTCTCTGGGGGTGTGTCTAAACTATATGGCTCCATCAATGGAGCCATGTAGATTAGGCTGATCGGCAAAGGGAAATGAAGCCGCGATTTAAATAATCGCGGCTTCATTTAAATTTACATGGCTGCCGCGCTGAGCCAACAAACAGCTGATCAGCTGTTTGTCGGCTCAGCGCGCTAGTCTGGACGCTCCCGTGCTGACCTGAAAGCCCTTTATCGACCTCCCTGTTATGGCTTGTAGGATGAGGTTTACCGGGAGTCGACGGAGCCATGTAGTTCAGATGTACCCTGGGTGTATTAGGAACTATCAACTTTTTATAAAATATGTACTCGGCCTGTCAGGAAAAAGGACTGAAATGATCAATTGTGATGTTGGCTGATTTGCTTTTCACATGCTTCACTGTGTGAGGAAGAGATGCTACTGGCAGTGTGGTTTCCAGTCTCTTTAAAAACTCTGAGTGTGTCTACACATCAAAGTTATTTCGGAATAACTATGGGAGCATCTACACAGCAATTCTGTTATTTCAAAATAATTTTGAAATAACCGACAGCTTATTCCAACTTCTGTAAACCTCATTCTATGAGGAATAATAGCTGAAATAGCTATTTTGAAATAAGGCATGTGTAGACACTCCACTTCTGCTATTTCGAAATAGCCCCTCACCAGGCCATTCTAAATTATTCCTCCTGGGGCTCTAAATCGAGATATCTTATTTCGAAATTGCACATCTACGCTGCAGAGACACCTCAAAATTAGTCCGATGCAGGCTTCCCTAATGTAGACATGCTGTTTCAGAATAACTGTTCCAGAATAGCTTATTCAGAAATAACTGTGCAGTGTAGACTTAGCCTCTGAGTTCTATGTATTACATCATCTCAGACATGCATTTACAACAAAAGAAACCCTTTTTAAAGTGGTTCTAGACTGGGTGATTGTTTTGTGTTTAGTCACCGGGAAGTCTTGTCACCCAGTGCCAAGAAAAAGGACATGATAGTCAGAAGGCCTAGGTTTTTAATATGGAGATATACCTATCTCATAGAGCTGGAAGGACCCTGAGAGGTCATTCAGTTCAGTCTCCTGCTCTCATAGCAGGACCAAGTACCATCCCTGATAGATTTGCCCCAGATCCTTAAATGGTCCACTCAAGGATTGAGTTCACAACTCTGGGTTTAGCTGGCCAATCTCAAACCACTGAGCTATTGACTCCTATTGTCTTGATAAGTCCTTTCACCTCCTACAGTCTTGCTATCTGTGAAATGGGTACTACAAGTCTTCCTTTGCAAAGTGCTCCGTGATTTTTCTGAGGAAAGGATGTGACATAAGCACCAGATATAATAACCATTATTTTGACTCTGTTGAGGCATATTCCTGACTTCATCCGTTGTCTTCACAGCAACATTTTTTCAAAATAACTAGCGTTATTCCAAAATAACTTAGTCCGCATCTAGTTATTTTGAATTAATGTTGAAATACTGTCAAGGTGGAGGACTTCTTACGCTGACTCCTGTAACCCTTATTGTATGAGGAGTAAGGGAAGTCGGAGGAAGAGTGCTCTATTTCAAAATAAATGCTGTCTAGAGACAATCCCAATTCCAAAACAAGCTACTCAATTGACGTAGCTCAATTTGTATAGTTTATTTCGAGTTAAGCTCTGCTGTGAAGATGTACCCTTCGGCAGCTGTCAGGTGGCTAGGTACAACAATTCAGGGAGAGAGAGCCCATTGATTTACTGGAGATAGTCATGTATATGAAAAGATCTTCTTCAGCTCACATCAGATTATTCCATGCAGCCAGAAGAGAGAAGAAGACAGTGTCTTCTGCCACCTGTCTGTCTGTCTTCTCCCTTTACTTAGCCCAAGTGCAAAGCTGCAGATCCTAGTGGGTGAAGGGTGTCTATGGTGCTTTTTGAGTGTCTTAGGAGCATGCTGTTTGTGTTTCTTGGCTGGATACAATGCCAATCCCATGTCTCAAAGACGATTTTTTTGCTGTAAAACCTATAGTAATTGTCTGGATGTATATAAACAAATAGTTAAATTCCATTGACTTGAAGTAGCTGAAGATTTCTAAGCATCCTTAGGGAATGTTTGAAAAAGGGTTAAACTGCAGCCATAACAATTTACTACAAGATCTTCAAAGCAAATTCAGATTTTTTTTAATTATGTCAAATTAAGGTTATTAAAAGTTAAGTTCTGTACTGAGAGCATTTTCCAATGAAAGGTGCTGTAACATCATTATTTCTCCCCAAAACGCACTTACTGTACATTTCTCAAAGCCATCAGCCTTGATTGAAAGCTAATGAAAAAGCTGTCCTGCGTCAGTTTATTCCTTGTATCCATTAAGAATAATTACGGCTGAACAATTTTTGAAGCCTGTAACCTTCGCAAGTGTTGCTAATGGCATTATAAATTGCTCCTTGTCCAATGACTACAGTCTGAGGCTTAATTCAAAAGCGCTCTGTCAACAGGGCTGATTTGTGTGGTTAATGAGTGCGTTTAAAACAACAGCCTCGGCTCATGCATCCTAATGTCGATAAGAGGATGTGGTTCAATAAAGAGGCTTGTCCGTAATAATTAGCAGCGACAAATGCTCCGGATTAGACCGATCACAGCATTAATGACTCTGCTTTCAACACATTACAGGAAAAGTTTCCATTTCTGACTTATCTGGGGCTTGCTTCTAACTTTTAAGGTGTTAGATTTGAATAAACCAATCCTGAGGCTAAGTAAATATAAGGCTTAAATTCATCAAGAGTGCCCGCAAAGGCATTGAACTGTCAGAGGTTACTGGGCCTTTGTAAAAGAGATTCAGGGCTGAAGTTGGTGTTTGTGAAAACATTCTCTTCCCAAGCATGAAGCATCTGGGTGACTCCACTTGCTCTCAGAGGCAGTCATGGGGATGATGGGATAGTGTATGAGCCACAACCCTTTCTATGCCACTTTTGCCATGTATTAATGCTACAGGTTGAACCTCTCTAGTCTGGCAACCTCGGGTCCTCATTGGTTCTGAACCAGAGAATTTTCTGGACCACGGGAGGTCAATATTGTCTACCAACATTATCAACACTTCCACTGCTTATTGGGCTCTTTGAAAATATTTAGGGGTAAATTAGAGCTAAATAACAGCTGAAAACACAGGGGCTAAGTCTACACTGGCATGATTTTCCGAAAATGCTTTTAAGGGGAAAGTTTTCCATTAAAAGCATTTTCGGAAAAGCACGTCTAGATTGGCAGGATGCTTTTCCGCAAAAGCACTTTTTGCGGAAAAGCATCCATGGCCAATCTAGACGCGGTTTTCTGCAAAAAAACCCCGCTCGCCATTTTCACGATCGGGACTTTTTTGCGGAAAACAGTATTGTGCTGTCTACACTGGCCCTTTTGCGCAAAAGTCTTTCGGAAAAAGACTCTTGCCCGAACAGGAGCAGCATAGTATTTCCAGAAAAGCACTGACGATTTTACATGAGATCGTCAGTGCTTTTCCGGAAATTCAAGCGGCCAGTAGAGACAGCTGGCAAGTTTTTCCGCAAAAGCAGATGATTTTGCGGAAAAACTTGCCAGTTTAGACACAGCCTGAGAGAGAGAACTGATGGCTGTGAATAAACTTGAAACTTTGAGACTTCAGGAAACTTGGCCACACCTAGGATGAGTGGACATCTGGCTAACTAAAATCATTCCAGATGATGGATATTTCTAGACCAGAGTTCTGGACTAGTGAGGTTCAACCTGTACTTAGTGTCCATCAATAAACATCTCATTGCCTCATCACTTTCTTGACCCTGTAACACACATTTGCTAGTGGGCATTGCACATAGCAGTTCTTGCAAGTTCTGGGGGCCTTTGTTGTGTGTTTCTGAATCAGGCTAAGCTTTTACCCTTTCTGAACTGTTGCAGGGTTCCCATGGGACTTTCCATTCCCTCCTGCTGATTCCATGGAAACTTTACTTTTATATTTGCACACATGTTTTATTTATATGGCTATTCCAGGGACTCTCTCTTCTATAGCACAGCCCTTATTCTTGTTTTATAAAGTCCATTTTTAAACCTGGTTGTCAATTTCATGTGTTGAGGCATTTGCAGACACACAATAATATTACAGAAATATTCCTTTCACGTGGGTTGCTCATCTGCACAAGGATACACAGAAAAAAGCAAAAGACCCTTTTCAGCCAAAAGCCACTTCCCGTTCCATAGCTGTTCCTAAGCAAGAGTGTTTTAAAGTCAAGACTCAGTGTTTCTTAATTCTAATTGCAGCCCACACGATCCCTCCATTGGATAAACAAATTACTGATGCTGCCATTTTAGTCTGTGGGTTTCCTTTAGATCTTGGTATGCTAATTCCACACTTGAAGAATCAATGAACAAAAAAGCAAAAGGAGAGGAAATGGAAAGTCTCTCTCTCTCCCCCCCTCCCCCCACCCTGTGCTAATCTATATGGAATTCAGCAAAAATCAGTATTGATGATAAAAGCCAAACATTGCAATGTCTAGATAAGAATGTGCAGGAGTAAGTTTGAGGCATTAATGAGGAATGAGTGGAACAACACTTTGTCTCTGCATTGAAGAAGTCCTCTTTCTGCCTCCTATGTGGCTCTTACAACAGGCACGAGCACCCTAAAGAAAGTTTCTGTCTGAGCTTACCAGCCATGGTAAGTTGTCGAAAAACTAGTGCATTGTCTAAGCTAACCCAAGCAAGTTAAACATCTCTTTCTGGTTTTTTTTAAATCCAGTATTATCTTAAACAATTTGCATCATCCAATAAATGTGCTGAAACAAGATTCCCGGCTGAACACATGATTTATCATTACAGCAATATCACAATGACATAAATTTGTCAGTCTGTCAACCACCGAAATTCTCCCAACGTCTTTGGGGCCCGGAGGGGAGTTAAGTATTATATTGACTGAAATGTATCCAGATAAAAATATAACTTTTGCTTAAGGCTTGCATTAGTAATATATTAAAATTTCTGTATATGAGTTATAAGCCACCAAATTTGTTTCAAAGTGATTCAGATTCTTAGAGTAATGACTTAGATAACTCATCATCCTATCCAGTTATACCAATCTCAGCTGAAACATTTTGGTCACTAAATTTAGCCAACCAGAAACTCAGCGTCATCAGAGTTGTACAAAACATATTTCCCTCTTCCCCCCTCCTGCCTCTAACCCCTCAATCTATGATTAAAAAGCAGTGTGTTAAGAAATAATGCAGAGGGTAAAAAGCCCAAAGCAACACACACTGCTTTTTCTTTGAAGCTGAGGAACTTTTGAAATCCCAGTAAAGCTATAGGCTCTGATTTTGAAATAAAATGTTCCCTTTTTATTCCAGAATTATATTAACAACCTTTCTCTGTCTAAAGGTCATGCAGAAATTCCTATTATTATTAGAATAACTTGCCAGTAAGCAGACAATGTTTTGGATTTGATAAAACAAAAGGAATAAATATGTAGCACTTTAATCTTGTTAGTCTTTAAAGTGCTACGTATTTTTTCTTTTTGTTTTACCAAGATCAGACTAACATGGCTACCTCTCTATTATTTTTCAATATACATTGGATTTGGTAGTTCTTCACAATCCAAAAGTAAGGATCAAATGAATCAATCAACAAAGACCAAATAAAACCCAAAAGTTGATTCCCTTTGGACATCTCAAGGAAGACCAAAACTTGAATATTCTAGATTTAGCAAATGTTTTTTTGCTATAATGTTTTTTTGCAAACATTATTTTTAACAAGGACATTACTTGATTTTTCAAAATTTCTTCTTGATTTTCCCAAATAGTATTTTATTTGATTCTCTTTACACTTTTTCTACCTCTTTCTCTAATTCAAACGTATTTAAAAAGCTAAATGAAACTTGAATTCAAATGCAGATAAAACTTTTCTGTTTTTTTCTGGAAGTTCTATCATGGCATTTGTATTATTTAACCAAAGTGGGATCTGCAGAACAATGAATTCACTATTATTTCTCTGTACAATGAAAAGACTTTTCTTAGTAGCACAAAGTGATCAATCATAGATAAATTCCAGTCATTGAAGATAATCTCTCTAAAATGTGTTATGAGAATAAGATACATAAAATAGTACAGTGTTGTTTTTTTTCTACTATGTTGATTTAGGATTACTGGTAAAAATTCTCTCCTCACCCTTCATATTCATATTGAGGTTTTAGATAGAAAGGTAAAAATGTAAGAGAATGGAAACAAAGCAAAAAGGACGACTGAGGGGACTATGCAAACAAATCTGGGAAATTAGAGGGGATGATATAAGAGACAGAATGGGACAGGGACTGAAGAAGGAAGGGTTCAGAAAGGAGAAAGAGGAGGAAATTTGAAATGGGGAATTTGAATGGAAAGCTCAGACATTGAGTAAAATGTTGCGTTTCTATCAGCTGTAAGATTCTTTGGCCTGGGTAGTCTTGGGAGCTATGAAGTCTTAGTGATTTTATTCTCACTTTCTTATCACTGTGGGAGATGGGCCACATCCACCCTGATCGAATTAGTCTGCTGTAACACTCCTATCTCTGTATGTATGTATATATCCCTGCCATCTGATTCTTTCACTTCCTGCATCTGATGAAATGAGCTGCATCTCACGAAACCTTATGCCCTAATAAACATGGTAGGTGGTAGGTGAAGATTGGTCTGAGGGAGGCAAGCCCCCCAACTCCCCCCCCAGCCCTGCCCCTTCTGCCCAGGCCAGCATCATGGGGAGGTGGAGCGATGCGCAGCCTGAGCCTCTCCCGCCCTGGCGCACGGGAAGAACCTGAGCCTCCCGAGTCCTGGAGTACAGGGTGTGTGGCACTCGGTCCTAGCCTCCCCAGCCCCAGCCCCAGAGCAGAGAGAGAGGGCAGCACATGGCCCAAACCTCCCCAGACCTGGAGCACAGGGAAGGAGGAGGATGTGCAGCCCCAGCCTCTCTGTTTCCAGTAGGTTTTCTGGAGGCGGAGTATGGGTGGGACCAGGCTGGCTGTTTGGGAAGGCAAAGCCTTCCCCCGCCTCGCATACCAGCCACCCGTACTAATAAATGTATTTGTCCGTAAGGTGCCCCTGGGCTCCTAGTTGCTTTTGCTGAAACAGACTAACGTGGCTACCTCTCTGAAACTTGTCGTGACGTTTTATCTACTTCCAGAATGGGAGATCCCAAGGTCTGGAAACATTTTTTGACCATTTGATCATTCAACGCTGTTTATTTGTGCCTCGGGATAAAGAAATTGTGGAAACTTAACAAAAGCCAAGATCGTGGGATTGGAGCAAATGAGACAATGTTCTTATTTTGCCTCTGTAATTTTTCTTAAGCTCAGCCTGACGTGCTTTGAACCAGAAGTTTATATGAGTAGCCCCTTCTCATGGGGCTGCATATACACTGGCAAATTTCAGACCTATAATTCTCTGCTACTGTACCTCAGTGGGTGTTAGCAGTGTTAGATGCTGTAGGGTAGAAAAGGTTCTGGTGGTTTTCCCACTGCATTGCCTATCCCTGCATGCTTCCCTAATGTTTTGCGGGCCATGTGGAATTTTAACGATTACAGACAGCGTGTAGGCACCTCACGTATCCCTTTCTGTCCTGTGGTCTGCTTCTGCCACTGAAAGGGACTCCCTTTCTGGGATACGTCAGAGGGCCCACACAAACTGATGGGCGTAGATTGTTCTCACAAAGGAGAGGCGATCCTTCTGACAACGTGTCCCTCTGTCTCCTTCATCTTCTCCCCACTTTGTGGCTTTGTTGCCCTCCTGGCATCCTACCTGTTCTGCAGTATTGTCTGCTCCTGCATCTTTCCATTGTGCTGACCTGAATTGTGTTGGCCTGTGCCCACAAACAGCCCCATGGCAGGCTTAGCTGTTTGCCAGACCTCTCCTCCTGAGCCAAGCCAGTTAGGCAGACCACCAGTACAGTCTTCTGCTGGTTTCTATGCTCCATTGTGGTCTCCCAAGGTGCGTCTACACTGCACCCTTACCTCGAAATAATCTATACAATTTGCATAGCTTATCTTGAGGTAATTTTAAAATAAAATGCTATTCTGAAATGTCCCTTAACCCTCGAGGAATGAGGGTTACAGGGACGCCAGAATAGCGCACCCTTTATTTCAAAATATATTTCAAAATAATGGGTGAACTCAAAAGATGTGGAATAGCTATTTCAGGATACTTCCTGTATCCTGAAATAGCACTGCAGTCTAGACATAGCCTCAGAGTGCAGGGGTTTTCTTGGCACCTATGCTTGAGTGTGGGCCTTCCTAGGACCATGATGTGCTAGGCCCAGAAGCCTGTGAATCTGGAAACTGTGGATTTCAACTCTGATGGGGTATGTCAGGAAGGAATGGTCACTTCTTGATCCATTCACCTCTCTTCAATGTTTTGCCTCCTGTGGAATTGATTTAAGCATACGAGACAAGGAAGAAAGATTTGAAAATGTGATCCAAGCAAAAGTGAAACTGCAGTAAACTCATCTGAAGAAGAAAATTCCTGCTGCCTGTCACTATAAGCTTTCACACAATAGCTCATTTAAAACTGCCAGTTAAATATCAACCTCAAATAATATTTTTATTTTGGTGCCTGTGGTTTCGTCAGAGCAATCAAATGTACGAAGTTTTAATTTTTGCCCCCTCGGTGCTGGCTCCTTGCTATGCTTACAGAGAACACTGCAGAACGCATTTTTCTATTCTGTCAATGAGGCCCAGTGCTAGTTAATGGGATAGCTGACTTTCAGTTACAGCTTTCATGTTTTCTAAAAAAATATTTATAATCTGAGATTGAAAGAGAATCAGCTTTCTGAAGTGGCAGATCAAACCTTGTGTTTCCCAGTGCTGTCTCCAGACAACTGCAGTCTACATTAACAAATTTGCCAAAACTCTCACTTTTCCGTTAAAAGGTGTAGAATAGATTAGGTAAATGGAAGAACAGTGCTGGAGTAACTGGAATCCCTTGGGTTTGGAGGGAAGCCCAGCAGCACAACAGGCATGTGGGGATCCCCCTGCAAACTTGGTTTACTTCTCAAGTTATTAAAGAAAAAAATGTGGGGAAATCTTGTTTGCTGCCCAACTCCAAAATAAAGCTTGTTTCAGGCCTTGCTGAATCTTTATGCTCCTTCTTACCACCATTCCTCAGAGAAATGAGGAGGGGCATTACCGGTGCAGAGAATGACCAGGTGTTTTCTTGAGAGGTTAATGACAATTAAAGCTGATTTAATTTTCCCTCGTTGTTTGTTCAGGAATTTCTGGATTTGCTCTAAAACTGGTTCCTGACTTGACCACAGAAACTAGTGCAGGACAGAAGGCATAGTTTAGCCTTTTCCTGCACCAGCTGGGCCTAAAGCGCAGGCAAATAGTCTTTGGGGGACGAAATCCTAAATTAAATATTTCTGATAACTGAAGTCACCAGTGCTCTGATTCCTGGTCCCAAAAGGCTTATCCCAGGGAGGAATTAACATATTGAAAGAATGCGTAATTAAATTCTATAGCTGACGTGAAATAGCACGCCCTGTGGCAAGTGAAGCCAGGGCCCAAAATCGGCCAGTTCCGAGTGCTTTCCCCTTTTGGCTATGAGTTGCCTGCTTGACTGGAGCCCTGCATATAAGGCAAGCTTTGCCCCAACAGCCGTCTAATTGTTGTGCCCTTGCTAACAACAGTTAGTTTTCAAACACCTGAATGTTACAGAAAGGCAGACCGCTAAGAACAAAACCCTTGTTACAAATTCATTTGGTGTTGTGTCTGCATGTGTTTTAGTTTCTTTATTATTATTATTATTATTATTATTACTACTACTCCTAACTGGAAGCAATTACCAGGTATTTCACTTGTTGCGGCCTTAATTTAAGGTTGAATCGAGTCAGTTTGAGGAGACAGAGCATTCAGGCCTCGAACACACTCATTAGCCCTTTAAAGAACTATCTCAGAGTACTCCAAAGGATAAGAGGCAGTCGAAGGAAAAGACTGGGGTGAGCGTATACAAAAGGCTGATTTTTATGTATTTGTTGTGGGCAGCTGGTCTTTTCACAGTGCTGCAATAGGAGGGGCTGCATTCTTTCCAAGATGTTCTGTGTCTGAGCAGTGCAGCTGAGAGCCCTGGGTCATTTCGTTCAGGAAGCTGCAGTCTCAAAGTGGCAGGGGAAGCTGGACTGAGCCGTACAGAGCGATGAGCAACGGTGACATGGTCAATAGCTAAGTGCCACGTGTCAGTTATCCCTGCCACCAGCAGGAGGAGATGAGGTGAGGAATGGCAGAAAAGACTTGCTGCCCAGCCAAGAACACTGAGCGAGTGGAATGACATCATTCAGCGGCCTCTGCTAAACTGCCTTGGCTTCTCCCCATTTCAGGAAGCTCATAGAACCTCTGCAGTAAATAATTTGTTTCAAAAATACCTTTCTTGGCTCTTGTTCCGGGTTTCCCCCCCACCCCAGCTAAAAAATGTCATCAGCTAAGTAAGGATAATGGAAGAGGGATGCTGTAAGGGGGAAGTTTTAAAAGGACAGTATTATGTCTATAAAATCTGCCTGACATGATTAACTGAGCATCGTCGATTGTAACCCCTTCATTTAGCGCACTCTCCTCAAAGTTAGCACTTTGGAGCGACGAGCTGTGGCTAACGCCATACAAATTGCTGGAATGGGCAGTTAAATGGTGAGGTCAGAGGTTAAATGAACACGGTTGTTTATGAGGACACAGCCCGAATCCATTTGCATTTTAATATTCTTTCTGTGAGACGAAAAACCATTTTGAGGACAGCTTGTTTGGAAATCCCATTAACAGGTTATTTATGGGACTCACGACTGCCTGACCCTTCGCCTTGTTTTGTTAAACATGAACTAGACATGAATCAGATGGGCGGCAGGGCTGCTGCTATTGTTTTCCATAGCATTAAATGTCATTGAATTCAATTATTTTGAATCTGACACTTTCTAAGTTATTACCCTCATAATGCTCAATTTTCTTTTTTCTTTTGTCAACCTTATTAATTCTATCTGCTTTAAAAAGCAGTGACACTTTTAAGAGGCCATTTCCTCTCTTATCAATGATCTAGGTGAGAATGAAGAGCTTATCTGTACAGTGCTTTAACAAATCATAATTTGGAAGCTACAATTTGAAGAAATCCGATGATCCCAGTTATAGTCCTTGTACACGGTATAAGAATATGAAAAGCGGACAGTATTCTTGGGCTATGTCTACACTACAAGGTTTTTGCGCAAAACGGCTGTTTTTGTGCAAAAACCGGCAAAGTGTCCACACCTCAAGCACGTTTTTGTGTAAGTAAATTGACAGAACAGAGGGCTTTTGCCAGTAGAATTATTCCTCTCCTCACAAGAAATAACTCCTTTTTGCGCCACAGCTCTTGCACAAAAAGGCAGGTATGGATGCTCCAGAGGGGTTTTTGCAGAATAAACCCCTATAGGAAAAAGAACAGGCGCTCTGATGGCCATTCTGTGAATCATCAGATCTTTCTTGTGCAAGAGTGTCCATGCAGCATGGATGCTCGCTTGCACAAAAGCACATCACTTTTGCAATGCACTTTGAGGTCTGGACGCACTTTTGTGCAAGAACTCTTGTTCAAAAGGCTTCTTGTACAAAAACCTTGCAGTGTAGACTAAACCTCAGGGTAGCAAACTCGGGCAGATGGCAGGGATGTGTTTACAGCATCCTTTTTTTTTTCCTGGAAGGACAAAATGACCAAGTGCCATGCCATAAAGATCTGAGTAAAACCACAACACTGGTCTCACTTAGCGCATAAGAAAACCCACTGCCTCCAACATAACACACATCCATGAGTTCACTTTTTATGCTTCCTGACCAATTTGGTTTTTGAGAGGAAACAAGATGGTGTAAGAGACCAAACACTCTGCTAAACATTAATGAAAACACATTGAGCTGTTAATGTGAAGCCAGAGTAAGGTAAGACCTTGTTGTGAACATTTCTTACCAGGAACCTTTTGCACTCTTGCCATTGGATCCCTTTCTATTCAGGGAGTCCTTGGGACCAATTTACCGAGTCACTGTCTCCCTGAAATACACACCTGTGGAGACAGTCAGCATAAGGCTTACGCATCACATAAGTCCCACCTTGTAGGGTTAAAATGGGATTTTTCTGGTATATGGATTTTGTTCTAGTATTTCTGCACTGGGACGTTTCCTCTTCAAGTGATGTTCAGGCATCTCGAAGTTGGTGAAGATCTGAACAGGAGATGTTCTCTATTCAAAAAAGAGCAGAGTACAGGCACAAAAGATGTACTTAGAGGAAAAGAGCATAAAAAAGCATTCAGAACAAAGAGCGACAGCCAATGAGATGTTGAATTTATGTATTTATTTTAATCAGGACAACCTGGGGGAGGGAGAGAGGGCGGGCGGGCAGGTGTGAGGGATGTGGACTCCAGCTAATCATCTGTGGTGTTAGGTATTTATTACTTACGAGTATTTCCCTCTTCTTTTTTTCCAAGGGTGTGTCTACACAGCAGGGCTTAACTCGAAATAAGCTGTGTCAATTGAGCTACGTCAATTGCGTAGCTAATTTCAAAATAGCTTATTTCGAGTTTTGGTGCTGCCTACACAGCACTTGTTTCAAAATAGAGCACCCTTCCTCCAATTTCCCTTACTCCTCATAAAATGAAGGTTACAGGAGTCGGAGTAAGAAGTCCTCCAGCTTGACAGTATTTCAACATTATGTTGACATAATGTCAAAATACCTGCTGGCTGTGTAGGCACTCTCTGGCTGTCTCTACATTGGCACCTTTTTCCGGAAGATCCCTTATTCCTACTTATAATCAGGAATAAGGGATCTTCCGGAAAAGGGTTTATTTTCCGCAAGATCCCTGTCTAGACTGGAGCTTTTTTCCGGCAAAGCCCCGAGCCGGAAAAAAGCGACAGCCATGTTCATGCAAATGCCGCGGGGAAAATTTAAATCCCCGGGGCATTTGCAATTCCGACTGGTCTCATTAGCATCCCTTTTCCGGAAAAGGGTGCCAATGTAGACACAGCCACTATGTTATTTTGAAATAAGATTGCTGTGTAGACATAACCTAAGAGAAAAGAGCACAAGTGTTGCTGTCTGGCCAATATTCCATTTGTGACCTACCCTCATGTTCACTTCTTGGCATGTCAGGAAATACTAACCAAGTTCTGGGCCTTGATTTGCCACCGTGTGGAATGTATATTCTGAAAGAACGACAAGCATGAATTTGAATATTTGATTTCCTTTGGGGGAGGCTGGTTTAAAGCAGTGGGGGCAGCCATACTGCATAGTGCATGTTAAAAGTGACTTGATTTCTGTGTGCACTTTTGTAAGTATTTGCATTTAAATGTAAATTGTATTCCTTGGCACACAGTCTCTCTGGGTTTTTCTTTTTCTTTCTGAAAGCCCTTTTGACCAAGTTTAAAATAGATTTTCAGTATGAATTGGCCGTCTCTGGAATTCTTTTTTAGTGTTTAATTCAATCTTAATAGAACCTGATTTTTGTCAGAAGAAAAGGGAACAATACGTCTTTAGAACAGGTTTGTAAGTGTCATGATTTTTCTACTAATTTATACTACATCCTCCCCTTTTAAATGTTAAATTACCTCATTGTATCTCTGAATATCATATATATTTGGGCCTGACATTAAGCTTGCTGTGTAGTTGTCAAAATGACCACAATTTGCTGTGTGAAATGCCCTGATTGCATATGTAATTCAAAGCAACCCTAATCTCTGTATGTCCCCTATGCAGTCTCCACTGGTTTAGACTTTATGTATGCTGATTGGGTCTTCAGTTTACTTGATAGTGAATACCTGCATGTTCACAGATTTTTAAAAATGTATCACAGATTTTTAAATTCCTAGAAGCTAAAAAAAGAGAGGGAAGAAGGAAGAAAAAGCCCTGTACTTCACCCCAAATATGATTACAAGGAGGACCTGTACTCAGGTCTGGCATATATATGTTTATTCCATGTTCTCTTGAAACACTGAGTCTTTCCAATGCCTCCTGATCTCCTAAAGTGAATGTATTCAGGTACCAAGGAATAAGCTTGCAAATATGGGCTCAGACATTAAAAGCTTGAATTATCCCATTTCATATACCAGCTTGTGTTTCAACAAGAATAGGCTATTTTAGCAAAACCTTTTAGTTAGTCCTAGAGCTTCCACCTGGAACTGGTAGATCAAGACTGCTGCAATTACTTGCTCTTGAAGTTCTTCAGAAATAGAGCCAGAAGGAAACTGGCTGTTAACATGAATCGCTGTGCCTCTTTCAGCTAACTCATAAAGATACACTCACTGGGATACAAAGGCAAAATCTATTTCTCTGAGAGAGGTGAATTTGTGACGTTCCCTGGAGTGGGTTCAGAAACCAATGAATGGATTACACTCTTTCATGTTTAAAAGTCTCAGAGGGGTAGCCATGTTAGTCTGTAACTTTTAAAAAATGAGTAGTCCTGTAGCACCTTAGAGACTAACAAAAAATATAGGTATAGTATCGTGAGCTTTTGTGGGCAAAACCCACTTCGGCTCATCTGAGGAAGTGGGTTTTGCCCACAAAAGCTCATGATACTATACATATATTTTTGTTAGTCTCTAAGGTGCTACAGGACTACTAGTTACTCTTTCATCTATGCAGTTTGTTAAAGAAATGTTAACAGATAGGTATAACATGGATTTATTTAAAATATTTAATATTTCTTTAATAATTAATCTGAGTGTAATGAATCACAGCTTACTGACATGAAGCAAGTTAAAATATTCTCTGCCATGTTCAACCATTTCAGAATAGCATGTGTAATGGAACAGAATTGAAGTTGCTTACAGAAATGCACAATAGTCCTTTATTGCAGGGCTTGGTGTATTTTGTGACAAACAGGGTGTAAAAATTAGGGGCAGTAATTGCACAAACTATGGTTCCTGGTTATTTATGGGTTGATGGAACGTTCTGCTGCTGTTCTGACCAAAAAATATTGTTCTCCATTCACCATCCATCACAGATGGTTTTGGAGTTGAGCAAATACTTCCCAATTAGAAGGTTGGACCTTCTTGGTCCAGCACCTTCTGGAACTGAGTGGTCCCGAACGAGGGATTTTGTTGGACCAAAGGAGTTCAGTTGTGGACCCTATGCCCGGCTCTGGTCCTGGCCCATCTGTCCCCCCGCCTCCAACTCTGTCCACTGGCCTCGATCGGGCCACCCTGCTACTACCACCAGCCCCAGCTGGGCAGCAGCCTAGGGCTACCCACCCCAGACAAGCTCATGGCCCCATTGCTGCCACCTGCCTGGACTGCTGCCACCAGCTTTGGAAAGGATGCTACCGCCGGTCCCGGCTGGGTCGCTGGCCTCACTGCAGCTGCCAGCCCTGGCCAGGATGCTGGCTACACTCCCATCACCAGCGCCGGCTGGGATGCTACTGCCTGCCCTGGCAGGATGCTGGTCCCACTGAAGCCGCTGGCCTTGCGCTGTCTACCCCTGCCAGCTCTCGGCCACTGGCTCAACTGCTGATGGCCCCTGCCAGACTCTCAGCAACAAGCTCTCTTGCCTCCCGGCTGCTGGAACTCTCTGATCCATGAACATCCAAGATCCTGCCAGCCATGGATGTAGCCCGTCCGGAAAGTCGCCGATTTTAACCTCTACTCCAGAGCATCATATCTGTGAGCAGAGCACAATTTCCTCAAAATAGTCAACCAACTGTACACAGTGAGTATGTCTTTAGAATATTTTTGATCAACCTTGAGGATAAAAATACAAATGTGTGCAGATTTATTTAGTTACGATAAAACAACTGCGTCACCGGGTACCTTTACTGGATGGGAACACTAGCTTTTGAATTTTTCCACGTGCAATTTCAAAAGTTGGTTCCTGCAAATATTTGAAACTGCAATTTAGAAATGTGATTTTTATGAACATTGTGCTATTTAAATGCGCCGTTTTCCAGGTGTACACAGGAAGGGAATCTCATGGGAATGCTGGCATAGCTCCAGCAAATGTATTTAAAATGTTAGAGGGAAAACTTTTGCCCAGCTTTAGTTACTATGCCATAGCCATTAAAGAAGTTATTTGGAAGCCAGGGCCGGTAGGAAGGATTAGGAGTGACAGGAGCACAGACACTCCATAGCAGAGGTCCATATATTAACATATGCAATGGGCAGCTAGCTTACTGAGATAAGCACGAATATAGAAACTTCATCCGCAGCCAGATCTACACACAATTCATGTCAGAATTTGGGCTATCTAAGAAATTCATTTACCATGCTTGTGGGGAAAGATCTTCTGAATTTTTCTTTACACTGATGATTTTACAAAAAAAAAGTGTTTTTTTTTCACTCTGTTCAGCACAATTCTGCTTTAAAATCTTCATGCTTTAAGCTAGTGTCTTGAAACTACGGTGTTAAGAAAATGCTGAATCAGCATGCCAAACACTAGTGTACATCTTATAATAAAATCAAATTGAATGCCAAATTTCAATCAGTCTTTCACACTGCCACTATTAAAATAACCGTGGTGGAAAATAATGATTTCTTTAAGCTGCAGTGAGAAATAGGTTATGAGAAGTCAAAAGCTGACTGCTACAAACATCAGGGTGAAATCAAATTCTGCCTTCACTCTTTCACCCAGGCAATGCAGTGGCAAGGAAGCAAATACCACCTTTTGTGGACTGGTACAGGTGTAAAGGGCTGCATGAATCAGCCCGTAGTGCTTAGAACATGTGTTCAGATATCCCCTCAGGGGAGATTCTGCTATGCCCAGTAATTAAAAAATGCATAAACTGCTGAACCTGTTATCTTTGTGAATGTCCCCTTGTACAACCTATGTCTAAAATGACTGGTAGTCAGTCTGGTAAGTTGATCCGAAATGGAATAATGTATAGTATGCAAAACAAGTAGATATATGGGCGCATCTACACAGCTGGGCTAAAGCCGGAACAAGCTACGCAACTTGAGCTATGTCAATTGTGTAGCGTAAGTCGAAGTCATTTATTTCAGCTTTTGGCGCTGTCTATGCAGCAGGAAGTCCGAGGTAGAGCACTCTTCCTCCAACTTCCCTTACTCCTCGTACAGTGAAGGTTACAGGAGCGGGAGTAAGAAGTCTTCCACCTCGCCATTGTTTCGACATTATGTCGAAATAACTGGTTGCTGTGTAGACGCAGACTATGTTATTTCAGAATAACGTCAGTTATTCCAAAATAACACTGCTGTGTAGACATAGCCTAAGAGACCAGACTGTAAGATGTTCTCTGTGCGTCTGTCTGGTGTTTACATTTTAGAAACTAACCCAGACTCAGGGGGATACAAGAAGTAGGATGGGTGTGGGAGTGGTTAGGCAGTTTTTTGTACTTTTCTTAAACTGGCCTCCTGTCTGCACTTTACAGTATATTTAAAGACACGGAGCATGCTAAGAGCTGTGATAATGTAGGGGCAAGGCAGTCCTGTTGGAGCTCAACTCTGTTACAAGGATCCAGAAGCAGTCCTGGTCAAAAATGCATTTTCTCTTTGGCAAAGTGAGCAGCCCCTGTCCCCACAGCAGGCGAAAACTTTGTCACCCACAGGCTTGCCTAGTGGTTAGAGCAGTACCCTTGACTTTCAAGGCTTTGTGATCAAGTCCCTTCTACACTATAAAGTTGTGGTGTGACATGGGGCCGATCATTTAGCCTCTTTGTGCCTCAATTTCCCATATGTAAAGTGAGAAGTAGTGCTTGGAGCTTGGGGAGTGTAACTGCATGAAAGATTTGCTCAGATATTCCAACCAGGGGGCTTGGAGATCTAAGTTACTGTGATGTAATATGCATAAGATTGCATCCGGAATGGCATCCTGCATAGAATTTGACAGATTT
This sequence comes from Pelodiscus sinensis, assembly GCF_052426305.1. Taxonomy (NCBI): domain Eukaryota; kingdom Metazoa; phylum Chordata; order Testudines; family Trionychidae; genus Pelodiscus; species Pelodiscus sinensis. The sequence continues at coordinate 12,087,158 of NC_143077.1, read as the reverse complement.
CATGCTAAGTGGTACTTCTTGCAAGAAGTATCAAGTTTGAGGCCTGAGATCTAGAGCCAGAATTGGCTTCCAGTTGGAAGCCAGCTGTTGTTCTTTGTCTTAAAAGTCCTGAACCACTGGGGTCCTTCTTTTCTTCTTGTGTGATTTCTCCTGCAGAACTTCTTAAGTAGACACCAGATTTAAACATGGGAGCATTGGAGGCAGGTGTTTTCCATGAAGGGCACTCGGCACTCGCATTTGCACCTTCTTCTGATCCATCACGACTTAAGTGTGTTGAATTTCCAGGCATAGTACAATGTATAGTTCACATTGCTTTTTGCCTGATGGGAGTCTGGCAGGATTTTTTTTAATTGTTTGCTATAGATGAGACACGAGAACACCTACATTGATGCATTTTTTTAAAGTACATGGTCCATATGTACTGGAAATAAAATCCACTATGCAAATCATAGTACCTATTCCCATGGACCTTTTCCCATAGTACCTATTTGCATCCCCAATGGTCAGTCACTCCATATCAAAGGGCCCCTTGCAAGCCTCACTTCTCTTATTTATTGAAGCATAGGGAATAATTAGAGCAGCGAAGAAACAAAACAGAAATGAAACATGAAAATGGTTTGTAAATTTACTACTAAATACAAAATCTCCCTCCTCTTGTGTCGGTGGCAACCTATCTTGACGTGGAAGTTTGGATCCTGAAAGGCAATTTGGTTAATGCTACTGGGAGGAAAACACAGGCACAGAATCTCATCCATCATTTTAGCACATTTCATTATGAATCAAGATGAGATAAAGGCTGCTTCTTATTCTGTGCTGTCTGGACTTTCAGGGACATTTTTCTGTAAGTTTCTTTTTTCAACAGATGTAGCGCTAACTTACGGTGCTCTGTCATACAAATTGCAGGGATTGCAGCCATACATGAATCATAATGATTTTGATTATGACAGCGGATCCCAGTCCTGATTTGTTACTTGGGCAACCTTCAGTATCAGTTTTCTATCCCGCTAGGATTTGGTGTGTCTTGATTCACTTAATCCAGGGAAAGTTAGATGGGGCAAGCAGCCAATAAGACTTGTATGTAACCCTTCTCCAGTGTGTCCCTTTGAGACCTTTCTGCAGAATTCATGCACTGAATCTTTTTATTGTGTACATGCAAAGAAATAATAAATATTTCCTCCTCATCATAAGGCCACTCCAGAAAGTATAGTTTCCATAAATTGTCACTTTTATCTTTATTACAGTTTCAGGATTTTAATGGCAATGTTCTTATTATATATTTTATATAAGGCTTATATTATTTATTGCAAGAACTTTGGTTGTAAGTTAACTGTTTTTCATGGAGTATTGGGATCTATGGATATTGTCGTCTTGTGGAATATATCTTTATATCTGTAGCTATTGCTTAGATACTACATTCATAGAAAGTATTTAGACACCATAGATAATTGATGTACATTGCACACTGTGCTCCCTGTGTACTTCTGATTAGACTTTTTTTAGTTTAATTTAAACTAAGGGTCAATGAAGGGGGTGAATTCCATTGTACACATGACAATATTTTCCATTGACAGTTCAGAAACAGCAATATCAGCTCAAAGAGGCTCTCACCAACTAGCAATTGTACAAAGGAACAATCCAAGTAAAAAGAGAAAAATGGTGAGGATTACATAAGGTCCTAGAAAAACTTAAAAAACAACAAATAGTCTAGTACCACCTTAAAGACTAACAAAACAAATAGATGGTGGTATGAGCTTTTGGGGGCCCAGCCCACTTCTTCAGATGACTGGAGTGTTAGAAGTCCAGATCCAAGAAAGGTTCTAGAGTTCATTATGCCTTCTGGATAATCTAGTAATGTAAAGCATTGGTACATTAATGACATAAAGACACATGAATATTGCCACGCCATCTTATACAAGTCCTTGGTCATTTTAGCGTTTGAAAGTGAAGTAAGAAAGTAAAGATGGTTAAGTAGCAAAATGCCTGGCTTCCTTCTGCAACTTGTGTGTAGTTTCCGCTTCTCCAAGCCAGGTAAATACAACTAGTCCAGGAGCGACTTCCTCCTTCCCCTCTCCCGCCTTCCATATGTTTTACATCACTTCAGGAAATATTACATCTTCCAGATGGATTCCTGTATTGATGGCATCACCTTTTGGAGAGTTTTCCAAACTGGCCCGCTCCTGTGTCTGCCAGCTCTGTTCTGTTCAGGCCCTTATTCTACACACGCAAAAGGCACCTCTGCTCCAACCCAGCAGGAATAGAACTGGCAAACATGGGTTACAATGCAATGGGGAGGAAGAGGGGAGTTAGAAAAGGAAGTACAGCCCAGGTGGGAATTGTGGGGTAGGACAGAATGAGTAAGAGCGCCTGGCTAGCTTGCATTCTCTTTGCAGTGTAGGCAGGTTGCTAGCTCCTGATGAAGCAAACCATGGATTCCGGCCTAGACCCTCTACCATGAATGGTGCAAGAACTACCGGCTGGGGGAGACTAGCCTTCAGCTGTGTCCCTTCCCTCTGAGGCCCTGCCTCTTCCTCCTCCCCATCCCTGCAGATGCCAGTCCCCAGCCCCAGACTGCCTCAAGTCTCAGCCTCCCCCCTCCCCCCCAGCTCTGGAACATTGGGAGAGAAGGTAGCTCAGCCCCAGCCTCCCCAGCCTGCCAGGAGGTCAGGTGGCACGCGGGGCCCGAGCTGAGTCCACTTCACAGGCAATCTGGAGCCACACTGAGCAGAAGCAGAGGAGGAGTCCTTGGGGCACAACATGGACGGGGCCACACTTGACCGTTTGGGGAGGCACAGCCTCCTGCCACCCATGCCCTTAACTAGCCGTGGTTTAAAGCCCTCTTAAACCTAGCTTAGAGATTTTGGACTAGATGGAAGTTGGGTTGGTGTGACACTAAACTCCGCAGTTAATATAGACACAGAGAGCCTAACAACACCTTTTAAAGCAGGTCAACTTTACCCATTGACAGCTGTGTTGCAGAGTCTTCCTTCTTGTTGCACTGATGGTCCCTTTTTAGGCATTACATGGACAAACAAGCAATAATGTCAACTCAAATAAACTACGTGTTTCAGAATGGAGCATTAAATTTCTGGATCATCTGGGCTGCTATCATATATATAGAAGCCCAATGTCTGTGACTCTGTAATGCTGAAATGCTGGCTGTGCCCTCTGGGTGGCGCTGTTGCCTCCCACCATGGTGCTCGGCTGACTTCTGCACCACTCAGCTGGACCGCCGTGTCGGACCAAGCGGCACGAGCGTTTGTTTGAGGTCCACGCTCCCCATGCAGCATGGCAAACATGGGTTACAATGCACAGGGGTGCTTCGTAGGGAGCGTGGGGCCCAAATGGCCGCTTGCACCGCTTGCTCCCGTGCAGCGGCCCGGCTGAGCAGCGCAGAAGTCAGCCGAGCGCCACGGTGGGAGGTGAAGGGGGGCAGGGCGGTGACATACACGCCCAGGGGACGGGGCCTGGATGAGCGTACATCCCCAACGGAGACAGAGGAGAGTGGAGAGAGAGTGAGAGGCAGGAGGGGGAGAAGAGAAAGAGAGAGACGGAGAGAGAGGCAGAAGGCGGAGGAGAGCAGTAGGAGGAGGAGCGAGAGAGAGAGAGAGATGGAGCGAGAGACCGGAGGCTCAGGAGAGAAGACCGACGTGGAGGAGAGACCTGAAAATCCCGTTTTATGATGGGCTAATTGGCTAGTTAGAATAGGAATATAGGATATAAACGTGCATTTCTATCCGCACAGGTAGTGATCAGATATAGCCATAAATATGTGTGGAATGCCTCTGAACAATTGTTCAATGTTTAGCACTGCTACTCTGTAAAATGGTGGGAGAGCTGCTCTATTTGATCTATATTAAGTATTGTTAAAATTACTCTCTTCATTTGCTTTTAGACTCTGGTTCATTGAACTGCCTTCTAACTTTAGTTGAACATAATGTTTCCTCTCAGATGTTTTCCATAACTTTTGAATGTACGAAGAGTTCGGCCAGCCAAATGGGAAGAAGGTAAAATGCAGCTTGGCAAATTTCCCCCAGAGAGAAGTTTTTTTCTCATTTCTTGCCAGAATTTCTGCATCTCTCTTCCCCAGACCCTGAAAATTCACATGAAGTTATTTTCAGTTTTCTCAGCTTCAATCATGTATTGGCTAAAGCTCCTGACGAAGAACGAGTGCTTAATAACAGTAAATAAATTCTGACATTTTATTTTTACTCCTGAACAAAAATGTTCATCATGCTGGTGAAAATAAGCAGTCACATTTTATTTAACAGCAGAAAAGATTTGTACATATGGCCCTGCAGGAGTTGAGGAATCTATTTTCATTATAACAAACATTGATTTTGCATTAAAAAGTCTCATTATTTGAGATAATGAGTGTTGGGTTCCTTAGTTATTCTTCTGGTTCCTAAATCATTAAAACTATAGCATTTAAAGAGCAAATGGGAATGCAAAGGGTCCAAACGATATTAAAATTCTCTTTCCTTCTGTCTTTAATTAAAGGAGCAATTGTCTTTAAGGCAGATATATATTATCTTATTTATTTTGAGCTGGTTTAGATGGCAACAATATTTCTGCCCACAGAAATACCACCGGACCTGAATATATTGATTTTAAGATTTAATATTAGTAGAATTAATATGTGAACTCCTGGGGCCTCATTCTTCACTGGCTTGCTCCAGTTTACACTTGTGTGACTCATGCAGCAGAAAGTCAGGAAATCAGGTCCTTTAGCCCTGTACAATTAGTACAAAACAGCCTCCTTTGCAAATCTTGCTTCTGACTCTGGGGTTGTTGTTTTTTCTTCGTAGTTAGAGCTGTACTTTGAATAATTCTGGATTTTTAAATGGGCCAGAAAGGAAGTAAATAAACCCTACTCCCCCTTCCCTAGAGCTGTGGCAGTATGGGCATTAATGTATTCTGTATAATGTTAGAGGCTAGCTGAATGTACCTTCCCACCAACAGCACTATGAATTATTGACACGAGGGATGTTCCCTGGTGTATACTTTTCCAAGGTTGCACTCTCTGATACTAGATATTTATTCTGCATAAGGTAGGGATAAGAACCTCATTGGCACATTATGTCTGACACAATCAAGTTTTGGGGAATTTCAACAACATTAGAAAATGTGTATAATGTATTCTTTGAGAGGCAGAGGCTCAGCTTTAAACAAAGCATAATCCCCACTGCATATCAATTCTAGCCTATTGCAAGGAGAAGCAGCAGAACCATAAAGCTACCTGCATCATTTCCATGGTGTGTTCAGAGGTAGGGACTTTTCACCTCAATATTCAGACTATGTATATTCATTAAATGGAGAAGACATATGAAAAATAAAATGAAAGGAAAGAATGAGACAGTTTTCCAGAAAAAGGCATGCATTTGAGTTACTAAATCGAGGCATATAATAAACAATTTGGAAAGAATTGAACAGTGGTTATCCACAATCTTTTGAGTGACTGGACTTGAACACTGAGATTTTAATATTTGTGATGCAACTCTTCTGCCTAATCCATTTGAACCAGATATTGGCTATTTAGATATATCTATCCACTTTGTATAACAGAGAAATCTTTCTTTACATTAAAGTTATTGTGCTACCCCACTTCTCTTTGCCATCTGCTTTGTTAGTCTAAGCCTCTGGGGCTTGCAGTCCTAGCAGTGGACTCTTTATGTGCCATACCCTTCACTGTCGAACAATAGAAGAGAGAAAAAAAATTCTTCTACAGCATGTTTACTTAAAGGGGCACTGTTGGGTTAATAACAATTTTGCGCAAAAAACCCCCAAAAAAACAACTCCCCTTCCCAAACTGTGTGCAAAACAAATGCCTTCACTGAAATAATTGTGAAGGTCTATTTCAGTTTTTAATATTTGTGCTGTAGGTTTGTTCTTTACATTTCAGTCCTCCGGAGCCATAAAAATAGATATGCTGTTTTCCTTGGTGTGTAGGTAAGTTTCAGTTTCTGGATTCATAGGTGCTGGCACTAGGGCTGCCGGGGGATGTGGCCACACCCAGCTTGCAGTAGTTTCCATTATATGGAGGATTTGGACATTATATGGACATTCCATTACGATTTGGTTCAGTGGCTCTCGGCATCCCAACTATAAAAATTATTCCATCCCCCATGTCTGGATCTCAAATGCTATTCCAGCACAGGGAGGTTTAGGATGTAACATTGAAAAGAGGTATTTACCCTTTAAAAAGGCACATCTGTTGTCAGTTAATTGATTATACAAGGATGCCACTAAAACACTTCTGCTATTAACAAATTGTGTTAAAACTTAGGACAATGAAGCAAAACTAAACTCTAAAAAATAGGAAGTCCTTGATTCTACCCAGCACTTCCCCTCCCTAGATCCTCACACTCTGAGTTATTTTACTGCCATTATCTTAAATTATATGTTTGGATGATGCTAGTCAGGTGTGGAGTGTGGCTATCTTGCCAACTGGATAGCTGCTGGGAATAATGGTGTTTGGGTGTAGTTTAGAAAGAAACCCAGTGAGTCATCTACGAAATTCTTGGTTAGGGAGAAGCCACAGAAAGCTGGAAGCTGAGGTGAATAGCACACCCTGAACTGTTTAGCAAATGATTATTTTGGCCACCAAAAGACAGAAACCGAAGGGAAATTACTGGTGCACTTCTAGCAGAGAGAAGGGTTGAGGGGGGTCATGTTTCGATGGGGTTTCCCTGGGTTCTACTTCCCAAACAAATACACATTCCAGTCAACAAGGGAGCCATCAGCCTCCACAGACAGGCCACTGGGCAAGAGGGAGGGGAGAGGCCCCACGCTCCTCGAAGAGGTGGGGCCTCGACTGGAAAGGGTGGAGCCAGGGCAGCCAGCTCTCTGCACTGGCTGGAGTGCAGCACATCCCCACCCTCAGAGTCACACAGAGAATGCAGCATGGTGCTCTGGCAGGAATTCAAAAGGCCCAGGGCTCTGGCCACTGCTGCTGCTGAAGTAGGAGCAGCCAGGAACCACAGGCCCCTTTGAATCTCTGGGCCCTGGGACAGCTGCCCATGTCACCCTCACTGTCAACGGTCCTGCCAATCAACAAAAGACTCAGTGAGAAATCCTCTGGAGCTTTCTGACAATGGAGCAGCCAGATACTTCTCTCAGCTGCTGGAGATACCTATACAACTGTCATAATCTCATACTGTAAAGTGATTTGCTCTGTGCCATTTGCTCCCAGAGAGTAATTATCAGTGGTTCACAGTCATGCTGTAAGAAGTGGGGTTCCACAGGGATCAGTTTTAGGACAAGTTCTGTACATTATCTTCATCAGCGATTTAGATAAAGGCAGATAGATTGCTAATAAAGTTTGCAGATAATACCAAGCTGGGAGGGGTTGCAAGTGCTTTGGAGGACAGAGTCCTAATTCAAAATGATCTGGACAAACTGGAGAAGTAGTGGGATCTGAAAGGGTTACGTTTTAATAAGGACAAATGCAAAGTGCTCCACTTAGGGAGGAACAATCAGTTTCACACAGAATGGGAAGTGACGGTCTAAGATGGAGCATTGCAGAAAGGGATCTACGGATCATAATGGACCACAAGCTAAACATGAGTCAGCAGTGTGACACTGCTGTAAAAAAAGCAAACGTGATTCTGGGATGCATTAACAGGAGTATTGGGAGCAAGACATGAAAAGTCATTTTTCCACTATAGTCTACACTAATTAGGCCTTAATTGGAGTATTGTGTCCAGTTCTAGGTACAGTATTTCAAGAAAGATGTGCAGCAATTCAAGAAGGTCCAGAGAAGGGCAACAAAAATGATTAAAGGTCTAGAAGACATGACCTATGAGGGAAGACTGAAAGAATTGGGTTTGTCTGGAAAAGAGGAGACTAAGGGTATGTCTACACTACAAAGTTAATTCAAACTAACGGATGTTAGTTCGAATTAACTTTGATAGGCGCTACACAAGCGCTCCGCTAGTTCGAACTTAATTCGAACTAGCGGAGCGCTTAGTTCGAACTAGGTAAACCTCATTCTACGAGGACTAAGCCTAGTTCGAACTTACTAGTTCGAATAAAGGGGTGTGTAGCCCCTTAATTCAAACTAGTGGGAGGCTAGCCCTCCCCAGCTTTCCCTGGTGGCCACTCTGGCCAACACCAGGGAAACTTTATTGCCCCCCTCCCGACCCCAGACCTTTTAAAGGGGCATGGGCTGGCTACGGTGCCCATGCCAGGTGCAAGCCTGCCAGCACCCAACTAGCAGACCCTGCACCTGGCACGGCTCAAGCCAGCCACCCGATGCCCCCCAGCCCTCCCCCTCTTCCCGGGACCAGGCTGGCGGCTACCGGGAGCTTGCCCGGGACTGCAAGAGGCGGGCACCTGCCTGGTATAGTGCGGACATCGTGGACCTCGTCCACGACCTCCGCACTAGGCACAGGAAAGTGGACGTCTAGGGCAGGAGAGCTGCCAGCCTGGCCACCCAGGAGCAGGTTTGCATGAAAATCAAGGTGGTCCACTGAGACCCCCGACCCTGAGGCCTGAGCTTACAGTGGCCGTACTGGGTCAGACCAAAGGTCACTCTAGCCCAGTAGCCTGTCTGCCAACAGCGGCCAACCCTAGGGACCCTGGAGGGGATGGACCGAAGACAGTGACCAAGCCATTTGTCTCGTGCTATCCCTCTCCAGCCTTCCACAAACTTTGGGCAGGGACACCACTCCTACCCCCTGGCTAATACCACTCCATGGACCCAACCTCCATGACTTGATCTCACTTCTCTTTAAACTCTGTTCTAGTTCTAGCCTTCACAGCCTCCTGCAGCAAGGAGTTCCACTGGTTGACTCTTTGCTTTGTGAAGAACATCTTTCTGTTACTAGTTTGAAGCCTGCTACCCATTCCTTTCCTTTGGTGTCCTCTAGTCCTTCTATTATGGGAACTAATGAAGAACTTTTCTTGATGCACCCCACTCATGCTTTTATAGACCTCTATCCTATCCCCCCTCAGTCTCCTCTTTTCTAAACTGAAAAGTCCCAGTCTCTTTAGCCTCTTTTCATATGGGACCTGTTCCAAACCCCTCATCATTGTAGTTGCCCTCCCCCCTCCCACCCTCTCTCTTCCCCTCTCCCACCTCCTTTTCCCAGTCTCCCCCAGTTTTGTTCAATAAAGAGAGATTCTATTTTTGAACACAATTGTCCTTTATTTAGTACATCAGGAAGGGGGGCCAGGGAGGGGTAAGTGGAAGGAGGTGAGGGAGGAATGGGGTACGAGCCCCCGATGGGGAGGACTGGGCTGGCTCTGCAGGCTTCTGGGGGTGGAAGCTCTCCTGCAGCCCCTCAATTGCCCCCTCTCCCTAGATGGCAGCCTGTGGCAAGTGCAGCCGGTCTGATGGCCAAGTGCTGTGATGTGCCCAGTGTGGGTACTTCGGGCACTCCAAGCCAGGACTGCTTTGCAAGCGGGGCACCCCTGAGAACTGTCTGTCCGGGGTGGGGGTCGGGTCCCTTTAAGCACAGCCCTCGGCTAGCCTGAGGCAGCAGCTCCACGCTCTAAGTCCTCATCTGATGCCCTGCCGGCACTGCTTCCGGCCATCCTTAACCCCGGTTCAGGGTCCACTTAATGTGGACATGCTAGTTCGAATTAGCAAAATCCTAATTCGAACTAGTTTTTTAGTCTGGATCCGTTAGTTCAAATTAGCTTAGTTCGAATTAACTAATTCGAACTAAGTTAGTTCGAATTAGCGCTGTAGTGTAGACATACCCTAAGAGAGGACATGATAGCAGTTTTCAAGTACCTAAAAGGGTGTTACAAGGTAGAGGGAGAAAAATTATTCTCCTTAACCTCTAATGATAGGACAAGAAGCAATGGGCTTAAATTGCAGCAAGGGAGATTTAGGTTGGACATCGGGAAAAACTTCCTAACTTTTAGGGTGGTTAAACACCAGAATAAATTGCCTAGGGAAGTTGTGGAATCTCTGGAGATATTTAAGAGCAAGTTAGATAGGCATCTGTCAGGGATGACCTAGTTGGGGATTGGGCCTGCTAAGGGGGACTGGACTTGATGACCCTTCCAGTTCTAGCATTCTCTGATTTTATGTTCCATCTAAGGTCTGTGCACTAAAGACTTTCCAAAGTGCTTAGCAAGCATCAGCTCCCATAGCTCTTCATACGTGGGGATGAGGAAACTTCTCTGTAGTTTTCAAGGTGCAGAGCTTTCGTAACAGGCCAGCCCTGCACCAACAAACAGCAAAATATTAAATGCTGTAAGCGTTTTAAAAAAAAAATTGAACCTCCTACATTTAAGGGGGGGGCATTGAGAAATGACTCAGGGAGCTCCCTTCCTCCTGGTTCCAGTTTGGTGTCAGTTAGGGGCCGGAGAATAAATCTTTTTGAAGAAAGCAGTTACCTTTCTGAAAAGACTTTGCTCTGGAGATTTGTCTCATTTCAGCTTTTTGGTTGACTTTCCATAGGTCGGTCTTATGTGTGTTATAGGACTTTCTAATTGTTATTGTTCCATATAATTTATATATGGGGCCCGTTGTTCTGGGCCTATCCATTTCCTGCTTCACCTAGTCTCTGAGCTTACAGATGGGAAGGAAATGGAGGTTTCTCAGGGTTGCACTCAGCTGTCTGTCTCTTCAGATCTCTGCTCACCTGGTTGGTTGGAGGTTCCTTCATCTCCATAAGGTGTAAGTGTTTGTTCTCTTTTCAGGTTAGTTTTCTTCCTTGTTTGAAGATGGCACCCCAGAAAGAGCCTGCCCTTCTCGGGTATCACTAAGCAATGACTGTGCTGTTTCAAGAACTGGACATTTCTCTAGCCCTGCCACACCTGCCCTACACATACCTGACAGCAGAACTCCTGCCCTGCTGAGCTTCTGCATTGATGTGCAGGGTGCAGCACGTTTCATAGTTAGTGCCATGAAACCTTTTGACCATCACGTACGTTGACTTGTCTGGGATCTTATGCCTGCGCATGAGCCTTCTTCCTGTCTGCAAAGGCCACTCATATCTTGGGTCCTTTTTGCTTCATGGTAGGTCCAAATTGCCTTGCCACCTCTTGAGGGTTGGTTTGAGGTCCTATATTGTACTAGATTAATTGGGGGTGGTGATGCTTGCTCATGGCATCCCAGTGACATGTGTAACCCACACACCTTCAGGGAGTGGTATATTGTCCACCTAGAGGCCCCAAGACTGCTTGCAGAGAGAAAGGAGTCTGCTCTGCAGCCTTAGCTGAGAGCCTGTTGGCTTTTAGCTCAAGTGACAGAGGCTCATACACCAAGCTCCAGAGGTCCCAGCTTTGCTTCTGCCAGTCAGCATTACACATGCACATGCTAGCAGGGCTGTGATTTCCTGCTCTCCTCCTACTTACTCAGAGAAAGTCCTGGCCGTGCTTTGTGGCCATCTGTGGAATATTCAAGCCTCCATTTCTTCCACTCTGGATCAGAGTGCTGGTAAGACCAGTCTGTCACTGATTAGCATCTTGCCCTGCTGAGCCTTTCAGTCCTTCTTGTCCATTCCCTTAGTGGTTGTCTTATTCATCCTGTTCCCAAGGCTCACAACCACGAAGCTGTAGTTGATTCTGAGCTCCCTGGAGGATCGTAATGAGGCAGTGAAGATGTCACACTCCCTCCTGGAGAATCTCTCCAGCCTGTGACCTGTTTTGTCCCCAGGAGGCAGTAACACTTATACATGTGGGCTGTGTCTAGACTGGCAAGTTTTTCCGCAAAATCAGATGATTTTGCGGAAAAACTTGCCAGCTGTCTACACTGGCTGCTTGAATTTCCAGAAAAGCACTGACGATCTCCTGTAAAATCATCAGTGCTTTTCCGGAAATACTGTGCTGCTCCCGTTCTGGCAAAAGTCTTTTTCCGAAAGACTTTTGCGCAAAAGGGCCAGTGTAGACAGCATAGTACTGTTTTCCGCAAAAAAGTCCCGATTGCGAAAATGGCCATCGGGGCTTTTTTGCGGAAAACCACGTCTAGTTTGGCCACGGACGCTTTTCCGCAAAAAGTGCTTTTGCGGAAAAGCATCCTGCCAATCTAGACACGATTTTTCCGAAAATACTTTTAACGGAAAACTTTTCCGTTAAAAGCATTTTCGGAAAATCATGCCAGTGTAGACGTAGCCGTGTTGTCTCATCGCCTGCTTGGATTATGGTAGCTCGTTATTTGCTAGTCTACCTATAGCCCCCTTAGACCTCTGCTGCAGCTGCAAAACTTCCCTACCAGTTTATGAGAGCCAGGATTTCTGAGCGTCACGCTCTAGAGCAGTGTTCCTGGTGAGGGCCCTCAGGAGAAATTCCAGTGCCATCCAGCTGATTGGCAGAGCGCCCACAGCTAGGGTTTTGTTTCAGCTGGCGGTGCACATTCACACATGCCTTGGTGTGTTTAGAAAAATGTATTCTGCACATGGATGGAAAAAATCCACACATGGGTGGAAAAGACTAGACTAGGAACTTCTCTGGCTTCTTGTAAGGCATTAACTTAATTGACTTAATTTTATTTACAGTACTTGGAGAGCCTGCTCCTGTTTCTTTCACTTTCCCTGTGGGATGGGCATAGGCAGTCATCTCAAGAAACACGCTTGGTTGCAGGTGAGGCGCTTGTGGTATAGGCTGCACTCATGTGGGTGTTTGGTGGGCTGCACAATGTATATACAGTGAAACCTTTGTTGTCCGGCACCCTGTTACCCAGAAAACTTTGTAAACAGGCATTGCCCCCAGCCACAGTACTATCACATCTTCAGGCGCACAGGCCTGGCTTGGTTTACTTTGATTGGCTTAACAATTTTTTATTTAAAAAGTACCAGTACTAATCATCTTTAACTCAAAATAGAAATGTGAGACTAACTGCCTCACACTACAAAACTACCAATAGTAAAAACTTGAGTTTTACTATTATTGTCCATTGGTTTTTCCTAGGTTGATGAGACCCTCGGATACCCGGAATTTTTAGATAGCCGGAACGCCCTAATCCCCGAGCGTGCCGGATAACACAGGTTTCACTGTACATGCATTGACCTTGTTGATGAGATTTGGAATCCTTTATGGTGTCTTGGATACACTTAGTTCTTTCGACATGAAGTTTATCCCTGGGAGGAGGGCCAACTGAGGGTATGTCTACACTACCACCCTAGTTCGAACTAGGGTGGTTAATGTAGGCAACCGAAGTTGCAAATGAAGCCCAGGATTTAAATATCCCAGGCTTCATTTGCAACTTCGGTTGCCTACATTAACCACCCTAGTTTGAACTAGGGTGGTAGTGTAGACATACCCTTAATGCCTAGGTATCACTTGAATCTTAAATTTGATTCTGCAGTACAAAAACCTGAGTGCATTTCCTCTGACTCCATGTTGGCCACCCTTTTCTTAGAATGGTTTGAGAGATCATGCATCAGTACCTTATGAAGTTTTTTCTTTGTGTGGGAGTGTTCCATGTACCAAGACGATGACTGGGTTACCCTTGGTTCACTTGTGCTGCTATTGAACTTTATGATTGTAGCAAAGCCCTACATGCACTCCAGGCAGGAAAAGGGATTGCACTGTTCCCTCAAGGCTCCGGTGCTCGACCTTACAGCAGAAAAACTCAGGCTCACCCATTCGAAGAGTAATTGAGTTGCAGTTCAGACAGGGCGTTGGTCCTCTTGCCTCGCAAACCTCTGCGCTTTGCAAGCGCACATACTAAGAGCTGATACGCAACTGTGGTATTACCACCAGGACAGCCAACAGAATTGCTGGGCTCCTGGGCAAGTGGAGGCAGCTCTGTGCTTCTTGAAGGGGCGGGACCTTGGGCGGAAGGGGCGGGGCTGGGGACACCCCTTCAGCGCCATCTGGAGTGTGCCGTCTGGGGCTCTGAGAGCGATTTGAAAGGTCCAGGGCTTCAGCTGTGGCAATAGCCATGGCGGCGGTGGCTGGGAGCCCATGGCCCTGTTGAATCACCAGGGCAGTTGGCCCCTTTCCCCCCTCCCATCAGCAAGCCAGATTACCATCCCATAACACGCTGGAGTGGAGAAATGCCAGAGTATGATTTATTCAACCCTTCCAAAAGGCACTTTCAGTTGATTCGTTTAATCCTGATTGTGTGCACTGCAACGTGTACATTGAACATATTATACTGTAAATCTTTTGACTGATAACGGGACTTCAGTGTGTAGATTACTATCGACAATAGTGTACATGCCTCCAGTGCGTTCCATCTGAGAGCCTTACCTGCACTTTTCACACTTGGATGCTCTTATCTCCATTTTCCAGGTAGCAAAACTGAGTCAGAGTTTTAACCCAGGCGTGCACAGTGACTGAGACAGGAATGTTACCTACATTTCCTGACTGGGTGTATTCTGCTGTAATCACTAGATAACGTTGCCCCCCTACCAGCTCTCCTCCGCTCAGTGCGTCAGACATGCTGTCGGTGTTTTTTTTCAGATCTTTGTTCTATATCAAACCAAGAAGCTGGCCTCAAGCAGCAGAGTTTCTTTAGCTACGTGACTCTTCAGGTTGTGACATCCCATGTGTTCTTAGCCAGTGCCATGCATGCTAATTTGGCAAGTTACATGTTCAAGTCACTACTTCCAACACAGTAGGAACCTTTCCTATCCTTTGGTGGTCACAGCTGCAACGGGTCACTAACTTCCCTGCATCCTGCCTGTTTGCTGGACTGGAACCTATGCAGAATGGCTCGGCCCATGGGCAGCATGCTTCACATTCGTTCTAAACAAATGCAGGAGAAAAATATCACCTTGCACATCAGCAACACATGCCGGACAGGTTGGCAGTGCCCCTGGTGTCCAGCATGATGATAGCCTTTTACCATCCTTGAGCGGAAGAGGAGAGACATTAGATTAGTGTTTCTTAAACTTTTTAAGACCAAGGAACACCAAACAATATTTTTTTATGAGGAACACCAAGGTTTTTTTGGTGAGCAAAAAAAGGTTGCCTGTCCCTTTAAGGGTGGCCATTTTTTGAACTCTGTTGTTCTCCGCAGCACACCTCCGACTGCCTCATAGCACAACAGAATGCTGTGGAACACAGTTTAAGAAACACTGCACTACATGATGTGTAAACGGGACTGAGAATGGTGGCAAAGAAGGGACAATGAGAACAAAGCTAGTTCCAGATTTGCTGTGATCATGTGGTATCAGCTCAATGTGCCTTCCACTGGGCAGTAGATTTGGGAATGTAAGTGGAGGTCACTTAATAGGGAGCAGGTTAAAAGGAACATTAAATGACTGAATTTCGTTAGCATTCCTGGTACTTACTACATGGATAGGCTGCTCTTGGCTCATGCGGCAGGGTTATACAATCTACTAGCAGTGTCTGCAATAGATGAAAGGTGGGTTCTGTATTCGAAATAGGTTGCTCTGTTTGAATGGGAAGTGGGATGTTGTCAGCTGCAACAAAATGTGTATGGCTGGGCTTGAAATAGCAGGGTGCTTTTTACATTTATTTTGCTTCTGGGGAAATAGGAAAAAAACCTGCCCTGAGAACTGAAACAGTAACACACCTGTTGCCTATAGTACCAGACTCCTGTGTAGAAAGGAATGTGACTCAAGGCACAAGGAAACACCTGGAGAAACTAGCCCAAGGATTCAGTAACTCTGATCAGACACAATCCTGTTCCAAATCCAACATCAAGCAGCAACTCATAAATCACTACTAAATCCTCAGTGATCAGGAGCTGCTATTCTGCTGGATTCAGGGAGCAGAATCCTAGATCAGATTGATATCCAGATATTGAGGCTGTCTGTAGACTACACAGATCTTTCAAATGTTTCCCTGTTGCCCATTCCTTGTTCTGACAAACAGAGTCTAGGGACACCATTCCTGGCCATCCTGGCTAATAACCACTGATGGACCTATCCTCCATGAATTTGTCTAGCTCTTGTTTGAACCCTGTTATAGTCTTGGACTTCACAACATCTTCTGGCAAGGTGTTCCTTTTAACCTGCTCCCTGTTAATTTCATTTGGTGACATCCCCCCTCTCCAGGTCTTGTGTTATGGGAAGGAGTAAATAACTCTTCTTTATTCACTTTCTCCACACCGGTCATGATTTTATAGACCTCAATCATGTCCCACCTTAGTCATCTCTTTTCCAAGCCGAGAGGAGCTCTATATTTACTATGGTCGAACTTCAGAGTGGCTATGCTGCTCAATGACACGTTTATGTATAGCAGTGCTGCAAGTAAACATATGTGGAAAAGCAATTAGTCCTCATTGTCTCCACATCGCGCTGCAGCTCTGGGTGTTACAGTCGCAGACTCTCTTAGCTTATGAAACTGCCTGTATCACAGTCTCACACGTGAACTTGTCTGTCTTGTTTATAGAAGAGACTGGCAAACAACAATTCCATTTGGCAGCACCTTGCAAGGTTTCAACATTCGTTTTTGTTCCGCATCAGAAGAAATCTTTTCAGGTGTTTTTGCAAACCAGACTCATGTCAAAATAACAATTTTCAAATCAGAAAGGTCAGATTTTCTATTTGGGTCTCTCTCTCTCTGACTGAAGAGTTTCTTCGGGATCTCAAAGACCTTACTGTTTAAACCTTTGTCAAAATCCAATATGTTTCCATGGAACTTTTTAGCTTCAATCCAATAGCATTTTTAATGTTTATTTGAAAATGTTCCAGCCAGCTCTGTTGATTTTGGAAAGAAATACTATTTTTTCAACTGGACAAGAATAAGAGGAATTTTTCTGAAAAAAGGTGTGCTTTTGAATCTTTGTGACTCACAAACAGCTGCAGTTTAAAATCTGCATCTGAACAAGAGGCATTCAAAATATGAGAGTTCGATTCTGCTCTCTTGACTCATAGAAGTAATCTGACTAAGACTTTCTGAAGCGATAGTGATTTGGGGTATCTCAGTTTTTGTGAACCCAAATTTCAGACATCTTACAGGCACCTGATTTTCGGGTGGTGAAAGCTTTCTTTTCTCTCTCTGCTCTTTTTTTCTTTTTTCCTAATTTAAGTCCTTTTTAATATGGCTCAGAATGGGCACCTGTAATGTTGGCTTCCACAATTCAGTAACTTTTGGAAAGCTTGACAATGAGAGTGTGCAGCAGTTTGAAGCAAGCATCTCAGCCTGGGACAACAGACTTGAGCTACTAGGGTTTGCGCTAAGTCTTTAAAATTTTCTATATAGAGAGAATGCTTTCAAAGTTGTGGCAAGCCCCATTGACTTATATGGGACTGCTTATATATGTTCGTGTAGCAGATTCAGCCTTGTGCCAACCCTTGAAAATAAACAAAGGAGAGTGCCAGAAGAACACACTAAACATGCTTAATGTTTATTAGCTGGCCGGAAGTGAGTTCCAGAATGCAGCTACAAAATGGGCATCAAAAGCTTTGCAACTGGGTTGTTCTCAGATTTAAAGGGCCAGTTACCACTAAAGGTTGATCCTTGCATCTAGCATCCCAGTAAGCTGTGGAAGTGTTGGTGATGCTTCTAGACAATTATGACCTCCCATGGTCCAGAAAATTCTTTGGTTCAGAACCGGTCAGGTCCTGAGGGTGCTGGACTAGAGGGTTCAACCTGTAGAACATGCTATGGAAATCTAAACCCAAACTGCTCCTGGGAGCAACGAGAAAGTCAAACAGTTTTTAAAAGGATTGAATTGCTAACTTTCGGAAAGGCTGGGGACAGCTCAAAAGAGACAAAGTCGGAGCTGAGCATGCTCTGTTTGTAAGCTAATGATTCCTTCCTCAGGGTTTGTTGCAACATTGTAATGGAAAATGCCTGGATAAAGAGAGACAAGGAGTCCTGTGGCACCTTATAGACTAACAGATGTATTGAAGCATAAGCTTTCGTGGGCAAAGACCCACTTTGTCAAATGCATGCGTATGACGAAGTGGGTCTTTGCCCATGAAAGCTTATGCTCCAATACATCTGTTAGTCTAAAAGGTGCCACAGGACTCATTGTCACTTTTGCAGATCCAGACTAACATGGCTACCCCTCTGATATTCGATAAAAAGAGATGTTGGAAGAGTCCCACAGACCTTGGACCATGCAGAGACAAACCTGACTGTGTGTGACTGTGTAGCCCATGTGGGATGTTTAAATGTGCAATTAATGTAGTTTTTGCTGACTATGGTTGTTTTTAGTAGTGTTGGAGTCTGGGTGCCTCAAATATGGTGACAAGCCTACATACACTACAAGTCAAACCAGTCCTATTAATCCAGCCACTGCTAGCATTTATGCTCACACACACAAACATGCAGACCCAGTTTTGAGGCACACTCTCAAATTTATATTAGAAAGGAGAACCTATTATGTTTTTTATAAATCAGCTGTTTAAAATCAGTGTACATTCTATTGAGGCTATGGCATAAGCCTGTAGCTACAAGGGATTCTGTGTGGAGAGCCCTGCAAATCCACGGATATCCACTTTTTATTCACAGATATCCATAGCTCATTTTTGTGGATACAGATGCAGATACAGAATTTTGTATCCGGTCCGGGCTCTATCTGTGTGTGTTACATCTCTGTTCTCTTTTTAACCAACAGGCTACACACACTTTCTCTCTACATGAGGACCGAGAGTTGGCTTTAGCTTTGTGTGTTTCTGCATTTGTCAGTTTTTGTCACAACCTTAATGTTATTTAAATGTAACTTTGTGCTGGAGGATGTTCGACAGGACGCCGTTCTGTGCGGAATGCTCTTTTTAGGTGAATTAATTCAAATAATTTGGATTTATTGCATCTTCTTTTGCAATTTGTAACCAATCTCTTGTTTCTGGAAAACATGACATGTTTGTCCTAGATGCAGTTTGGAGGAATTAGGCTGAGCTGTAATTTACACTTGTTTAACTACAGATACATTCCCCATTGCTATTTGTTTATCTCACATTTATTACACTCTTCCAAATTCAAGTGAAGCACTCTGGGGCTTTTTTCTGGTAGCACTAATGGAGGAGAATAGATGCATTATATGTGAATAATGTATTATGATGATACAATTTGGGTCTCTTAGCTCTAACCAAGACCAGTCCTGCCTTACATTATTTATAATTTACGCACACCTTCCTGAACGTGTTTATGTAAATATTTAATACAGAAAGTGAATTAACTCTTTCATTTGTGAGGTTTCCAGTCACACAACAAAAGAACATGCAAGAGGGCAGTTGGGGGTCCTGCCACTAACTAGGTAGATGACTACTCTCATTTACTTACAGAAAATAAAAGGAAATGCAACAAACTACAGAGTAAATATTCAGACCCATGTTAACACAAGACCAAATTCTGTTCATCTTTTTCATCCCAGCCTCTCTTGTTTGCTACAAATGGACTCTTGACTTCCATTAGTTATGTGTGCATGTATGGCCAGCAGGATTCGGTCTACAGAGTTGTTTCTTCCTTTTAGTCTAGGGGGTGAGGACCCTAAGGCCCGGGGGCCAGATGTGTCCCCAACTTGCCTGGCTCCAGCCCCCGATGTTCAGCCCCCCCCCCCCCCCCCCAGCACTGGAGAGTAGCGCTAGCACACCAGGCCCCCTCTGCCCCACTGCGGGGCTAGAGCACACAAAATCTAGTAGCCTGGGCCCCCCTGGACTCTTGTGTGTGAGGGGAATGTGGGGGGTGTCTTTCTCCTTCTCAGTCGGGCCGCGTCACTGAGGGTTTGGGCGTTTTTGTTGTTTTGTTTTGGGGAGTGTTTGTTTTTTGTTTCCCACTTGTGTGCGACCCCCGACTGATTTTTCTGTGGCTCAGCAGCCCCCGACCCAAAAAAGGTTCCCTGCCCCTTGTTTTAGTGGCATGTATCTGGGGCTTTGGTGCTATATGATTTTGGAACAACAGAACTCTGGGAAAGGGGGCATTAGGGTGCTACACACAAAGAGGACTCCATTTCTCTTGTGTAATAATCCCTCTAATACTTGAACTTGCCCCTTTCCTCTGACAGGAAAGGCCCATGTTCAAACCTTGGTTATCTTTTTCCTTGACTTCTGAAACCTCCTCCACTCCGGTCTTTCCATTCTTCCGCTTTCCTCCCTCCAGTGTGTCCAGAGCACCAATAATCTTCCTTTGCAGGAACATAAGGTTAAAAGACCATCCTTTCATGCCCTCTTCTTCTGAGGACACATTAGCTTTGCTATGGAGTAGAGTGGGATGCTTTTTCTCAGAGGAGTTTCTTTCTCAGCAGGGTACCAGAAAAAGTACCCAGGGGATACTCATTTCCCAGTGTTTTGCTTCATTTGGAGCAGAAGCAGCAGAGTCCTTTAGCTGCTCCCCAGCTAAGGGGCACCATGCAAGCCAGTGTTGGGCTCTCATTGCTGGCCGCTGCCTGGATATTGTCAGCAGCGCTTGCCAAAAGGAATATTGAAGTAGAGGTTTTGCTGCATAATTTCATCTTTGCTCGTCATCTAGGGTGAATAAATGAGATCCAAACACTGGGGCAAACGAAATGCTTTACACTCTCGAGGCAGCTAGATGTGATCTAACTGTGGCCTCTATGTGGAGTTCAATAGCTTCCTTTGAGTTTGTCTAGGACCAAATGTACAACACTGAGGAAAGGAAGTGTTCAGCTACCAGCCCCCAGCCACCAGTACACAGGGCACCGGTGACTGGAGAGTGTGAGAGAGAGCAACCAGTGTAGCCCGAGATTGCCCATCCAAAAAAATTCCATTTCCTGGGTGCGTTGTTTATTTTAAATGCAATTCAAAATCAAGCGACTGTCGCTTGATGGGAAACGCTCTTTGGGCTTCTCGTTTTCTCGGGTAGTCGCAACCCAAAAGGCCAGTGCTTCCCAGAATCAAAATGGTCATCTCAGAGCAACTAATAAAAGAACTGCTCCAGACTCTCCTGATTTCTAACCCCCAAGCTATGAGATCTTGAAGTCACCACCCTTCTTAGTGCCTCAGTTTCCTTGCCTATGAAACGTGTGGTAATCGTACACACTGGTACCTAGCGAGGGTCTGGGAGCTTTGTTGCTTGTCTATAAAAGCAAGCCTTTGGGTGCTGCCCTGTGTTGTATGTCAGACACCCTGCTATTTTCTGCATCAGAACCTGAAATCACTTCTCACACTGAAGCCGCATCGGTGATGTCAGCGACGCCCCTGCTGATCCACTGCATGTGCCCCAACACTCCCCTGCTTTTATCAAAGGACAAGGCACTCTTTACAGATACAAATTATGTCAAGTGCAAGACTATTTGGCTCTAGACAGCACTTTTCTGTTGACTGTCTGCCAGCTCTCTTATCTCTCTAACAACTGGGTATGCAAAAAAAAGGGGGGAGGGCATTTATTAATTAACGTTGATGCTGAAAGGAAGTATTCTTTGCATCCGTCCCAGGGTAAATCTCAACACACTTCTCAGATTTTGTTTTAGTAATTTAGAATCTTGTAATCATAAAAAAGATTAACACGAGTGAGATCATTTGTTCTTGGTAGATAAGAGAAAGTCGTCGGCACTTTCAGTGAAATCAAAATAATGCAAACGTCACAAAACCAGGGTGCAATCAGGGGTCCATTTCTAGCCGTTGTGGAGAGGAAGCAATGCTAGGAACAGAGAGGGAAAGGAGCTATTTAGAGATGTCTCCCTTTGCTGATTGTGAGCAATGAGACCATCCCAAACTGGTGGTGGGGGAGCCTCCACCACACCATGCCTCCATGGGCTTATTGGTAAAGAACAGCGCTGATGCACCCTGCTGATTCATTCAGCTTCCCTGGCACCAGAGCTGCTATCCCAAATCGCTGTGCGCAGCTCACATCTGCCATTGAAAACAAAAGTCACTGTGCTACAAAAACTAGGAGTCCTGTGGCATGAATGCATCTGACAAAGCGGGTTCTGGCCCATGAAAGCTTTTGCCCAAATACATGTGTTAACCTTTAAGGTGCCACACAATGCCTCATTGGCTGCGTCTAGACTGGCAAGTTTTTCCGCAAAAGCAGCTGCTTTTGCGGAAAAACTTGCCAGCTGTCTACACTGGCCGCTTGAATTTCCGCAAGAACACTGACTTCCTACTGTCTGAAATCAGTGCTTCTTGCGGAAATACTATGCTGCTCCCGTTCGGGCAAAAGTCCTTTTGCGCAAAGCTTTTGCGCGAAAGGGCCAGTGTAGACAGCTCAGATTCGTTTTCCGCAAAAAAGCCCCGATCGCGAAAATGGCGATCGGGGCTTTTTTGCAGAAAAGCGCGTCTAGATTGGCACGGACGCTTTTCCGCAAAAAGTGCTTTTGCGGAAAAGTGTCCATGCCAATCTAGACATGCTTTTCCGAAAATGCTTTTAACGGAAAACTTTTCCGTTAAAAGCATTTGCGGAAAATCATGCCAGTCTAGAAGTAGCCATTGTGTTTGCTGAAAAAGACTAAGGCCAGATCTTATCTGGAGATTGATCTTCTGGGGTTCGATTTAGCAGGTCTAGTAAAAATCGACTGCTGAGGGCACCCCAACCACTCCGGGACTCCACGGGGTCGTGAGGAGGAAGGGAAGTCAACAGGAGGGTTTCTCCTGTCAACTTCCAGCAGTGGGGATGCTGCAGAAAGTCGACTGAAGGTACATTGACTCCAGCTACGCTCTTCTCAGAACTGGAGTTGTGTGTCTTAGGTCAACTTCCTCACCTAGTGTCGACCTGGTCTAACACCGCTTCCCCCTCTGAAATCTGCTACAAAGAATGTCCTGTCTTCTCCCACAAAGAAGCCTCATCTGAGGGGGCAAGATGGGCACTGTCCCACCTTGAATTAGCAGAACGGTTCAGACCAGCCATTCCCAGCACCCCACTGGAGGAATAGCTTTGCTCCCTGGCCTGGAAAGTCAGATGCTGAAGCAGTGACCAGAAGTGCCTTGTTAGATTCATTTTTAGAGGTTTGTTTGTAATTTTTCTCCTCTGTGGGGGCCTGGATAATTGGACTCCATCCTTCTTCCGGCTGTGAGGAGGAGAATTCCATGTGTGGGTGAGGTCAGCCATCTTTGTTGGACCAAGCCCTGGCCCTGGGCCCTATGGAGAGCCCTCTTCAGAGCAGAGGATCTGTGTCTGGGGAAAAGGATGGTGCCAGCTCCCCTCCAAACCCCATGGAAATGCTGGTGAGTAGTTAGTGCAGTCTGAGCCTCATCTTCAGCACAGAGCTGTTTTAAAATGGGGTCCTGGAGATATGACCAGCCAGGAAGCCCTTGTAATGAGGCAGCAGTGACGCCTCACTGCTTGGTAGCTGGAATGGAGGAAGGGGCTCCTAAGCCATTGTAGAGATATGAGAACTTATCATAGATGCCCCTGAAGTCTAGCTCGATTGGGGAAGATCCTTGGGCTCTAGCCAGGGACAGATGCTTTTCTGGCTCTGCATGGGCAGGAACCCTTTTCTGGGAAATCTCTGAGGGGATGTTCCCTGCTTCCCTGCCCCAGAGCCCCACCTATTTGGCATCCATGGGAAGGACTGTTAGGGTCCCTGGTAATTGAGGGGCTCAGCTTTGCCTGCGGACAGAGCCCCAGGGAAATGCTGAAAGCTCTCTTGAACAGCCCTAAAAGAGTAAATATCCCTTCGACACCACAGTGATGGGCCAGCTTGATCTGAGTGCAGGCCAGCATGGGCACCCCCAACCTTCTGCCAATAAAATCTTCACGACACACTAATGGCTTCCGCACTTCTCTGTCAGGTTGCTCTGCCAGACTATTGAAGAGTAAAACCATTACAAAACATGCCCCCGTATAGCCCACCTGCGTCTGCCTCTGTGCCTACAACTAAACCCTGTGCCCCGAATGACTGTCACTTAGAGACGCTCTTATAAGTCAGCTCCTTCATGAGAAAGTCTGAGAGATGAAGGGGTCAGAGCCAATGCCCATACACAGCTCAGCCTGTGTCTTCAGGTTTGCTACCTACCCAAATGGCAGAGTTTCTTTTTCCTTAACATAAAAGCTGTGAGTGGAATGACATTTTCATGTTCTCTTTTACTTTCCCATTAGCAGTTTGCAGTGTAACTGCATTGTTAACTACAAGTAACTTCATGGCAATTTCATAATTTGTGTTGGGAATAATAAACCTTTCAATAGTTCGGGATGGTAAAACATTGTGACTCTGTAGTCACTTGCACTCCAGGCTTCTTCTTTCCCTGTTAAATGAAAGTGTCATTAGCTACTGAAAGAGGGTAAGCGCTGTAAGTCATGATTAAACTATTTTCTCACCATCGCCATAGCCTGTCAACTCTGCACCGATAATCTCGTCATCTCTATGGTGCAGTTTCTATTTGCCCAACTTTGTAACAATTCTGCAGCGAGTGCAGCATAGGACAGCCCCGTGAACTTCCTCCTTTTCATATTGGCTGGTGTCTATTCTTCCAGCGAGTATCATGGCTCATTAATTACACAGAATGTCTCTCAAATGTTCAGGGTGGTGAAATACCCTGGTGAGGTCTGAGTGTCGCAATTCTGGCTTTTAGAAAGATTCAGAATAGCAAATAGGGACTAGTAATTTTTTCTATATTGTACGTAAGGGCTGGAGAGGGATGGCTGCATTGAACACAGCTGTATTTCATGTACTGCCCACTTTCCCCAGGTTGCACAGCAGTTCTCTACCCAATGCCTGGGCTGAGCAGTTCATTTTACCTCCCCATGTGCCCAGCACGAAGCTCCCAGATGGAATTCAGACCTGGGACGGGGTGGAGGGAAGCGAAGAGGGCCTGTGTTTCACTTTGTGGGGGAACAACTGAAGGCGAAAGCCTGTCTAAGGATGTTGGCTGAGGCAAGCTCTACCCTCTGCACCCCCTACTTCTGCACCCATACTCCCTCCCAGGCACTGCACCCCAATCCCCATGTCATAACCCCCTCCTGCCCTTGGTCACAACCCAAACTCTGCACCTCTGCCCCAAGTCACAACCCCCTCATAGATCCCGCATCCCTCTTACACTCCTCCTCCAGATCAGAATCCTCTCCTGCACCCATACCCCCTCCCAAAGCCTGCACCTCAATTCCCTACCCCAGCTTACAACCCCCTCCTTCACCCAAACTCCCTCCCACACCCCCTCCTGCACCTCAGTCCCCCACCCCAAGCTCCTTTCTGCTCCCAACCTCCATCCCAGACCCCGCACCTCTTCCATTAATATCCGGGAAGAGTGCTGCCCTGGACCACTTACCAAATTCTTGGAATGGCCCTCCCTGTCAAAAATTATTGCCCACCCCTGCTCCAACCAGAGATGCTTTATAATGGCTAGTTCAAAGCTCAGTTTATTAGCCTACTGACATTTGTCAGACTCATCAGGAGTTGTTGGTGTAGAACCTGTGCTAGACCCCAGGCAAGAAAGAGTTAAGGCATCTCTTGTAAAGAGCCATCTCCAGCAATAGGCATGTGCAGGAGCTTCTCAATTTTGTCGGTGCTAATGAAGCAGATCCTTTGTCCTGCCACTGGCACAAGGTCTCACCTCTGCCAGGAGAGAGTCTGTTTCTCCTGATTCTGCTTGGTGTGAAGAGGCACCTACGCTGCTTTGCTTGCTGTCCTGCAGTGACATGCGCACCCATACGCAACCACTGCACCAGCCAAGAAACATCTCGAGGTTCCATCCAACTGCTTGTAGCACCGCAGAATTCAAGTGCCAGGATAAGCCGTGACGTTAGTCTGCCTCTAATCCAGCAGGTTGGCTCTAGGAGAGTCGCACACCTATTTGGAGTGCAGTCTTGGCCATCAACACACTTCTGATGCCTTAGGAGAAGAGTAGAGTCTGGTTTCTGCGTTGCCTGCTCCTTGATTGCTGCCACACATCTCGTTGCCCGTATGATGCTCTGCTAGCTCGACAGTGCAGTGGGCCTTCTAGATAAGAAACAAAGGTGGGAACAACTGGAGTAATCTGTGATCTGAGATTTTCACCCCCCAGACAGCTGCTGGGTAACACACGGCCAAACAGACAACATCCCAGCAGTTCCTAAATTGTGTCAAAGACTGACACATGCTTCAGAAAGAAGCTGCTCTGACCTCAGGAAGACACACCCTCGGACGCTCTCACTAGTATGTAGGAGCCGAGTATGAAAATAATAGCCTCGGAGTTAACTTTCAGGAGCATGATCCCTCCACCTCCTGCAGTTTCTGCCCCACGAGGGAGGGTCAAAGAATACGGCAGGGTCCATGGTCCCACAGGGAAATTGATTCTGCTACAGGCCGCTCCCCTGGGGAGATGCACCTTCTCCCATCTCCTACCCTCAGGAAATGCCTTTAATAGACAATCTATTCCCTTAGATCAGGGTTTCCCAACGTATGGGTCGTGGTCACCAAGTGTCTCCCCAGGTGGCTCTGCCTCGCCTCCTCCCCCCGTTTTTGATTGCCTCGAGTCACCAAGTCTTCCTGAATTGTCAAAATGGGTCCCCATCTGGAAAAAGCTGGGGACTGCTGCCATAGATATAAGACAAATAATCCACTTACTTACTCATGTAGGGTGTATCTACACATCCCCCTAAACTTGATATAAGATCTGATTTCAGTTATTTCGATTGAATTTCGAAATAGCGTATTTAGGAATTTGGTGCATCTACCCAGCACCAAATTTTGAAATAATGCGCTATTTTGAGCCATAAGGCGCTATTTCGAAATAGTGTGCACGTCAAAAGATGTGGGGTAGCTATTTTGGGATAACTTCCGGTATCCCGAAATAGCCCCGCTGTGTAGACGTACCCCTAGAGACAAATCTGATCATCTTCGGTTTTTGGGTGGGGGTTTCAAGCAGTGGAATATTGAATTGTCTCCCTCTGACTTTTGGCTCTCCCCTCTGACTTACTACTTTTATTATATAAAATTTAGAAGCATTAGTTTCAGGTCTTTTAAAAAATGTGATCCTGTAACTTGAGATTGTGTATCTACAGATGCGCAGCAGGTTGTGAGCCAAAGAAACACACAGATGAAATAAACATTTAAAAAGACAAGTGCATTTTGAAATCTAGGAATTGAGTTATATACGTTTTTGACAGCTTCCTGAATCACAGCCCACATCTAAGATGGGTGAAAGAGGTATCTGGCCCTTTAACTGGGTTCCATTTCATATAATTAAAGACTCACAGAATTAAATGGCCTATATGGAAAGTGGCTTTCAGTGGACTAAATGCCTGAAGCAATCTCCTTGCCTGAGTGTAGAAGTGACACTGGCTTGCAGATCAATATCATCTCTGTTATTAATATCAAAAGCGCATTACTTTGTTTTTGCCTGGCTGTGTTCCAAGCCTTAGGCCCAGCTCGCATTCAGCCATTTGCCTGGACCATAATTTACTTTCGGGAGTTTTTAAGGTATTGTTTTGTCAGGGCCAATCACCATGAAGTTATAAATGATTCTGAGGACTTGCACTCTCCGTTAGTGGCATATGCGGTGAAATTAATTTTTAAAAGTTTCACGTCAATTACTCCTGTCCTTGAGTTATGCAAGGGGACAAAAGAGCAGAGACTTAAAGACATGAGTGATATCAAACAGATGAGGTAACGACAAATAGAAACAGCAGCTTGGGACCAAATCAGACATTACACTATCTTTAATTGATGCATTGAATTAAACAATGCTAAAGCCAAATAAATATTGACCACTTAGCAAAAGAACCATTGATTTTTATGATGGACAACATTTACATCATATACCTCTCTGGTCTGGGGATTTTAGGCTGTTCGCCTGTCCACTGTTGCACAGATTCTTTGTGGGGTGGCTGGCTGCTTTTCTAGAATTTACTGAAATAAATACTGATTTTTTTGGTCAAGTTTTTTCCCACTACCTGCTTCTGAGAAGTATTCTTCAAGAGCTGGATTCTGCCCACATCCTCTCTTCTCTCTTAACTTCCCCACAGCAACTGGGCCAGTGTCAGGGACTGCCGAGGACAGGAGAGGAAATATTTATAATTTTGACTTCCAGGTGGAGTTGAATGTGCCTTGCAAACATGCTAATGAGCCTTATTTCAGGTGTACCTTTTGGATAAAGAGGTTTTCAGTTTCTGCTGGAATTCAGAGGAAGCAAGATAAAGGTTTATTGGAGTCGCTATTTATGCCCATAAAACAGCTGGTTGGCTGCCAGTATCCCATCTTGGAATTCAGATAAATGGGGTCTGCAGGGTGATGGATGTTATACACATTGAACCTCTCTAGTCTGGCACCCTCAGGACCTGAGCGGTGCTAAACCAGAGAATTCGCTGAGCCTTGGAAGGTCAGTATTGTCTAGCAGCATTACCAATACTTCCCCTGCTTGCTGGGCTCTTAGAAGACATTTAGGGGAAATTAAAGCTAAATAACATATCAATAACTCTGAGAGCCAGGACTGGTGGCTGTAAACAAACTTTATGGGACCATAGGAAACTTGGCCACACCCATGATAAGTGGACATCCAGCTAACTAAAATCATGGATGTTGCCAGACCAGACGGTGCCGGACCAGAGAGGTTTAACCTGTACTGTGGAAAGTGGCAGCCATGGCTCTTCCACAGACATGTTGCTGTTCCGTTTACAGGCATAGAATTGGCTGGCACTGGTTGTCACCCTGAAAAACCGGTGCCCTTTATGAACACTCTATGTGACTGCCTCACTCCCGGATGCTGACCTACTGAAATTCATTCTCTTAATATGGATGGGCTATTAAAACATTCCATGGGCTAATTATGTGATATTCCCTAAAAATGGAAAACTTTCTGAGATGACTTGGGTGAAATGGAGAGAGGAGACTTGGAGAAAGTTATGATGCTTTTGCATGAAATATGCTCCTGTTTGTGTGGCTTATTGGAAAGCGAGTGATTATCATTTTATTTTATCACATACATTTATGAGGTGCCTTTTGCCAGAGCATCCCAAGACAAAAGGATTCAGTATCCGTTCCTGTCAAAACTGGGAGCCTTTATGCTTAGTAATGCCAACTTGAGTTACATGCAGCTTCCTGTTTCTGTGAGAATGGCCAAACCACCAGTTAATAGCTTATTGTTTCAATTAGCCAATGATTGCTGCAGCTAATCTCCAATTCCTCATTGTTGTGGCTCCTTTTGACTTGACTCCAGTTATTAAACAGCAATTGGATTTTATTACAATTGACAAAAACTCCAGCCTTCTCCACAGATAAAACGCTGCCTGATGCAGGAGACATTCAGAATTAATGAAAAGAGCCATTTGAGTTTGTTTTTAGGGAATTCTTAAAATTACATCATAAACACAATGTTAGAATTCAGTTAAGCTGGAAAACTGTAACGCTCACGGCAGTGACAGTGGATTTGCTACAAAGATAAATTGCAATGTTTTTAATTAGGGTTCTAAATAGATACTGAGCTAACTGTGTCAAACAGAACACACAAAATAGGGGAAAGATGCAGAAGATATTGAAGACATTAGGATGAACTGAACAGTCCAGGCAACCTTCCATCGCACGGACATCTCTGACGCTGGAGATTCATACATCACAATGGTCAGACCTTGGATGTTCCCATTCAGTTCAGATGCACCCCCAGGGGCTCAGATGATTTCCCATCCGATGTGAGCAGGGGGCTGCTTCAGCCAGGTCCACTAGGCACTCCAGCCCAGCTGAGTCAACTACACCATGTCACAGGCAGGGGCGCTGTCCAATCCAGCTAGGCTGGAGTGGACCCTGAGCCCACAGGATCTCGCTTAAGTAGTTAACTGGTTACACATTGGCTATGTCTAGACTGGCATGATTTTCCGCAAATGCTTTTAATGGAAAAGTTTTCCGTTAAAAGCATTTGCAGAAAAGAGCATCTAGATTGGCATGGATGCTTTTCCGCAAAAGCATTTTTTGCGAAAAAGCGTCTGTGCCAATCTAGATGTGCTTTTCCGGAAAAAAGCCCCAATCGACATTTTCGCGATCGGGGCTTTTTTGCACAAAACAAATCTGAGCTGTCTACACTGGCCCTTTTGCGCAAAAGCTTTTGCGCAAAAGGAGTTTTGCCCGAACGGGAGCAGCATAGTATTTCCGCAAGAAGCACTGATTTCTTCCATCAGATCATCAGTGTTCTTGCGGAAATTCAAGTGGCCAGTGTAGACAGCTGGCAAGTTTTTCCGCAAAACCAAAAGCTTTTGTGGAAAAACTTGCTAGTCTAGACACAGCCATTATGTTTAACAAGTTAACAGGTTAAACGGGATTTTACATCCTTATTTCCAAAACTGTTTAGCAGTGAGGCTGCAAGTTTAGGGAGAACAGAGGTCACTGGGGAAGGCATAAGAATAAGGAATCAGGACTCTTGTTCTCTTCTCTGCCACTGGCTCACTGGGCAAAGGATGGAAGAAATTCTTCCAAAGAAAATGGGTAAGGGGGTAAAGATGAAACAAGTTTGTTTTTATTATAAGTTTCCATGTCTAGCCTCCCACTTTACCTGATTTCCTAGGCAAGTGGCATCCACCTTCAGTCAGTGGCGAGTTGGGGAGCTAAATCAGATAAACGCTTCGAGGTGCTTCTTTCTGGTGCCTCAGAATTAATCGTTTTCGTTGTGAGGCTAGAACTGCAGCCCATTCTGACGTTTGTAGTCCAGGCATCTAGTTTTCCATGGTCTAGGCCAGTGTTTCTCAACCTTTTTTAATAAAGTACCCCTTTAAAAAATATTATAAGTACCCTCAGTACCTACAGCTTTCAGATGCACAAAAAAATTTTGTACCATTGCAACACATTTGTTTAAACAACTTATTTGTAGCCATCCAGGTGATTAAATTTTGGGGTGTAAAAAATACAAAAATAGTAAAGCGCTGTAAAACATAAAACAAAAATTCAGTTTTATCCAAATTTCAGTTGTATTGATATATCCCCCAGACTTCTCTCAAGCACCCCCTAAGCGTACTCGTACCACTAGTTGAGAAACACTGCTCTAGGCAACCTGCTGAGAAGGCTGGACTGGAACCTTTCTGTGTCCCAGTTGTTTCCACTGCTCATGCTGTGCCCTGGAGGAAGAGCTCCGTGCCACGAACACAAGCAGATGGGTTAAACGGTTAAAAAAAAATTGAGAATCAGTTGATATTTGGTGCTTTCATTTCCAAAGCCCTCCAAGCCTTGATTTTACTCTGTTCCCCAGAGCTGTGTGGTCTGTTTGCTGGTGGATGTCTTTCTGGAGCTGGGTGAATGGGGCGGGATTCCCATTGCATGGGGTGATGCTGTACAGCTGTGGACCATCTCAGGTTTCTCCATACTCCATATTCAGGGCTTTCTATGCCCAACTCCCAGAGCAGTAAGGTGGGGGTGAGCAAAGAGACTGGGAACCAGACAGCATTGCAGAGTGAGAGGAGTCCTATCCACCTTATAGATTATTGGGGCTAAGTCTAGACTGCAGGCTTCTTTCGAAAGAAGCGTTTTTTAGAAGTGATCTTCCGAAAAAACTTCTTCCAAAAGAGAGCGTCCACACTGCCAAAGTGCATTGAAAAAGCGATCTGCTTTTTTGAAAGAGAGTGTCCAGACTGAATGGATGCTCCCTCGCATGTAAGCTGTGATTGCTATGGATGGAATGGCCACCATGGCACCTGTGCTTTTTCCTCTTCTTCTGAAAGAACTCCTTCTTCCCCGTCCACACATGCCTTTTTGCAAAAGAGCTCTTTCACAAAAAGGCTTCTTCCTCATAGAATGAGGAGCACCAATGCCGGAAAAACCTCTCTGTTCTTTTGATTTTCTTGCAGAAGAACACAATTGCAGTGTGGACATTCCTCAAGTTTTGTCGGAAAAAGGGCGTTTCCCCCAAAAAATTCTGTAGTGTAGACAACCCTGGGCTGGGTTGGAGCAAAGCAGTTTTACCCTGGAATGGGTCTAAGCTCAAAATCGCTCAAGATAGTTAAATCCACAGCAGACTGTAAAGAGATTCAGAGAGATTTCTCAAAACTGGGTGAGTGGGCAACCAAATGGCAGATGAAATTCAGTGCTGATAAATGTAAAGTAATGCATGTTGGAAAGCATAATTCCAATTATACATATAGAATGCTGGGGGCTAAATTAGCTGTTACCACTCACGAGAGAGATCTTGGTGTCCTTGTGGATAGTTCTCTGAAAACATCCACTCTGTGTGCAGTGACAGTCAATAAAAAAAAAGTAGGGAATCATTAAGAAAGGGATAGATAATAAGGCAGAAAATATCATATTGTCTCCATATGACTCCACAGTATGCCCGTTGAATAATGTGTTTCCTCATCTCAAAAAAAGATGGATTGGAAATAAGAAAGGTTCAGAAAAGGGCAACAAAAATGATCAGGGGCATGGAATGGCTGCTATATGAGTAGAGATTAATTAGACTGAGACTTTTCAGCTTGGAAAAGGGACAACTAAGGGATGGATATGATAGAGGTCGATAAGATCATGACTTGGGTGGAGAAAGTAAATAAGGAAAAGTTATTTACTCCTTCCCATAACACAAGAAGTAGGAATCATGAAATGAAATGAATGGGCATCAAGTTTAAAATTAACAAAAGGAAGTTTTTTTTTCCACACAACACATTGTCAACCTGTGGAACTCCCTGCCAGAGGATGTTGTGAAGGCCAGGATTTTAAGAATGTTCAGAAAAGAACTAGATAAATTCTTGGAGGAATGGTCCATTAATGGCTATTAGGCTCCATGTGCAGGGATAGTGTCCCCAGCTTCTCCGTATGTCAGGGCTGGAAATAGGATCACTTGATGATTCCCTATTCTGTTCATTCCCTCTGGAGCACCTGGCATTGGCCACAGTCGGCAGATAGGATGCTGGCATGGATGGAGCGTTGATCCGACCCAGCCTGGCCCATCTTATGTTGGTATGTTCAGGTTGTGCAATGCTTCTTTTTACCTGTTTTTAGCCACCTCACAGGGCAGTGGTGCCTGGGAAGCAGCAACTCCCTTCAGAATGTCCTAGATTTCCCTGCACACCAGTGTGCAGGCATTTCCTTCCACAGGGCAAGGGGGAGATGTCCATATAGAGTGCACGATGGCCCAACAAAAGTCCTGCATGAGAAGTCACCCTTGCTCCGTGGATTGGCCTCTCCGTATCTGAACTGTGGTCTGTAGGCTTTGAGATTGCAGGCAGTTGGCCACGCACGACTCGTGCTGTCAGTGTACAGATCTCACCTCCCTGTGCCAGCTAAGCCTGGTCACAGCTCTGGTGGTCAGGTGATGTTCACACCGCTGCCCTTTATCTGGAGATCCAGATTTTATCCCCTGTAGGACACTGATGAGAGACCTGCCATCCTGGGGCAGCCAGTGGTAACTTCCCAGCCCAGTGGTAATTTCTCATACAGTGCTCCCATGTCAGGGCTGTACCTGAAACACATGCTCCGTGTTTCAGATTGTAGCCACTGATTACCCCTCTGCCCCCTGCGGTATTCCTGGGATCAGGCCTCTACAGTGGAGTTTATGCTGGCGTAAACGGAGTTGAATTTATCCCATGATGACAATATGTGTGCAATAATGTGATATAAATGCAGCTTACTGTATACTCTACAATGCTGTCAGAAGGAAGATGGGCGGCTTCATATTTTAACCATGGGATAGGGATCAAAATGCTATGCAAAGGGAGCCACACACTTTTTTCTTTCACGGTGCAGAAGGCCCCAGATACAAGCATGGCAATTTAAAACCATGTAAAAATCATAAATGAGACAGCAGCTGTGTATAGCTCCAGCAAAATGCTAAATTGCTGCATCACTGTGGACTCTAAATGACAATAAACCTTCCACCTCTTATAAATTAAGCAGACTTTCAAAAAGATGATATCTGCTACTGCAACTTTTTATGGATGTTTGGTAACTTTAATCATTCTGCAAAATGCAATTCCTGGCCATAAATTGTCTCCCAAGTACAGATTTAGGGAGATCTAGAGGACTGCAGTGAGTTGATAGGTAAGTTTTAATCTGACAAGGCCAAAAAGTCTATTAGATTTATACTGAGGCAGGAGCTATTCTGTAATTACAATAGGGCAGACTTCATGGAAATTTGGAATATCAGGAAGGCGACTTAAAGGGATGCATTACCGGTTCAGGAGACGAACCTGGAAATATTACTTACCTGGCTTTAAAAATTTATGTCAGAACCAACCTTCATCTAAAGGTCTAGGACATCACTGAAGGACACAGCCATGTCAGAGGCTGGGTTGGGATGCCTTAGTTCCAAGCATCTAGGTCTGTAGGGAGACTGGTGGGATAGGTCAGTGTACATGGTGTCAGGCAGTAGAATTTAGTGTTAGAGAGAAATCGCTCCCTGTATCTGTGTTGCTGGTTTATGTTGACCTAAAACGGTTGGTTTCATTTAATTGTTTGACCATAAACAATGGGTAAAATAAGATAAGGCTGATCACATTTTAGCTCCTCCTGAACAGTAAGAAGATAAATCCTCCATCTCAGGAGCAGTCATTTAGCCTCTTATTAAAGGAAACAGACTATACTTTAAAGACACCAATAAAGTCCCTCCTGATCTGAGATGAGAATGATATGCTCATTAGTTTGACTGTATGTCCTGATTTGCAGGACTGGGACATGAATTCATGGCCATCAGATGTCAGGGGCCAGTGGGGTACTGCAGAATTTCACTGAGCCAACATGCCAGATCAATTAGCGATGCCATTTGTAATTAATGAGGAAACTTGTGGCAAAGTTTATTACCACTTACCTATCTAAAACTTCATTATAATGTAATTATTTTTGTTCAGTGTGTGAAATGGCACTTTCAGTGGCTAAAATCTCATCTTTTGGTAAAAGCCAACTATATGCAGCCTGTGCCATATAGCACAGTCATATTCCCATAGTCACCTAATGTATCCCTCATATTTTATTGTATATGTTTGACATAACTGAAATATATTAGGCCTCTCATTTACCAAGCCCTGGTTTACACTAGGGAGTTATTTCAAAATAACCCCCCCTAAGTCGAATTTATAAGTGGAGCGTCCACACTACCAAGCCTGTTATTTCAAAATAATGGGCTGGTTCTTTTGAAATCTGTACTCCTGCTTTCTTCAGGGTATAACACTCATTTTGAAATAGTTATTTCACAATAGTGGTAATGTCCACACTCTGGTGCTGCTATTTCAAAATAACGACTCCCCAGCAGTGGTCACCAATCAGTAGATCTGGATCTACTGGTAGATCTTGGAGACTCTGACAGGTGATCTTGACTGATTTAGCCACGAGGCTAAAGTATGGGCACTTCAGCTGCCCTTCCCCCTACTGCTGCGCAGTCCTGCCCTTTGCTTTGGAGCTGCCTCTCCCCACACCTAGGAGTCTCCTGCTTGCTGTGCTGGGCAGGGGAGGGAGAGGAGGGTGCTGATGTCAAGGTGCTCCCTCTCCCACCCTGTACCCTGTCTCCACAGAGCAGAGAGGGGTCACAACAGGATTTGGGATGGAGGGAGTTTGCTGGCTGCTTTTGGGAGCAGGCCAGGCCCAGGCCAGGGGTGAACCTGCCTTAGCCCCACTGTACCACCATCCAGGAGCCACCTGAGGTAAACAGTGCCCAGTAGGAGTCTGCATCCTGAAACCCTACCCCAGTCATGAACCCCCTCCTGTACTCCAAATCCCTATCCTAGCCCCAAGCACTCCTGCATCCAAACACCCTCACAGAACCTTCACCTAGAACTCCCTTCGGCACCCCAACTGCCTGCTCCAAGCTCATCCCAGAGCCCCTCTCACACTCCACATCCCTTAATCCAAGACCAGAGCCTGCACCTCAACCCTCTGACCCTGCCTAGTGAAAGTGAGGGAGGAGGGGGAGGGCTGGAGGACGGAGTAAGCAGGGGCGGGGTCTCGGAGAAGGGGCACAAAAGAGGCTTGGCAAACGTATTTGGGTTTGAGGTAGATCTTGAATTGCACTTAAATTCAAAAAGCGATCTTATGCTTAAAAAGGTTGGAGACCCCTGCCCCAGAGTAATTCGAGCTAATTACTCCAAGTGCGTCCCGAGGCTTTTAAGTTGAGGTAGCCCATCTACATTAATGGAGTCTGCCTCAGACTAATTTCGAGGCTTCCCCATAGTGCGAATATGTGATTTCAATTTTGTTAAACTGGGAGTTATTAAATCGATTTTAGTTATTTTGAAATTGTTTCCTAGTGTAGACATGCCTCAAGAAAAAATAGGAGTAGAAATGACTGTGTATGTGCAATGTGACTGGGTTTTCAATGTCACTAGTGTCTGCTGCATTTTCAGACTCTTGAAAACTGTTACAGTAGCCTTAATGTCATGCTTGCAAATCATGTAAGCTTATGTTTTAAATTCAGTGGGTTTTAAGCACCTGGTTAAAAACATTGCAGAATCCAATCTCCGGTATTGTCTGTGTATCGAGGGAGGGGGATTCTCTTAATATAGTCTTCGTAAGGAGATTCATTTCTCCTGCATCTCATTTTTTTTTTTAATTTCCTTCTATGTATAGCAGGGTTTTTTCTGCTTTGTGGGTGCAGTTCACAGCAAGTGTGATCTAGGAGACCAGACCCTTAACAAAACACCTACACCTGAACATTCGCTAGAAAAGAAACTATAGATCTCAAGCTTATCTGGGAGACACTATGTATGCTTCTACTTTTAAATAGGCTTGGCAGAACTGAATGCTTATTTTTTTATTTTGATGGAGAATATCAATATTTATTTTTCAGCATTTGTTTTTAGATTTTTATCCATTTTAAATTTTCATAGTTGTGAGCAATTATGGGGGATGGTCAGACAATTAGCTAATGATAGTTGACATTGAAATTTAAATAGCTAAAGCTTTATAAACCATTAAAACGCAAATTGTCAACATCACATGACAAAATGTGAAAAGTAAATATCCATAAATCCACAGATAAAAAACCAACTTTACTATTCATTCACTCATCAATTTATAACAAGCATCATCCAAAAGTCCAAATCACTGGATTTTTGACTCTAACAAGTTCACAAACAGCATTTTTCTTTCATTGCCACACTGTACCTTTCAGTTATTATCGATGGAAATAAATTTTTGACAGTTTGTGTGTGTGGGTGGTGAAATCAATGTTTACCGATATTTACCAATAAAAATCTAAGCCTTCCATGGTTACTTTTAAGTGACAACTTGAGGTGATATTTTCAGGCTACGTTTTCAACACTATGAAAAAAATCCTTTTTGAATATACAAGAAAGACTGTTTTAAAAAGATATAAATGTATAAAATATATATAAGCATTAGTCAAATTAAATTAATGCTTCCAATATAGTTTTAAGCTTGCTCATATGTATCAGCCAGTTATGAAATTGTAGTTTATCAAGTAAGAATATTGCAGTTATATATTAGCAAACTGTCGGCTGGCCACTCTGATATCTTATTACTCTATGCACCAGGGTAGCATTTTTAGGATAAAGTCAACCTTGGTGAAATACATCATGTTTCACTAATGTATCCTCAAATGCCTGATAAAAGGCCTTGCCCCCAACAACATATGAATATTTAAATGACTGTTAATTATTTATAGTATATTTTTATTAACACTGACTGTAGGATGGCCAAGTATCAACTAAAGCTCATTATGCATCAAGGTTGAATGTGCATCTCACATGCCATTAAATGCTCTTGAACGGTAGGTAATGCTGGAATTTCAGGGTTTGCATCCTTTATTGATTTCCACCAGAGAGGGGAAATGCATTGGAATGAGGCGTGTGTTAATTTGATTTGATCATCTTGGAGATGGGATTTTCTAGACTAATGTGCTCCATGTCTTAGAATCTATTTCTAACAGAGCTATTCAGAAAACAAACCCGTTCAGAGCCACTGCAGACCTCTGTGGCTCCATGGGCATTAAATATGTGCTGGCAGACAATCTAACCATGTAAGGCCATCGGCTCTTTCAGCTCATCCCACTTGGGCTGCTGAAGGATATATTCAGGACTTGGACCTGAAAGCCCAAAGCAGTGTGTCTTCCAACCTTTTCGCTGGGTGATTGCTCCACATACTTCTCATGAAATTCAACCCAAAATTCTTCCCGGGTTCAATTTCAGCCCATTCAAGCTGGCTTGCAGTGACATGAGGTGATGTTTTTGCATAGGTCGCCCAAGAGGACACTTGCCTTTTCTGTAGCCATATCTCATTTGCAAACTCCTGTCTGAGCGACTGGCTGGTGTCTTAGCTAGAAGTCTTTCAGCATCACCGCTTCCCAGGAGCTCCTCTCTCCCCAAAGGTATTGGCGTGTATTTTCCATATATGACTATGAGGATAGTAAATGGGAGAAGCAAAGGGGGTGGGAGACAAAGATGCAGAGAAGTAAGGGCAAAGTGAGTCAGACAGAAAGCAACACAAAGAAAAGACTGACAGGAAGATAATGCAGAAAAATGAAAATGGAGTTAAATAATCAGAATAAATTAATTAACCAGAGCACAGCTCAAACAGACCAGAATAGCAACATAGCAAGGCAGCGAGCTAAAAGGAGCCAAGGATAAGTTAAAGCGCAATCTGTATTTTCTAAATAAGATACTACATGGTTCAACGGCAAATGTTAATTTTAGTTGACTTGTTAGAATTGGTCTTTACCACAGCATTTGACCCATGGGTGTGTCAGGGCTGTGGCAGATGATTGTAAGAAGTGCCAACTGTTTTCCTTTCATCAGTGTAATTTACTGTTGTTAATCACCATGCAGCAATTTTCAGTTTTAGACCTCAGAACACTTTTACTCTAGGTCTTTCAGAGTTGTTAGCTCTATATTACAGAGGGGAAACTGAGGTGCAGAGCGGTTATGTGACTCGTCCAAGGTCATAGAGAGAGTCACTAGCATAACAGGCACTAGAACCTTTGTCTCCTGCTTTCCTGCCCCAAGCTCGATATGCTAAACTATGGCTGTCCACCACTCCAAGTTGCTACCCGGCTGTACCTGGCCATTTGAAACTCAGTCTCAAATTTTTTCAGAGGGTGCTTTACATCTTAGTATAATGATTGGTCATGTTGTGGGAAGCTACCCTACCATTGGCTGTCACATATGCCGTCTCCCCTCCCATTTACTAACAAACAACCTCCCCACAACAAATGTTTTCATAGAAAATGCATTCCAAAAAAGTGTTGGGTGGGGTTCGTCTCCTAACATGTCTGCAGGCACAAAAGCCATTGCTCTGTCTCCAGCCAGTTCTCAGCAGACCCTAAAGGTCCCTAGATCTCAGTAAATCTGGTTTAGATAAGAGAATAGTTAGGAGCAGGGGAGACCTGGTCAGCGTCTGTCTAGCTCTAAGAAAGCCATATAAGTCATGGTAGGGAATTACAGGCAAGGAGCAGACAGGGAATGAGCTGCCCACGTTCAAAGAGCTAAGGTACAGTGTACTACTTACTGCTCAAGGCATTCTCACTACTGCCAAGACCTAATGCAATTTTCCTATTGTATGTGTCTATTCCTGGGGGAAAAGGAGAGAAATCATTAAATAAAAACAAAATATAAAATGCTCCTTATGGACTCCAGATAGAACTGTACACAGAGCGCACAAGAGATGATTAATGGCTTACTATATAGAGGGTGAAAGATCTATAAAGTAGAGATCCTTCATTTTCCCCTTTTGTCCACGGATGTATGCTCACATATTGCTAAGGAGGGTCAAGTGACTGTCATAGACTAAGCTTGGAGGAGATGTAACTTGTGTCTCAGCTGCCAGACACTCTGGCTTGAAAAGGTCAGCTCCCCAAACATAGGCAGTAATGGCACTAGTTATGTGCCACTAGAGTGCATTAGAAACAGAAGACTGAATCACAGAGTTAATGCCCAGCACTGACTAGTTGTTGTCACGGGCCTCCGTGGAAAGCATTTTAGAACAAACAAACAGGCTCATGTCTGTATTAGAACAGCAAATTCTTTCATCAGTGGGAGATTTTCAGGGTCCCACTGAATAATGTTACAGTGTGTAGGATCATCAACGACACTGGGAGCTTATCTTCACTTACCCCGAGATTGATGCTCCAGAGATCAGTCTCTGAGGGTTCCATTTTGCAGGTCTAGTAAGGACCTGCTAAATCAACTGCTGATGGTGTTCCTATTAACCCTGGCAATCCACCATGAGGAGTAAGGGAAGTCAACAGGAAAGTTCCCCGCAATGCAGATGCCACAGAAATTTGACCTCAGGTACGTTGACTCCAGCTACACTAGTCTCATAACTGGAGCTGTGCATCTTAGGGCGACTTTCGCCTGTTGCGTAGACCAGGCCTAACAAATTTCATGTGACTGGTTACGGTGGATCTACTGTTTTGCTCCACTTCCTCTGCGTGGTCCAAACCAGACTAAAAGACAAGAACTTATTTTATCTGTGACCTTCCTGATGACTTGGATCACTTCGGCTACGTCTACACTGGCATGATTTTGCACAAGAACTTTTTTGCGGAAGAGTTCTTGTGCAAAAACTCTCCCAGAAGAGAGTGTCTACATTGGCATGTGCCTTTGCGCAAGAGATGTGCTTTTGCGCAAGAGCATCCATGCCAGTGTAGATGCTCTCTTGCGCAAGAAAGCTCTGATGGCCATTTTAACCATAGGGCTTTCTTGTGCAAGAAATTCATGTTGCCTGTCTACACTGGCCTCTTGTGCAAGAACAGTTGCGCAAGAGGGCTTATTCCTAAGTGGGAGCATCATAGTTCTTGTGGGACTATGTGGGAGCATCATAGAACGTCAGTGTTCTTGCGCAAGAACTCGCGGCCAGTGTAGAAAGGCAGCAAGTTTTTGCGCAAAAGCAGCTGCTTTTGCACAAGATCGTGTCAATGTAGACACAGCCAAAGATTTTTTTATGGCACTTTAACCTGGGATAGATTTGAAATTATGCCTTGGAAGTGAAAGACCAGAGAATTAATCAAGAAGATTAAGCAACTAAATGATTGGCTCCAGACCTGGAGTTTTCCACAAAAATTCAGAAATAAATGCAAAAAGCCCATCTGCCATCTCCAGTGAAATTTTCAAATATTTAAGATGATTTATCATGTTAACAATTGTAAAAGGGAACATCTGGCATTAAACTGGTTTATTAGACAACAGGTCACCGTTTAGTTTCCTTACTGCAGGGCTGGCACACATTGGAATGGCTCAGTAGATCAGCAGGAAGAAGTGTCAGAAAGTATGTAGAGTTTCTTCCTTTTCTTTATTGCTGATTTATGTAAATGTTTACGAAACATTTTTGAAGGGGAAGATGACTAGGGGGTTACCTCTTTTTCCTAGGAAAGATAAATGTTTCTTCCTGCTGTCACCTAAGAATTATAAAAACTGTCTAGACACAACGTCAACACCTCAGTGATGAAAGTTTGCAGAAACCTCTAGTGTTGGAGAAAGTGAAAACCTTAAAAAGATCTTATGCTCACCATTTACAGTATTTAATTACAAGATCCTGGATTAGTGTTTTCCCCTTTATAAGTTAAAGGGAGAAGGCTGCATTTTTAGGTTACACCTTCTATATTCAGCAACATGACACAGCACCTGTTAAAAATGTTATTATGCTGGCTGCTAAACTGCCCAACAGCATGTGAATGAGTCAGTCATACAGTAGATTTAAAAGTAGCTAGATACTGTCTCCCACAGACTACACTAGGTATTAATGTCTTCCGTGGCTTATACCTGCAATAAAGACGGCATTGAGGAGAGAAAATGACATGATGTGATCTTGTCCTGGCAAAGATTGCAGTGAGCAGTCAGGGCCTCGTTTGCACTGCTGCTCTGCACCTGCAGCTCTTCAGCTGGGGTTATGAGTAGGAATCACTTTTGAAAATCAGTCAGATGCATAGCCTCTTGGGGCTCTCGGAGTTATTGGCAGGATGAGACTTGTGTGGTTGTTTTGAAGATGTACACACAATAAAAACTAAACTTTCAGAGGGGTAGCCAAATTCGTCTGCAACACGAAAAACTTCAAAAACAACAAATAGTCTGGTAGCATTTTAAAGACTAACCAAACATGTAGAAGCCACACTTGCTGTGGTTTTAAATTCTTCCCTGGTGACTCCCAGTTCAGCCTCAAAAGGGGCTGCTTAGTGGTGTTATAACAAAGGCCCTGTCGCATTTTTTCTGCTTACAATTGTAGGTTGTGAGTTCTGATACTATGGACGTGCATTGTTATCTTCATGTGCATGGAGCTGGACCTAATCGAGTGGCCAGTGCCACTCACAGAGCATCCTAAGCACAGAGCAACAGGAAAAAGTACGAGCTATCGCTTAAAATATTAATTTAAAGATGGGGGTTCTTGGAAGCTCCTCGGAGTGTAAAGATGGGAGTCAGTGAAATTCCCCTGTGGATTTGGACACTTAAGCCACATTTTTCAAACTCAGTTGCCCAATGTGAGGCAGACAGATCCCTGTTCAGGAATCTTCAGATTTTCTGAGGAACCCACTAACCTCACGGAGTGCTGCAGATGCTTAGCAGCTCTGAAAAATCAAGCTGCTTATTTAAGTGCCCATATGTAAATGTGCTGCTTAATTAGGCTCCCAAGTTTTAAAATGTTGACTTCTAATTCCTTTAAACATAGCCAGTTTAGTTACCTTAATTTCTCTGGCTGGCTTGTGACCTACAAAAACCAGGGTCCTACATAAAACTTCTGAACAAGCAGGCACCTCTAAAAGGGGCTTTTAGGGCACAGCTATACAGCAGAGCTAAAGCCAGAATAAGCTACGCAACTTGAGCTATGCCAATAGCTTATTTTGGCTTTTGGCGCTGCGTACTCGGCAGGAAGTCCGAGTTAGAGCACTCTTCCTCCGACTTCCCTTACTCCTCTTACAACGAGGGCTATAGGGCTGTGTCTAGACTACATGCCTCTGTCGGCAGAGGCATGTAGATTAGACACATAGGCAAAGGCAAATGAAGCCGCGATTTAAATGATCACGGCTTCATTTACATTTACATGGCTGCCACGCTGAGCCGACAAACAGCTGATCAGCTGTTTGTCGGCTCGCGCGCTAGTCTGGACGCTCCCCTGCCGACATCAAAGCCCTTTGTTGGCAGCCCCGTTATTCCTCGTGGAATGAGGTTTACCGGGGCTGCCAACAAAGGGCTTTGATGTCAACAGGGGGAACGTCCAGACTAGCGCGGAGCCAACAAACAGCTGATCAGCTGTTTGTCGGCTCAGCGCGGCAGCCATGTAAATGTAAATGAAGCCGCGATCATTTAAATCATGGCTTCATTTGCCTTTGCCAAAACAACAAATCTACATGGCTCCGTCAATGGAGCCATGTAGTCTAGACATACCCTAGGAGTCTGAGTGAGAACTCCTCTAGCTTGACATTATTTCAAAATAACTGCTTCCTGTATAGACACAGGCTATGTTGTTTCCGAATAACATCAGTTATTCCACATTAATGCTGATGTGTAGACAGAGCCTTAATGTCTAGATAAACATTTCTGGATGGCCAGACAAAAGGGAAAAAATCAAAACAAGCCAGGAGTGTGAGGGAGCTGTCTCTGTTCTAACTCTTCATCGAAGTTTAATAGTAAAAGCTGCATTACTGTACAGGAAAAGCCCAGATTTCTTACTAGGTTTCCAGAGACACCTTCCTGTTGAGGGCCACTGTAAAGCTGGAATCTGATATGATGTTTCAGACACATAGGATGCAGCCTCCCCTATTCACAAAAGTACCATGCAGAAGGCACAGTATTGACCTGACCACGGCAAATTCAGCTGTGATATGTAATGTCTTTCTGCCACACTTCAATTCCTCGTGCATTTCTAATTCTGCCCACATGCCAAAAGAGCAGAGACCATTCAGCCCCCAAAGCTGTGGATGGAAAGAATTTCATTGGAGCAGGTGATGGAGGCCCTGTATTTGGAAAACCAAGTCCTAGGAAGAGCACTAAGTTTTGTCTGCTCTGGCTAATTGCCCCAGCAACTTTTGTTTGTCAGTCTTCTCGTTTTTTCCCTGGGTTGGCATTTTTGTGGCTGAATACCACTGGGAGTTGGGACTTGCGGTAACTCTCACTGCTCCTTACAGGAGTTTTGCCTGCAGCAGTCACATAGTTGAAAAATCTAGCTACATGTGACTGCTAAGAGACCACTGAGAAGCCAAGCACGCCGTACTCATGGCCATTTTGCAATTCCACCTCATTAGACATG
Source organism: Pelodiscus sinensis (assembly GCF_052426305.1). Lineage (NCBI taxonomy): Eukaryota > Metazoa > Chordata > Testudines > Trionychidae > Pelodiscus > Pelodiscus sinensis. Next base: position 12,043,378 of record NC_143077.1, on the reverse strand, counting down.
TTTTGGGGCTTATGAGTGTGCTGTGAGGATAAATAAGTATAAATATTATATTTGCCTGCAGGTTATCTTTAAAAATGTATCTCTCTCTCTTTCTCTTTTTTTTTCTTCAATTTTCAATGTAGTCTGTCAGTTCCTGGTTAGGTGAGTTACCAACTTAGTGGTCTCACAGTACAGTGGACCAGCATTAGGTGTTAGCTCATAAAGGGACTGCCAAGTGCTGCCAATTATGCGAGATTCCAGCAAGGAAAATACACAGCCACATGATTAGGTCCAGGAGTGAGGGGAAATTCACATTTTCCCCTGAAACCACTTTTGGAAAATGGAACTGGATTGAAAAGAATTGTCCACTTGTCCTCACACTGCAGTGTCCACCTGTTAAAATGAATTGGGCAGCAATGCCATTCTCCTCCTTAAACAGCTGTGGAAGGGAATTATCGGGAAGAGGGAGCAGGAGAGAGGTGCAGCAGAGAGTTTCTTGGTTAAGTGCACCTTACAATTCAAACTGTTGCTCAAGAGTTGTGGTTTCTCACGTGGAGAGAAAAATGATTTTACTTTCAGGGAAAAAGCACTCTGGCTCCGATCCCCTAGGATGTAATCAGCATAGCTCCAGTGAAGTCAAAAGAGCTACACGGGTGTACACCGGCCCTTTGACATTTGTTTTACAGGCCAGATGTTTGGCCGCTCTGGAGCTAGGTTGCATGACCTAATTCTTCCTTCGTAGCAGTTGTACACCAGTTCGAATCCACTGATGCCAATGGAGTTTGTCCTGATTTGCACCAGAGAGCGGAGCCAGGAGTTACAATTCTCTCCAAAAACAGAGTGCCAGTTAGTTTAGACAGCAAGAAGTGAGCCTTACATCCCTTTCATACTCTTCCTCAGTCTTCTTATGTTCCTGAGAGTCTGATTGAAAGAAACATGGCTATGTCCAGACTGCAGGCTTCTTTCCGGAGAAGCTTTTCCAGAAGAGATCTTCTGAAAAAACTTCTTTCAAAAGAGAGCATCCACACTGCCAAAGCGCATCGAAAAAGTGACCTGCTTTTTCGAAAGATAGCATCCACACTGAATGAATGCTATCTCGCATATAAGCTGTGATTACTATGGGCGGAATGCCCACCAGTGCACCTGTGCTTTTTCCCCTTTCCTCTTCTTTCGAAAGAACTCCCTCTTCCCCATCCACACATGCCTTTTTCTGAAAGAGCTCTTTCAGAAAAAGGCTTCTTCCTCATAGAAAGAGGATTATCAATATCGGAAAAACCCCTTCTGTTCTTTCAATTCTTTTTCCAAAGGAACGGGATTGTAGTGTGGTCGTAAGTGAAGTTTTCTCAGAAAAACAGCCATAAAGGACTTCCTTGTGCTGCCAGTTCCGTTTTTCTGAAAAAACTCTGTAGTGTAGACATAGCCGCATTCTTAAGCAGTCCATCTCCAGTCTCACGTGCCTATAAAATGCCCAAAGGAGCAAATGGATTTCAGGTCGGCCTGTACTGAGATTAATTTTGTTTTATGTTTTCATAAATTGCTTGTAAAAACTGAGACTTACACCCCTCTTTTTGCCTAATGGAATGTCCTTATCCTCAAATTGGAGTAAGGCAAGTTCCCCTTAACAACTGGAGAAAGTTTTTCAAAAACCACCTGCTTTGCAGGAGTTCTTCTAGCCACTGAGAGCAGATCACTGGAGTTCCCAGTGTTTCAGTAATATAAAAAGGCAACATCAGCACAGAAAGATCTCCCGTGCTCTCCTAGCTGCACACACATCCAGACTAAGGAATATAGATCAGCATACTTGCTATCACTTGGACTTCCTGACTCAGAACGGTTTTGGAGGAACGGTCTATCTGCTTTAGCATTTACAATAGAACCAAATGGCAATAACTCATGGTCTTTTACATGTCTTTTACATGTGCTATTGCTGTCCTGTCTCCTGTGGGTACTTACCGATGCTGCCTTCAGATAGGTTTGCAATATTCCCCTTGAATTTAGATTACCTTTCTCAGCTGTAATAAACATGCCATCCATTTCTACCTCTTGGAACGGAAAGCAAAGCTTTATAGAAACTATTCCTCCATTTTAAGAAAAAATCCAGCCTGAAACAGATAACAAAAGGACAGTAATAACAACATGTAAAAGCTTTCACACTATTTGTACAGTGCAATTAACTTCTCTTTCCCCAAATCTAGCAATATTCTTTTTCCAGTGTGGTTTTAGCTCACCCCTTCTCTTGAATTTTAACCATGCTTCTAGTAAAAAAAAAAAAAGTCATTATCTACAGCAGTATCTCCTCTTCTGGGCCAGCTGCATTCTACAAAGCACCAACATAGACATATTTAGGTGACTTTGTCTTAATTTTGATTACAAAATATTTTATCTGAGTGGGAGCAAGAAAATGATCTAAAATCCCCTGAGTCAACACAATACAGTTTGTTTTATGAAGTACATTACAACTTGAGTCACATGCAAAACAAGGTAATCCATCTCTGTTATTTTATACTAACATCCCTATTGATTAGTGGGAGTCAGTGTTATATTTAAGGCAATAAAACCGAAAAAAAAAAAAGATTAGAGTTAAGCTGCACAGAATTACCAAAACTTAACCATGGAACAAATTGTAGAATATTTTTGTGGAATTTCTGGTATCAGAGCAGCTCTGTCACTCACAGAACAGATTTCATGGATGGCTATCAGGCACGACAGTGGGGCAAACTCAGTTTGGGAGAGTCTCCTTATTAATATTTCATTATTTTATTCGTTGACCTTGTTTTAAAATATTTAATGTTCGCAGCTGTCACCACCCACCTCAGATTTACCATACAGGAACATAAAAGATTAAATTCACCCAACTACTGCCTGATACCTGAGTCGTCCTTTACACCAGTGCAAAGGAGAGTGTAAGTCTCTCAATACTTGTGTGTGATAATCATAAGGTTGGAAGAGACCTCAGGATATCGAGTTCCTCCTGCCTGCTAAAAGCAGAACCAATCCCAACTAAATAATCCCAATCAGAGATTTGTCAAGACAGGACTTAAAAACCTCTCTACCTCATCCCTAGGTAACCCATTCCAATGCTTTAGCACCCTCTTAATGAAATAGTTTTTCCTAATATCCAGCCTAGACCTCCCCCATTGCAACTTGAGACCATTGCTCCTCATTCTGTCATCTGTCACTACTGAGAACAGCCTCTTCCCATCCTCTTTGGAACTTCCCTTCAGGTAGTTGAAGGCTGCTATCAAATCCCCCCTCACTCTTCTCTTCTAAATAAGACCAAATCCCTCAGCCTCTCCACATAGGTCATGTGCTCCAGCCTCCTAATCATTTTTATTTCCCTCTTCTGGACGCTCTCCAATGCGTCCATACCCTTTCTGTAACAGGAGGCCCTGAACTGGATGTGATACTCCAGATGTGGCCTCACCGGTGCTGAATAAAGGGGACTAATCACTTCCCTAAATCTGCTGGCAATGCTCCTACTAATGCACCCCAGTATTCCGTTAGCTTTCATGACTACAAGGCCACCCTGTTGACTCATATGCAGCTTCTCATCCACTGTAATGCCCACGTCCTTTTCTGCAGAACTGCTGCTCAGCCAGTTGGTGCCCCGCCTGTAGCCGCACTTCGGATTCTTCTATCTCAAGTATAGGATACTTGGGTGGAAACGATGATATACGTGCCAGGCAGGAGGAATCCAGGTTCTAAAGGTGCTACTGCTGCTCCAGTGATATTCTCTGACACAAGACAGGTATTCCTGGTTCTATTCGCACAGCAGCCACATAGTTCAACATTTCAGTTAAAATGCACTTACTGCACCTGCCAGCAGCTCTGCACCCATTTCACAGGTACAATGGCAAATGCTGCAGGAGATGCTGCAGTACTAATTGCACCTCATTCCCAGACAGGACTTTGCTCCAAAGCCAACTGCATACAGCGTAGGATGCTGTGTCCGCAGATTAACACAGCCTTCCACTCTGGCTATTGCTAGTAGGTACTCCAACCACCAGGAGAGGCTATCTGCTTGCTGGCTTAGGGGATGTTTACACTGCAGGTTGTGTAGACATACCTGAGCTAGCAACAATCTGTCACTCTTGGGTTCTGGAGCAGTGAAGCAGCAGTAGCCTGGGCTCCCTTGAGGCTAACGCCTGAATAATTACCCCGTGGTCCAGGTGGGATGATCCAGCCCATGCTGCTGTGGCTTCACTGCTACTGCTACTCACACTACGTTAAAGCTTGAGACTATCTATGCCACTTCCTAACTGCAGTGTAGACATACCCTACTGTGACAGGGTGTACCAACCCTGCACTAGGGCTGAGAAGGTTAACCTGGCTCCCCTGGCTGAGGAGGCCCCGCCCCCACTGCCCTGGTGGGCATGCTCCAGCTGGAGGCCAGGTATAAAGGCCTGTGGTGCCGCACAGTCAAAGCTGCCTGCTGTTGGGGGAGGAGGTGCTGCAGTCAGGGGCAGATGATGATTTTGCGGGGCCCAGGGCAGCACAATTTCGCGGGGCCCCCCCTTTGACACGGCACATGTGCGGGGCTTCTTGAAGCGCAGGGCCCGGGGCGTCCGCCCCACTCGCCCTGCCCTATATCCTCCCCTGGCTGCAGTGCTCTGGAGGAGGCACCACCAGTGGACCAAGCCATGGAGGCCGGTCAGCAGGAAATTGCAAGGGAAACCACCGTTATAGAGGGAGGAGCTGGAGAGAGCTACTGGAAAGAGACTGGTAGAAAGTAGCCCAGGGTGGGGGACTTGTACCCTGGAAGCTTGGTGTGTTTTAGTGGGGTTCCCTGCCAAGCTAGTGGTGGTCCACTCCACCACTGATAGGGCTCTGAACTGGGACCCAGTAGAGAGGGTGGACCCAGGTCTCCCTACCCCCGCCTCACCTTCCCCATGAGGGGGGACACACTGACTCTAGCTGCTAGGTCAGGCTGCCCTGAGAGAGAAGGGTGTGGTTACAGCCTCTGGCTGCTAGGGCAGACTGCCCTGAGAGACAAGGGTGTGATTACAGACTCTGGCTACTAGGTCAGGCTGCCCTGAGAGAGAAGGGTGTGATTACAGACTCTGGCTACTAGGCCACACAGCCGTGAGAGAAAAGGGCGTTTGTTACAGACTTTGGCTGCTAGGCCAGGCTGCCCTCAGGCATTGTTATGAACTCTGGCTTTGAGGCCACTTGGTCCAGGCAGAGAAAGGCCAGGTTAGAGACTTAGCCCAGATGATCGGAGAAGAACATGGATGAAACTGACACATGTGAACACTATTTGAGGGGTCACTGAAGCACACGGCCCTCGCCCCCTTGAGGGGGGGAAGACACCTTGCGACACCTACTTAATTGCCTGCTGGATTGTTGGTGATGGGGGCAAAGGTCAGGCAAAGTAGGTGTTTTGGTCCTACTTTTTGCACTTGACAGATCATCATGAAGGCAAGCAAGAGGCTTGGGTCATGTGTTTTCGTGGCTAGAGCAGAGACAGGAGACAGACTATTACCTTGCCCTGGTTTTATTCCTACGTAAAATAACTGAATTCAGTAACAAATCCAGATGTGTACAGGAGTAAGGAAGATCCATCAAAATCTATGGGTCCTGTGCTGTGTTCCATGTAAGCTGGATGCTTATGCGGCCATCAGGAGAGGTTCCCGTGCCGCCCAGCTGATTCACAGAGGGCCCACCCCTAGGGCTTTGGTTTCTATTGGTGGTGCACATTCACATATAACTCAGTGCATATAAACAATTATTCCGCACATTGAAGGAAAAGATTAGAGCAAACATTGGTCCTGTTCCCAGCCTAGGCACTGGGTCACTGTGTGACTTTGGACACTTCACTCTTTCCATTGTGTAGCCGCAAAATAGGTTTGAAATGTTGGTCTACTTTTCAGGGTGCGGAGCAGTTTGAGATTGTCAAGCGAATGGTGCTCTCTGAATGCACCACATACCTCTGTAGGAGGGAGCCCTTTATATTTTTTTTTTTTTTAAAGTATCATGTCCTGGTTAAATCAAGCATCGCCTTTTTTCTGGCTCGTCTCCTGCTACTGAATCAGCTAACGTCGCATATCAGCTTTTCCAAATCACTCTTTGCAGATTACAATAACCACCAAGATTTTAGCTGACAGCTGGCTCTAGGGAGCCTGAAATTCATGGGTTGGCCTTTTGTGCCAGTGACACCAAAGGAGAAATAGCATCTGCAGGATGCTACAGCAGCTATTCCTTCATGGCAGCAAACAATGCTTAGGGTTGCATAAATTACATCCCTGAGCCAACAGAGAGATGTCTCCAGGGTGTGACTCTGGGAAGCCCCCTCCCTTCCTTTAAACAGTCACATTCTGGGCAAGCAGTGAAGCTTCTTGGCTCACATAGTGATGGAATTTGGGTCGCCTACAATTTGTTCTCAAAATCGTTGGCCTGAAATACTTCCTGCATTTCCCACAGGAGCAAGCAGGGACTTTGTTCCTCGTGGCATATTTCTATGTTTGTTTTCACACATTGGTGACGGGCGTGTGCCAGCCACCAGAACTCCCAACCAGATGGTATTCCAGACGTGGTACCTTTGTGCTTCAATCCAGACCTTGTTCCTCTCATTTTCCTCTGATCTATCATCTATTGATAAGCCCTCCGTGGAACAGTTGTAGACGCTGCAGTATCTCGACTATACCACAAGAGGCAGTCTTTTTAGGCCCAAACTGGCAGCTGTTTATGTTGCTTTGCTAATCGTTGTATACTCCCTCGGTGAATGTGTATGAAGTAGGGCAAGCAGAATGCTGGAGCTCAAACCTGCTAGTGAGGATACAGTAATCGGTGCAGTTGCTTTGTTGCATCTGGGATTTTTTGCAAAAAAGATTGTGACCGTCTCTTTGTTGTGTGTACAGTGCCTAGCGCTGCTCTAGGACTTGGATTCCGATGTGCTATGGCAACACAAATAATAAATCATCATAAAGCATCTGGCGTAAGAGCGATTCTATGCTCTGTAATCCTGAATGGAATATGCAAGACGTTGAGCATTGTCTTGGAGGAGCAAAATATTCCTTTTGTCGCCCTCGGTGAATAGCTCTGTGTCTTGCGACTTGTTCCTGGACAGTCCGTGCCTATTGGAAGGCTTTGACAAAGCCAGCTAGAATGAAGCAGGTGTCCGAGCATGAGCACTTAGATGAAGGAACATTTATCAGTGCTTAGAAATAGCACCCACACGTATATTATTACAAATGACACAGTGCAAATAGACTGTGCACATACTAGACTGATCCTGGAATATTGTCAGTAGTGCTGCTAGCAGGCACAGCACTGAGTGAGGAAACTACATGGCAGGACTCGAGAACCCACATGAGTGCTCAGTGACAAACTTTAACAGTTTAGATGCTTGGTTTGATTTGCTTCTATGCAAAAATGCTGCATTTGTGGAGGGGCCCTGGGTGTCTGTAGTATCACAAAGAACGAGGGAGGAACCTTAGCGGCAGACAGGACCCAAAACAACTAGGGTGAATCCTAACGGCCAAATCCAGACCAGTTATACCAATCCAACATACAGGATCTATTTTGAACTAAACTAGTGTTTCTGAATTGATTGAATAGCAATGGGAAAAATGAGGATTTTTTTGTATATGATACCTTAGTCCCCAAGAGCACTGACCTAATCGCCATACAACACTGACATATACGGTGTAAAGTCATAAATAATCTCCATGATTTCTCAAGGCACAGTATACTGGGAAGAAATCATTATTTCTGCCAAACTTGGATGAAACAATCCTTTTATGGGCCAGACAAGCATTCTGAGTCTACAGACTCGATAAATAAGCAAAGTTCCTACCAGAACTGGATAAAGGCATTTTCACCTTTTCCCGGACAGACACTATACTCAAAAGCTTTGTGCATTTGTGTTATAATAGTGAACATAATGACTTCACTTAGTGCTCCGATACAAGAGGACTGTAATGGTGTGGCATGTGGCCCCTTGCTAGGAATAAGAAAATCCACATCTAGGAGCCGTTTGTATTTACTGTTGATGTTGAGTCCCGTGATGAAACAATAGTGGACATCCTATTTATGACTAAAATAGTTTCTGGTCTCCTAGCCCTGTAAGTGTTCTTGCTATTTTGGTTGGCTTCTGGATCCTTTTTAGTCAGCAGATGGAGGATCATTATTCGACCAACAGTGAAAGGGTGTGATTATCTTCCCCCAAATCAGACCGAAGGAGCTGAACCCCAAGAGAACCTATGTAGTTTACAAAGTTTGCTGCTATATGACCAACCTAGAATGGACTTAGGGCAGACCAATCTGATTAACTTGGTTCTGAGACTACGTGAACTTGAACAAAGTTAGTTTCCTTGCAAATCCCTGTATAAACTATAAATACATGGAGTGGTCTGGAGAGGAGAATCATTGTCCCATATAACCCTGTCTGGTGTTTTGTTGTAACACAGCAGCATTTACCATAGTGTATAATCCAGATTCATGTCACTGGAACAACCCACCTTGGGAGGCGAATTCACTGACTGTTGCTTTGTCAAAGAAGTTGAATATCTCTGCAGCAGAAGCTGGCTGGGTGTTTCCTGTGATCTTGGAGAGACTGGTTGTGCCGCTGTCTGTTTGTGGAGCCTGTTGGAAAGAGAGAATTCCGTAAGTAGCTGAGGCTACGGCTACACCGTAGCCTTCTTCTGGAAAAGCTTATGCAAATGAAGTGCAGTCTGGAATATCGCCTCACTTCATTTGCATAATTAATTAGCAGCTGCTTTTGTGCGCAAAAAGGAGCTGTGTAGACGGCTCCTTTTTGTGCAAAAAACCCTCCTGCGCAAGAGCCATTCTTCCTAATTTTTCCAGGAAGAATGGCTCTTGTGCAAGAGGGGGTTTTTGCACAAAAAGATGCTGTCTACACAGCTCCTTTTTGCGCAAAAGCCTCTTGCGCAAAAGCGGCTGCTACGTAATTATGCAAATGAAGTGCAGCGATATTCCATGCCCCACACTTCATTTGCATAAGATTTTCCGGAGGAAGGCTACAGTGTAGCTATAGCCTGAGGGTTTCATTCTTTCTGAAAAGCTTGGTTGGGCCACCTACATCTCATGTTTAGGGAAACTGTGGCTTAGTAATTGCTGCTGCTCAGGTAAATAATATTTGAAAAATTATGCAAAACCTGGTAGTCCTGAAGGAAAAACAAACACTCCCCACCAGAGGATCATAGAATCCTAGGTTGGAAGAATCCGCAGGAGGTCATTGAGTCCAACAGCCTGTCAAAGGCAGGACCAATCCCAACTAAATCATCCCAGACAGGGCTTTGAAAATGCTAAGGATGGTGATTTCACCACTTCCTTAGGGAATCCATTCCAGAGCTTCCTCCCCCTCCTAGGGAAATAGGTTCTCCTCATATCCAACCTAGACCTTCCCGGCTGCAACTTGAGACCATTGCTCCTTGTTCTCTTACCTGCCACCACTGAACAGCCTCTCTCCCTCCGCTTTGGAACTTCCCTTCAGGAGTTGAAGGCTGCTCTCAAATCCCCCCTCACTCTTTTCTTCTGTAGACTAAATAAGAGGGTCCCCATCACTTCCCATCGTGCCCTGAAACACTGCAACTCCCAGGAATCCCTTCAGCTTTCCAGTGCAGACCACGAGTACTGATGGACAGGTAGCAGGGGTGCTGGAACAGTGGAGGTGCTGAGATCCATTGAACCTAACTGTGAACCCTCTGTTTGCAAAGGAAGACACTTCAAGCTGGGGATGTGTCCGAGCACATATGGCGGGTGGGAGCAGCATGATCTCCCCATCTCTTGGTGGGGGCAGATGGCAAAGAAGATTGGAAGATTCTGTGAAATGTTGCTAGATTATCAACAGCTGACTCCAACCCTTACCCCAGCCTCAAGAAACAAATATCCCCCCAAGGGGCTCATGTCCTTTCACTGCCACAAATTAAAAACCCAAACCAGATTCTCCTTTCAATTTTCTGAACAAACACAAAAAGAGAATCCTGAAAATAATTAAAATTGAAAATTGATTGTTTGGGCAATATCCGATTTCTGCAAAAGGTCCCCTGCTCCTTGGGGACTGGAAGGAGAAGTTTTTGAGCCTTGTTTTTGAACTAGCTATGCATTTTTTTTCCAGATTATTCCCAGCATAACATGCCAAGGGGAATATGCTCCATTTGTTATTTCCTTAAAAAAAAATCAATGCACTGAAACATTCCCTCTAGACCTATAATATTTATTTCAATGTTCTGTCAATAAATATAACAAGGTTAGCTTTCTATCAGGTTAGTTGGAAGAATCATTTGAGGGAAGTTCTATTTGTTAAGCTCGATTACAAAAAGCAATCAATAAGGAAAAATTCCCTAGTTGCTATCGAAAAGAAATATGGTGCTCTGAGGAACCGCCCCTTGATAGGTATTTATGCCTCTTCTCCAGAATTCTCTTGCGGGCTTCTGAAGTCCTTCCCCTTCCTTTCTAATTTCTCCACCATAGAGAAGGGGTAGAGAAAAGACAGGGTAAGTGGTTAGAGGGCTACCTGAGTTTAGTTCCCTGCCCTGCCACAGCCTTTTTATCAGACCTTGGGCAACTCACTTAACCTACCAGTGCTCCAGTTCGCCATCTGTGGCATAACATTGCCTCTTTCACAGGAGTGTTGCAAAGATACGCAGATTACAGGTTGTGAAGCAGTTGCATGCAGGGGTGATAGGAGGGCATATATATACCCTGGAGCATTGCAGTCGTTTATTGGCTAATGGAGGCCTATCCCGCTGGGATATTCTTTTCCAAACATCACTGAGCTCCTGGGATTCTGCCTTGGCAGGTAGCCTCTCTGAATTCTGAGTATTGGAGATGGACTGTCCCCTGCCCCAGCCAAAGGGGTGTTGCAAGAGAAGGTGATGGGTCTGCACACACTGCATTGTGGTAATTGACATACTAGGGTGTGAGCTGCACTTGCACTGGCTGTAGTGGTTTTTAATGCCCTAGCGGGTCATTTTTGCTGTTCTGTTCTGTACCACAAGGAATCAGACTCCACTTTGAGCGAGTGCCCTTGCCTTGCTCTGCCCTGGTGAGTGGGCCTGACGAGACTGGCTGTTCCATTCTCTCAGTGCTCAGACAGCGTCTCCTGTAATCCTCCTGTGCTTTGGGGGAGAAACTGTGGAATTCTGCTCCATGACACCCAGGTGAGAGGGGGCACAGGGCAGGAGAATTTGGTGCCCTTGCTTTAATCAGGCCAAACTTTCTTGTAAGCCATGTGTTCTGTCCTTTGCCTCATGGTAGACTGCAGACAGGAAGGGTGGCCAAAGCGGGCAATTGCCCCAGGGCTAAGACAAGCTCCCTGCCCGCCCTCGCCCTATGCTGCTCCCGAAAGCATCCGGCCTGGTGCGTCAGAGGCTCTCTGCATGCTGCCCCCATCCCAGGTGCCAACTGTGCAGCACCCATTGGCCAGGAACTGTGGCCAATGGGAGCTGTAGGGGCGGTGCCTGTGAGCAGTGATGCACAGCGCCCCCTCTCGGCCCTCCCGCTGAGTTGCCGGTGGTGGTCGCTTTTAGTAAGGGTTGCCCCACTGACCCGTTCCCCCCTGCAGAGCCCACACCCCTCACCCCCTTCTACACCCCAACCTCCTGTGCTAGCCCAGAGCCCACACCCATACTTCCTCCTAGAGCCTGCACCTAATGTGAATGTTTCATCGGTTAACCGCTAAGCCTCACCTTTCACGGGTAAGGTTAACGTTAACTGGTGGGGGCTGGAGCAGCTTCTGCCTGTAGTGGGGTGGAGTTGGGGGGGCACTCCATCTCAGCAGCAGTGGGGGGGGGGCTGTTCCAAGGTCCCCCCGCTCACCCTCCCTTTAACTGGTCCCACAATACTTTTAACCAGTTAGCCAATTTAAACAGGATTTACGTCCCTCACCCAAGCTCCCATCTGGAGCCCCTCACCTTTCTCCCCTACCCGGCCTAGTGCAAGTGAGTGAGGGTGGGAGAGAGAGAGCAACGGAGGGAGCGGGGATGGAGTGAGCATGGACGGGGCCTCAGAAAAGGAGCAAACCAGGGGTGTCGCATCAGGGAAGGAGCAGGGGTCTGGGCATGGGCCTTTGGTTTGCACGATTAGGTACTTGGCAGCCCCACTGGGCAGGCATGTGCAAGCCTGCCTGTGTCAGCAGGCATAGCACCACCCGAACGTCAGCCGCCAGCCGCAGATTGTGCGTGGTGGGGGCATTGACTGTTTTGCCCTGGCTCCTGGAATTACTGTCGGCTGGTCTGGAAGACTCTAAGTAATGGGGCAGGGATTGCGTTTGAGATGCATGTGACACTACCACAATCTAAGCAAATAATGAAGCTGTGGATTCATTGCAAGTCCCAGGTCATGTGCTGTTGGTCAGAGGTTGTCTTGGAATCCAGGCGGGATTAGAAGTAATCTTTAAAAAAGCCTAGCAGGTTTATTTCCAGGTTTATTGGTCTGTCTGACAGAAAAGGAAGGAGGGTTTTTTTTAAAATGTTCTGGAAGAACATAATCAGCTTTCCAGCTTTGTGACATCTGATACTAGTTCCAAAAATAATGTATATATACTCCCACCCCAACAACGTATATCTTTGTATATAATTATTTCACACTATTTTCAGCTAAAGACAATATTAGCACGACATAATCTGATTAGCGCAGCCAGGCTGTGCATTTCTGGGGAGATCATGTAGCTTTCAACCAAGGCATTTTCTAAAGCATTCGATGCCTCTCTATTTTGCTGCAAGAAAATAGTGCTGAAATTAGCAATTAGTTAAATTTATCCTAGCTTGTCACCTGCAAAAGTGCCTTTGGTTTTTGTGAAAATCAACAAAGTGCAAGTGAAACTTTTTGGTACAGCTGCGATAGTTATTGCTGCACAGAAATCCGTGAGACTTCACAGCTGTTCAGAACCTCAGCTGAGGGAACACAAAACAAGCACAAAAACAAATAGATGTGAAAGAAACAAAATATTATTGCCTCCATGTGCAAGTATTGGATTTTAAATAATCAAACTCTAGCACCCAATTTTTTCAGAGAACCATTTTTGTGGGGGGCGGGGAGATAAATATTAACTATTCGCAATGGAACCAGTAAATTCTGCAATATCTGTTCATAGAATCATAAGGTTGGAAGAGACCTCAAGAGGTCATTGAGTCCAACCTCCTGCTAAAAGTAGGATCAACCCCACTAAACATCCCAGCCAGGGATTTGTCAATCCAGGACTAAAAACCTATAGGGGTGGAGATTCCACCCCCTCCCTAGGGAACCCATCCCAGTGTTTCACCACCCTTCTAGCAAAACAGTTTTTCCTAATATCCAACCTAAGCCTTCCTCACTGCACCTTGAGACCATTGCTCCTTGTTCTGCCATCTGCCACCACTGAGAACAGCCTCTCTTCATCCTCTCTGGAATCCCCATTCAGGTAGTTGAAGGCTGCTATCAAATCCCCCCTCGTTCTTCTCTTCTGTAGACTAAATAAACCCAAATCTCTCAGCCTCTCCTCATAAGTCATGTGCTTCAGCCCCCTCATCATTTTTGTTGCCCTCCGTTGTTGTCCATGACTGTTACAGAATATGACTGCAAATTGTTTATTTCCAACCTTTCAGCACTATATTTTACAATCCATGTTTTGGTATATTTGAGTTCCCCGTAGTTTGGGCTTACAGCACCCATGGGAACGTGAGAGAGGTACCTGATTTCTTACAGGCTAAGGGAAGAGGATTAAGGTCCCATAAAAGTGTGCATAGATCATATGAAATGTTTTGTGAGCAAGGTCGGGCGGATCAAGTGCCACGCAATGTGTATGCACAAAAAGCAGCAGTATCTGTGACTTGCCATGAAGGAAGATGCTGGAATTCTGTAGATATTCTTCCATTATGTGTTAACTGCAAAAACACAGGTTAATTTAACGTTTCATGAAATGTTATTAGAGTTTAGGACAGTTGCACTGATAGCCTGTAAGCTTGCAAAGTACACTCTGATGTAATTCTGTCTTTATTCTGCAGATGCAAAATTACTTTCTGCTATTTTTTTTCTGATGAGTTGGGTTTCCTTTCGGCAGGGTAGAAATTAGAGCACCTTCGTTAAGTGCAAAGCTGTTGAAGCATAAAATACTTCCAATGTAGGGTTTACAAATGTTGCAATAAAATCACCATCCAATTAATGTGAGTTCAACTGTAACACAGAACTATACCAGGAGGAAGCAAACCAAAAGCAGTGCTCGGTTTTTGTGTGTGTGTACACACGTCTGGGGCGATGTCTAGACTATGGGGTTTTATCGGAAAAAGGTACGCAAATTGCACTCTGCAATTTGCTTATCTTTTTCCGATAGTTTTGTTGGAAGAGGCTTTTCCGAAATTTGGCCTGTCTACATTGAGCCAAATTTCCGAAAAACCTCCTCTTTTGAAAGAGTTCTTCTTCCTCATGGAAGGAGGAAGACAGGGCTTCCGAAAGAGCGCATCTGCTCTTCCACGCAAAAAAAAGCGGAGGAGAAGACATGTTTCCTGGAGTTTTCCAGTATCCTGGAAAAACTCCATAGTGTAGACATATCCTGGGCTGGCAAAGTATGTATAAGAATAGGCATTTAAATGCCATGTTGTATCTTCACTGTAGTGCCACATTAGTAATAGCTGCATTGAAGATTCTCTCCCAGATCATTTGAAGGCAAAGTTTTAATCAATTTAGTTCTTCCAATCTGTGTCTCTGGTCTCTCTCAAAGGAGACTCTTATAACTCCAGTTTGTAAAATCTTACAACCAATTTGAAAACAGCAGCTGCTACCCCCTGTCTGGGAGAAGCATGTGGAAGCTATATCCTGGTAGAGGAGATGAGGGGAACGTAAATGGAGTGACCGTCTGTCACTCAGATGGACTGATGAGCAGCAGTGACAGGCTCTCACTCTTGTTGGGAACCCCACCCCCCATCATGTAGCACTTTAAAGACTAACAAGATGGTTTATTAGGTGATGAGCTTTCGTGGGACAGACCCACTTCTTCAGATCATATTCTGAAAGTGAACAGGCATGACCATTATGTAACAGAGGAATACAATGAAAAAGTCAACAAAATATACAGTAACGAATCAGATACATAGCATCGAAGGTGGGGGGGGGGAGTGACAAGGAAGGAGGAAATTGCTTATTGTAAGCATCAATTAAGTGGCTTATCTGGAGTTACTACGCATATCAAAATAAAAAATTACATCCAGTAATTTGATCTATGTCATCAAATGCCATCAGTGCCCCACTGCTATATATATTGGACAAACTGGATGGTCTCTGTGGCAATGAATCAATGGACACAAATCGGATAAATGTAAAGGGAATATACAGAAGCCTGTTGGTGAGCATTTCAGCTTTCCTAACCACAGTCTGACAGACCTACAAGTAGCTATCTTGTCACAAACCAGCTCTACAAGCCAAATACACAGAGAAGCCCTGGAATCCCAGTTTATCCACAAATTCAATTCACATACTAATGGAGGGTATGTCTACGCTACCCCCCTAGTTCGAACTAGGGGGGGTAATGTAGTCACACGGAGTTGCAAATGAAGCCCGGGATTTGAATTTCCCGGGCTTCATTTGCATAAAGCCAACCGGCGCCATTTTTAAATGCCGGCTACGTCGGACCCCGTGCCGCGCGGCTACACGCGGCATGGATTTGCTAGTTCGGATTAGGCTTCCTAATCTGAACTAGCTGTGGAACGAGGCGTACAGCTAGTTCGGATTAGGAAGCCTAATCCAAACTAGCTAGTCCATGCCGCGTGTAGCCGCGCGGCACGGGGTCCGACCTAGCTGGCATTTAAAAATGGCGCCGGCCGGCTTTATGCAAATGAAGCCCGGGAAATTCAAATCCCAGGCTTCATTTGCAACTCCGTATGATTACATTACCCCCCCAGTTCGAACTAGGGGGGTAGTGTAGACATACCCGGACTCAGTTGTGATATGGGCTAGTGGGGACTCTACCTACTTAATAACCACTGAAGGTGCTAACAGGGAGTGGCTTGCAAACAGGTGAGTGCTAACGGAGTTTAGAGAGGGAGTTCTCCAGGTAAAGGAGAAGCAGATACAGGACTCTTGAGGGAAGTGTGTGTTGTTGTTGGGGTTTTCTTACTGTGTGCTGAGCTTGTGTGTGTTGGTGTGTGGTGGTGGGTTTTTTGGTTTTTTTGTTTTGTTTGAGTGAAGCTTTAGAGAGGGAGTTCTCCAAGTAGAGGAGAAGCAGATACAGGACTCTTGACGGAAGTGTGTGTTGTGTTTGGGGCTTTCTTACTGTGTGCTGAGCTTGTATTTATGAGTGAGGGTTGGTGTGTGTTCTTTTTTGTTTGTTTGTTTTTGTTTGTTTGTTTTTTCCCCTGTGTCTGTGAGTGAGGCTTTTTTTTTCCACTTCCCCTTTGCCCTCCCACTCCCCTTGATGGAGTTTGTGCTGTGATTGGCTGTGATTGGCAGGTGGAAACTGTTGGCTTCTAATTAAAGTTGGGAAGGGCGTGAGGTTCTCTTGCCTTTCTTTTTAAATCCCTTCTCCAGGACAGCAGCGATGGATGGTGATGGGTCTGCTGTTGTTACCTGCACGGCGTGTGCCATGTTTGTCTTCCTCCCGGAAGAAAGAACGAATTTCATCTGCACAAAGTGCAAGCTGGTCAACATTTTGGAAGAAAAAATTAGAGGACTGGAGGCCCAAGTGTCGACCCTACGCTCGATCAGAGAGGATGAAGACTTCCTTGATAGAAGGCAGCGTTTAATCCTTCAAGCACGGCAGACAGAGGAGCCAGAGAGGGCAGTACATGACCAAGAAGAGAACTGGCAGCATGTAACTTCTAGAAGGGGAAAAAGGCCAACACGGGAATCCCCCAATGCTATAGAGGTAAGTAATCGCTTTCAAGCTCTCTCCACAGGCTCTGCAGTGCTGAATGCTTTGGAAGGGACCTCACAAGGAAGAAACCAGAAGGGAACACCATCTACTGGAAGGCATGGGATGCATAGTCCTAGGGATGGGGGTTACCCGGCCACCACCCCCAAAAGAAAATGACGGGTGATGGTGGTCGGGACTCCCTCCTAAGAGGGACTGAGCCATCCCTCTGCCGTCCGGACCTGGAATCTCGAGAGGTGTGCTGCTTACCGGGAGCTCGCATTCAGGATGTCACTGAGGGTATGTCTACACTACCCCGCTAGTTCGAACTAGCGGGGTAATGTAGGCATACTGCACTTGCAAATGAAGCCCGGGATTTGAATTTCCCGGGCTTCATTTGCATAAGTGGGGAGCCGCCATTTTTAAAACCCCGCTGGTTCGAACCCCGTGCAGGGTGTACCGGTAGTTCGGAATAGGAATCCTAGTTCGAACTACCTAGTTTGAGCCCCGTATAGCCGCGCTGCATGGGGTTCGAACCAGTGGGGTTATAAAAATGGCGGCTCCCCGCTTATGCAAATGAAGCCCGAGAAATTCAAATCCCGGGCTTCATTTGCAAGTGCGGTATGCCTACATTACCCTCCTAGTTCGAACTAGGAGGGTAGTGTAGACATACCCTGAGAGGCTTACCAAGCTGATCAAACCTTCAGATCGCTACCCCTTCCTGCTTCTCCATGTGGGAACTAATGATATGGCCAAGAATGACCTTGAGCAGGTTACTGTGGATTATGTAGCCCTGGGAAGAAGGATCCAAGAATTCGGAGTGCAAGTGGTGTTCTCATCCATCCTCCCTGCTGAAGGGAAAGGACTCGGCAGGGATCGTCGAATTGAGGACGTAAATGCATGGTTCCGCAGGTGGTATCGCAGAGAGGGCTTTGGTTTCATCGACCATGGGACTCTGTTCCAGGCACAAGGATTGTTAGGAAGAGATGGGATCCACCTAACGAAGAGAGGAAGGAGCATCTTCGCGGGCAGGCTTGCAAATCTAGTGAGGAGGGCTTTAAACTAGGTTCGTCAGGGGACGGTGACCAAAACCCTGAGGGGAGTGGGAAAGTCGGATACCGGGAAGAAATGCAGAGAGGAAGGAGCAAGAAAGGAGGACCCCTGATTCGAATGGAGAAGATAGGGCAATCAACTGGTTACCTGAAGTGTTTGTACACTAATGCGAGAAGCCTGGGAAACAAACAGGAAGAACTGGAAGCCCTGGCCCAGACCAAGAAATATGATTTAATTGGGATAACAGAGACTTGGTGGGATGACTCGCATGACTGGAGTGTTGTCATGGAAGGGTACAGACAGTTCAGGAAGAACAGGCAGGGGAGAAAAGGAGGAGGAGTTGCACTATATGTAAGAGAGCACTACGATTGCTCTGAACTCCAGTATAAAGAGGGAGAAAAACCTGTTGAAAGTCTATGGGTTAGGTTTAAAGGAGCAAACAACAGCAGTGATGTTGTGGTTGGTGTCTGCTACAGGCCACCGAATCAGGTGGATGAGGTAGATGAGGTTTTCTTCGGACAACTGAGAGAAGCTTCCAGATCGCAGGCCCTGGTTCTCGTGGAGGACTTTAATCACTCTGACATCTGTTGGGAAACCAATACGGCAGTACACAGGCAATCCAGGAAGTTTTTGGAGAACGTTGGGGATAACTACTTGACACAAGTGCTGAAGGATCCGACCAGGGGCCGTGCGCAGCTTGCCCTTCTGCTCACAAAAAGGGAGGAACTAATAGAGGAAGTGGAGGTGGGTGACAACCTGGGAAGCAGTGATCATGAGATGGTAGATTTCAGGATCCTGACCAAAGGAAGAAAAGAGACTAGTAAAATACACACCTTGGACTTCAAAAAAGCAGATTTTGACTCCCTCAGAGATCTGATGGGCAGAATCCCCTGGGATGCTAACATGAAGGGGAAAGGAGTCCAGGACAGCTGGCAGTTTTTTAAAGAAGCCTTATTGAAGGCACAGAAAGAAACCATCCCGATGCGTAGCAAGAGAGGCAAACATGGTAGGAGACCGGATTGGCTTACAGGGGAAATCCTTGGTGAACTTAATCACAAAAAGGAAGCTTACAAAAAGTGGAAACTTGGACAAATGACCAGGGAGGAGTTTAAAGGTATAGCTCGAGAATGCCGGCGGGTTATCAGGAAGGCGAAAGCGCAAATGGAATTGCGACTGGCTAAGGATGTGAAGGGTAACAAGAAAGGTTTCTACAGGCATGTTAACAAGAAGAAGGTGATCAGAGAGGGTGTGTGGCCCCTAATGGATGGAGGAGGTAACCTAGTGACAGATGATGTGGGGAAAGCTGAAGTACTCAATGCTTTCTTTGCCTCTGTATTCACGGACAAGGTCGGCTCCTGGACGTCTGCGCTAAGTGACGCAAGATGGGATGAAGATGGACAGCCCATGGTGGGAAAAGAACAGGTTAGGAACTATTTAGAAAAGCTAAATGTACACAAATCCATGGGCCCAGATTTAATGCATCCAAGGGTACTGAGGGATTTGGCAAATGTCATTGCGGAGCCTTTGGCTATTATCTTTGAAAAGTCATGGAGATCGGGAGAAATCCCGGATGATTGGAAAAAGGCAAATGTAGTGCCCATCTTCAAAAAAGGGAAGAAGGATGATCCAGGGAACTATAGGCCAGTCAGTCTTACCTCGATTCCTAGAAAAATCATGAAAGGGATCCTTAAGGAATCCATATTGAGGCACTTGGATGAAAGGAAAGTGATTAGGAATAGTCAGCATGGATTCACAAAGGGAAAGTCATGCCTGACCAATCTGATTAGCTTCTATGATGAGGTAACTGGCTCGGTGGACATGGGAAAGTCAATGGATGTGATATACCTTGACTTTAGCAAGGCTTTTGATACGGTCTCCCACAATATTCTTGCCAGCAAGTTAAGGGAATGTGGATTGGATAAATGGACGGTAAGATGGATAGAAACATGGCTAGAAGGCCGGGCCCAGCGGGTAGTGATCAACGGCTCGATGTCAGGATGGCGGTCGGTTTCTAGCGGAGTGCCCCAAGGTTCGGTTCTAAGACCGGTTTTGTTCAAAATCTTTATTAATGACCTGGATGAGGGGATGGATTGCACCCTCAGCAAGTTTGCGGATGACACTAAGCTGGGGGGAGAGGTAGATACACTTAAGGGCAGAGATAGGTCCAGAATGAGTTAGACAAATTGGAGGATTGGGCCACAAGAAATCTGATGAGGTTCAACAAGGACTTGGGACGGAAGAATCCCAAGCATAGTTACAATCTGGGGACCAACCGGTTAAGTAGTAGTTCTGCAGGAAAGGGACCTGGGGGTTACAGTGAATGAGAAGTTGGATATGAGTCAACAGTGTGCCCTTGTAGCCAAGAAGGCTAATGGCATATTAGGTTGCATTAAGAGGAGCATTGCCAGCAGATCCAGAGATGTCATTATTCACCTTTATTCAGCTTTGGTGAGGCCACATCTGGAGTGTTGTGTCCAGTTCTGGGCCCCCCAATACAAAAAGGATGTGGACGCATTGGAGAGGGTCCAGCAGAGGGCAACCAAAATGATTAGGGGGCTGGAACATATGACTTATGAGGAGAGGCTGAGGGACTTGGGTCTGTTTAGTCTGCAGAAATGAAGAGTGAGGGGGGATTTCATAGCAGCCTTCAGTTTCCTGAAGGGAGGTTCCAAAGAGGATGGAGAGAGGCTGTTCTCAGCAGTGACAGATGGCAGAACAAGGAGCAATGGTCTCAAGTTGTGGTGGGAGAGGTCCAGGTTGAATATTAGGAAAAACTATTTCACTAGGAGGGTGGTGAAGCACTAGAATGGGTTACCTAGGGAAGTAGTGGAGTCTCCATCCCTAGAGGTGTTTAAGTCTTGGCTTGACAAAGCCCTGGCCGGGTTGATTTAGTTGGAATTGGTCCTGCCTAGAGCAGGGGGCTGGACTTGATGACCTCTGAGGTCTCTTCCAGTTCTATGATTCTATGAACAGCTCCCTGAGTGGTATCCTTCCTGTTTTAGGAATCTATTTATTGACTTTGATTTTTATCTGCTTAGATTTAAGTACCCATTCTCCAGATACTTAATGATGCTCTGTCTCCCACCTTCCTCCCTTTTTCTTTCTCTCCCCCCTTTCCTTCCCCTCCCCTATTTATCTGGAGTTTTCATATCCCCAACTCATAACTCCGGTCATCTGAAGAAGTGAGCTGTGTCCATGAAATCTCATGATACCATCTACATGTTTCGTTAGCCTATGAAATGCTACCATTTGTTGTTTTAAAAAGTGGGGAGGCTGTCTTGGTAATGTGTAAGCTAATTATCATCTAAATTAAGGCCCATTCACAACATGTCAAATTTTAGCATAAAAAAGAGTTCTGAAGTCTCTTTCTATAATCTTGGGTTAAAGTCTCTTTGTAGTAAGACACATGTTGTTAGGTCTTTAAGGGAATCGCCAGTTTGATTAAAATGTAGGCTAAGAGGCTTTTCTGTATGGAGATGTCTGATTTGTGAGCATTAATTCTCTGACAACGTGAGAAACCAGTTTGTCCAATATACATCGCAGAGGGATATTGTTGCCACATGATGGCTACTCTTGTTGGGAACAGCCTGCAGAGACAACCCTGGGTAGGAAAATCCTACTGGCAGCTCAAAGAGTGGCAGAGAATGAATCTCATTTTCCCACGATTGGGCTTGAATGTCATTTTCCCATGACTGCTCCTAGTGTCGCTGCTCTGGGCTACTAAATAAATCACAGGTATAATGAGAAGCGTTAACGAAGGCAACCCCAGTGCAGAATACCCAAGTTTTCCTGTCCATAGATGTGGGCATTGTAACTAGAATATTAACGCACTCAGTATTTTGGGGGTGAATCCTGTCCTATAACTGCGTTCAGACTAATGTGGAGCCTCAACTTTCAGTGAGCAGCCGGGTGTAAAGCTTTGATTTTATTGCTCATAACGCCACTGGCAGACTTGGGAACTACGCACATTAAGCACAGCCTTTGTGGCTGACTGTTCTCAGACTAATGAGAGAAGGAATGAAGATGAGGGAAGATGCTTAAGGGAACTAGGAAGATACCTCCAAAAATCCACTTGATTCTAGTTACTCTGGAGTATGTACTCCTAGTGCCCCTCTTGACAACCTGTCCATAAAGGTGGAGCCCTGCAGATCTGTGGCTCTCCACTTTGCATTTGTGGGTATCTACATGCATGGTTGTGGATGCAGATATCTGTGGCTTATTTTTGCAGCTGCGGATAATATTCACAGCACATGCCAAAGGCTGCAACTTAAGTGCAGTTGCATAGATATGCAAATATATGCCAATAACTTCTTTCACACTGACAGGCATAAATACAACGATGAAGGCAAGACGACACAACATTCAGGTCTCATTTAAGTCAGTTCTGCTGATATTAATAAAATGCAATAGTTAGCCCATTTCCACCCATCTGACAGCACTTTTCATGAGCAATGACAGTCCAGAAATTTAACTACTAAAACGCCTCTCAACAGAAGACCATTCTATTGACTCGCCATTGTAGAGCGTGTTCCCAGTGGAGGCCATGTTCAAGGGATCTCACCCATGGGCTACATGTTGAGCCCTGCATAAATCCAAACCGCACCGTGGACAACCTGTTGTGTAGCCCTGATGTACATGTTAGCACTGAAGGAAGCCTTCAGGCTACAACAGTGGGGTTACTCTGATCTTGAACTTGAGACAGAGAATGAATATGACCCCTGCACCCCAGAAAGAGATGGGAGGCTGAATTCTCAGGGAGATCCTATGACACATAACCCTGCTATAAGGTTATGAAAACCTTTGGGGCTATATGGAACAGCTACTTGCGCTGGGTTTATTAATTTAAAAAAGTGCTTTTAGTAAGTCCAAAAGGTAGGATTTAAGTGGCCGTACGAGATATCAGGCAGAAAAATGTAGGTTGCTAAACAAAATAAAACAAAACATGCAAGCTAAGAAATTGGTTACATGGAATAGCTCAACCTGTTATTCTGAGAAGCTTCTTTCACAGACTGGACAGCCTCCCAGTCTGGGCTCCGTCCTTCCCCTTGTTCAGTCTTCACCTTGTTCAGTCTTGAGCGCGACCAGGAACAGGTAACAGGAGAGTTTGGAGAGGGAGTTCTCCAGGTAAAAGAGGAGTAAAAACAGGACCCTTGTGGAGCTTCTAAAAGGTTTGAAATCTAGAAGCCTCTGTTAATTGGCTGAGCCTCAGTCAGGGGGAGGGGCTACCAGAGCTATATAAGCCTGTGACTCAGTGACCAGGAACAGGTATCAGGAGAGTTTGGAGAGGGTGTTCTCCAGGTAAAAGAGGAGTAAAAACGGGACCCTTGTGGTAAGTGGCTGTCTGGAGTGTGTGTTTGTGTGTGTGTGTGGGGGAGTTATTTGCAGTGTGCTAAGCTTGTGTTTGTCTGTTTGGGTTGTTTGTTTGTTTGGTTTGTTTGTTTGTTTGAAGGAGCTTCTAAAAGGTTTGAAATCTAGAAGCCTCTGTTAATTGGCTGAGCCTCAGTCAGGGGGAAGGGCTACCAGGGCTATATAAGCCTGTGACTCAGCGACCAGGGAGAGCGCGACCAGGAACAGGTAACAGGAGAGTTTGGCGAGGGAGTTCTCCAGGTAAAAGAGGAGTAAAAATGGGACCCTTGTGGTAAGTGGCTGTCTGGAGTGTGTGTTTGTGTGGGGGGGAGTTATTTGCAGTGTGCTGAGCTTGTGTTTGTCTGTTTGGTTTGTTTGTTTGGTTTGTTTGTTTGAAGGAGCTTCTAAAAGGTTTGAAATCTAGAAGCCTCTGTTAATTGGCTGAGCCTCAGTCAGGGGGAGGGGCTACCAGAGCTATATAAGCCTGTGACTCCGTGACCAGGGAGAGCGCGACCAGGAACAGGTAACAGGAGAGTTTGGAGAGGGAGTTTTAGAGGGGGAGTTTAGAGGGCACTAGTGACTTGTGTCCTTCTTTAAAACCTAAGTCTTAGAATAATCTATACTCCAGAAGTTTAAAAAGAATCCCAGTTTGTACTTAAACTTATTCATTACAAACATGGAGACAGAAGCCCAGCAGCAGAGTGGAGGCTATCCTGTTTATTGTGTCGAGTGTAACATGTATGATTACCTGCCCTGTGGGTGGGTGGCGTATGTGTGCACCCGTTGCAAGGAGCTCCTGACCCTCAGAGACCGAGTTTGGGCTTTGGAGGCCAGGGTGGCTGAACTGGAGGAGCTAAGGGAGGTAGAGAGCTATGTTGATGAGACTTTCCGGGACACTGTAGTACTGTCCCACCTCCAGTCTGAGAGTCCCAGTGTTCTTAAGGAGGATGAAAGTCTCAAGGGAACAGAGCATTTACTGGGAGCAGAGGGAAACCATCTCGTAGTTGGGACCCTCCTCCCAGAGGATGTTGCGGTATTCTCTTGCACTGAGGATACCTCTAATGGGGAGGGAATGCCAGCTAGGAAGAGGCAGGTGTTAGTAGTGGGTGATTCGATCGTTAGAAACATAGATAGTTGGGTTTGTGATGACCGGGAGAACTGTATGGTCACTTGCCTGCCTGGTGCGAAGGTTGCGGATCTCTCGAGGCATCTAGATAGACTTATGTGTAGTGCTGGGGAGGAGCCGGTGGTCGTGGTACATGTAGGTACCAATGACATAGGGAAGGGTAGGAGAGCTGTCCTGGAGGCCAAATTTAGGCTGCTAGGAAAGAGACTGAAATCCAGGACCTCTATGATGGCATTCTCGGAAATGCTTCCAAGTTCCACGCGCAGGGCCAGGTAGGCAGGCAGAGTTTCAGAGTCTCAATGCGTGGATGAGACGATGGTGCAGGGAAGAGGGGTTTAGATTTATTAGGAACTGGAGACACTTTTGGGAGAGGGGGAGCCTATACAGGAAGGATGGGCTCCACCTAAACCAGGGTGGAACCAGACTGCTGGCACTGAACATTAATAGGGCCGTAGACCAGTTTTTAAACTAAGAGATAGGGGAAAGCCGATTGGTGCGGAGATGCACGTAAATCGGAGAGAGACTTCTCTTAGAGGAGAATCCGTTGATAGAGATTTTCTAAGCTGTAGTCGGAAAGAGAGGAGGGGAGAGGGCAAACCATTGGCCAGAGCTGACAAGCAACCGCATACAAAGGAATCCAGTGCATCAGGGAAGGGCAGACAAATAACCAGTGGCAAATTTTTAAAGTGCTTGTACACAAATGCTAGGAGTCTGACTAATAAGATGGGTGAACTAGAGTACCTCATATTAAATGAGGAGATAGACATAATAGGCATCACTGAAACCTGGTGGAATGAGGAAAATCTGTGGGACACAATCATACCGGGATATAAAATATATAGAAAGGATAGAGCAGGCCGGGTGGGTGGCGGAGTGGCACTGTATGTGAAAGATAATGTAGAATCAAATCAAATAAAAATATTAAGTGAATCAACATGTTCCATAGAATCGCTATGGATAGTAATTCCATGCTCCAATAATAAGAAATTAGCAGTAGGGATATATTACTGACCACCTGACCAGGACAGCGATACTGACATAGAAATGCTGAGGGAGATTAGAGAGGCTACCAAAATAGAGAACTCTATAATAATGGGGGATTTTAATTACCCCCATATTGACTGGATACATGTCCCCTCAGGAAGAGAAGCGGAGATAAAATTTCTCAATGGCTTAAATGACTGCTTCTTGGAGCAGCTAGTGCAGGAACCCACAAGGGGAGAGACAATTCTCGATTTAGTCCTGAGTGGAGTGCAGGATCAGGTCCAGGATATAACCGGTACAGGACCGCTTGGGAATAGTGACCATAATATAATAACATTCAACATTCCTGTGGTGGGAAGAACACCTCAGCAGTCCAGCACCCTGGCCTTTAATTTCAAAAAGGGGAATTACGCAAAAATGAGGAGGTTAGTTAAACAGAAATTAAAAGGCACAGTGACTAGAGCCAAATCCCTGAAAGCTGCATGGAAACTTTTTAAAGACACCATAATAGAGGCCCAACTTAAATGTATACCCCAAATTAAAAAACATAGCAAGAGACCTAAAAAAGAGTCACCGTGGCTTAACCACCATGTAAAAGAAGCAGTGAGGGACAAAAAGGTATCTTTTAAGAAGTGGAAGTCCAATCCTAGTGAGATAAATAGAAAGGAACATAAGCACTGTCAAATCAAGTGTAAACATGTAATAAGAAAAGCAAAAAAAGATTTTGAGGAACAGCTAGCCAAAAACTCAAAAAGAAATAACAAAATGTTTTTTAAGTACATTAGAAGCAGGAAGCCTGCTAAAAAGCCTGTGGGTCCCCTAGATGATCAAGTTATAAAAGGAGCAATCAAGGACGATAAAGCCATTGCAGAGAAACTAAATGATTTCTTTGCTTCAGTCTTCACGGCTGAGGACGTTGGGGAGATTCTTGAATCTGCACCGTCCTTTGTGGGTGATGAATCTGAGGAACTGTCCTGGATTGAAGTGTCATTAGAGGAGGTTTTGGAACAAATAGAAAAATTTAATGTTAACAAATCTCCGGGACCGGATGGCATTCATCCAGGGGTTCTAAAAGAACTTAAATGGGAAATTGCTGAGCTATTATCTGCGGTTTGTAACCTATCCTTTAAATCGGCTTCCATACCTAATGACTGGAAGGTAGCCAATGTGACACCAATATTTAAAAAGGGCTCTAGAGGCGATCCTGGCAATTACAGACCGGTAAGTCTAACTTCAGTACCGGGCAAATTAGTTGAAACAATAGTAAAGAATAAAATTGTGAAGCATGTAGAAGAACATAATTTGTTGGACAAAAGTCAACATGGTTTCTGTAAAGAGAAATCCTGTCTTACTAATCTATTAGAGTTCTTTGAAGGGGTTAACAAACATGCGGACAAGGGGGATCCAGTAGATATAGTATACTTGGATTTTCAGAAAGCCTTTGACAAGGTCCCTCACCAAAGGCTCTTGTGTAAATTACATGGCCATGGGATAAGAGGGAAGGTCCTTTCTTGGATTGAGAACTGGTTAAAAGACAGGAAACAAAGGGTAGGAATAAATGGTAAATTTTCAGATTGGAGAGGGGTAACTAGTGGTGTACCCCAAGGGTCAGTCCTGGGACCAATCCTTTTCAACTTATTCATAAATGATCTGGAGAAAGGGGTAAGCAGTGAGGTAGTAAAGTTTGCAGATGATACCAAACTGTTTAGGCTAGTCAAGACAGAAGCAGACTGTGAGGGACTCCAAGAAGATCTCACCAAACTGAGTGATTGGGCAACAAAATGGCAAATGAAATTTAATGTGGATAAGTGTAAAGTAATGCACATCGGGAAAAATAACCCCAACTATACGTACAGTATGATGGGGGCTAATTTGGCTACGACAAATCAGGAAAGAGATCTTGGAGTTATCGTGGACAGTTCTCTGAAAACTTCCACACAGAGTGCAGCGGCGGTCAAAAAGGCAAATAGGATGCTAGGAATTATTAGGAAAGGGATAGAAAATAAGACCCAGAATATCTTACTGCCCCTGTATAAAACTATGGTACGCCCACATCTTGAATATTGTGTACAGATGTGGTCTCCTCACCTCAAAAAAGATATTTTGGCCTTGGAAAGGGTTCAGAAAAGGGCAACTAAAATGATTAGGGGTTTGGAACGGGTCCCATATGAGGAAGAGGTTAAAGTGACTGGGACTTTTCAGTTTAGAACAGAAGAGACTGAGGGGGGATATGATAAAGGTCTATAAAATCATGAGTGGTGTGGAGAGGGCTGATAAAGAAAAGTTATTTATTAGTTCCCATAATAGAAGAACTAGAGGACACCAAATTAAATTAATGGGTAGCAGGTTTAAAACTAATAAAAGGAAGTTCTTCTTCACACAGCATGTTGTCAACCTGTGGAACTCCTTGCCAGGGGAGGCTGTGAAGGCTAGGACTATAATGGAGTTTAAAGAGAAGCTGGATAATTTCATGGAGGTTAGGTCCATAAAAGGCTATTAGCCAGGGGATAAAATGGTGTCCTTGGCCTCTGTTTGTCAGAGGCTGGAGAGAGATGGCAGGAGACAAATCGCTTGATCATTGTCTTTGGTCCACCCTCTCTGGGGCACCTGGTGCTGGCCACTGTCGGCAGACAGGATACTGGGCTAGATGGACCTTTGGTCTGACCCAGTACGGCCGTTCTTATGTTCTTATGTCTTAGATGTTTGCAGCTGTCATCTTGGGTGGCAACCAGGGGTTTCCTGATATTTGGTGGCAGCCCCTATTGTCTGGCTTCCCACCTTTTTATAGTTTTTGCCAAAGGCAAGAATCCTTAGTGTTCTGCTGAAACTTTTTTTTCGTTTTCAGTGGAAAAGTACAACATCCAAGATAGGTCTCAGCATCAGCTGATGTGGCCACATGTCTTGGTAGGACTGTCCGTAGCACCTCCTCCCAGTTTTCGAAGGAGAACAAGTCCATTTCTAGTTCATTGTTTTCTTGCCAGTGGGCCACCAAGATCCTAAAGTATCGCTCCCACTTTGTATGATTGTATTAATAACACAGGTTTATACTCCATGGCTGCATCTAGACTGGCAGGATTTTCCACAAATGCTTTTAATGGAAAAGTTTTTCCATTAAAAGCATTTGCGGAAAAGAGCGTCTAGATTGGCACGGACGCTTTTGCGCAAAAGCACTTTTTGCGGAAAAGCGTCCATGCCAATCTAGACGCGGTTTTGTGCACGAAAGCCTCAATCACCATTTTCGCCATCGGGGCTTTTTTGCACAAAACAGTTTTTAGCTGTCTACACTGGCCCTCTTGCGCAAATACATTTGCGCAAGAGGGCTTTTTCCCGAATGGGAGCAGCATTGTATTTGTGGAAGAACACTGACAATCTTGTCAGTGTTATTGCGCAAATTCAAGCAGCCAGTGTAGACAGCTGGCAAGTTTATTCACAAAAGCAGTCACTTTTGCAGAAAAACTTGCCAGTCTAGACGCAGCCCATATTTCTAACTTCTAACGCAGGAATGATACATGCATACAAATGGGATAGCCTATTCAGGAGATTACAAGCTTTCCCATAATCCCTTACATGAGGGGCATTTTGCATAAAGCATAGTCCAGTTATGTCCTATTCAGAAGCATGTTTCCATGAAGCTTATGGGATGCCCTGTGACAACTGCATCTTTATCCTTCATCTTAGGAGACTAAGGAACCAAGCGAGCTGATCTCGGAAGGGCACTAGCCAGGTCAGATGGGAAAGGCTGGAGGTAAGAGCAAAGAATCATCTTGAACAAAGACTGTCTCTTGCTACACTGTTACACTTTTTGATGTGTGTGTCCACTTTTATTTGCTTGTGAACATCTCTGCCTTTATACCTTTTACTGGGTATCTCCAAATCCAAGCTTTTGTGCTAATACACTGGTTTTGCTTTTATTATAAATGGTCATTGCTGCATTGAGATTGGTGTATGTTCAAAAGCGTCAGAGGGGTAGCTGAGTTAGTCTGTAACTGGAAAAACTTAAAAAGCAACTCACAGTCTAGCAGCACCTTAAAGACTAACAAAACATGTAGATGGTATCATGAGTTTTCATGGGCACAACCCACTTCATCTGAAGAAATGGGTTGTGCCCACGAAAGCTCATGACACCATCTATATGTTTTGTTAGTCTTTAAGGAGATGCTAGACTATTGGTTGTTTTTTAAGGTGTTTTTTTTAAGATCAGTGTAGTGAGAGCTGGCAGATCAGAGTGTTTTACTGTCTCTTGCAAGACCATAAACCTGGCATGTGTTCGGGAAGGGCCCCGTGAGAGAGCCTAGTCTCTGCAGTCAGGTTGTTTTGAGGTGAATTCAGGGCTGGTAGGGTTCTAATGTCTGCCTGCTGGAGGAGGCTTGAGGGCTGCTGGTAGCTATAGGGGGTCATTGCTCTGGACTACAGCTGTATGGTCACAGGGCAGCCAGGGTTACAAGACAAATGGTGACCGAACCCCTCACTGGCCTGGGTCGAACCCCAAAATGTGTCAGGGACCATCTGTGAGGGGTCAGACACTGTCTGTTGTTTAGTTTGTCAGTTCAGGCAGAAAAAAAATCTTTACAGCAAGATATGGGCAAGCTAATTCCTGGACAAATTACTTTTACTGCTATGATCTGATTGAATTTTTCCTCAGACGGGTTCCACAACTGGTGAGCCTTTCTCTTTCAAACTTCTTCCCCATTAACCTAAGAACATGATTCACAATGACAGAAAAAGGGGAAACAATTGTCACAAGGTCGTGATCCAGCGACCTTCGGAGAGCGGAGAGGTCACAGCCCACACAAACCGAGGAGACGAATCAGGGCGACTCTTTGGAGAAAAGACGGGGAGAAACGGACCACTTAGCTCTCCATATTCATTTTACCAGTGCGTTTGACAAAGACTATAAAACGAGATAGTCTGACAGGGAATATTTCACATTGTTCATTGCAGTTGCTGTACAGACCGCTAACACTCAGCGACTAAGTAATTAAAGGCTTTTGTATCGATACGAATGTCAGAATCTGTATGTGTGTTGAAAGAGTGCAAGAGAGAAATTACATGTGTAAAGAAAGTGAAAACGTAGTTTAAAAACAAAGGGGAATCTGCCGCTGGGACAGGAGAGAGATCAGAACTTTCCTTAAAACACAGAGGCTGCGTTTACACTGGCATGATTTTGCGCAAATACTTTTAATCGAAACGTTTTTCCGTTAAAAGTATTTGCACAAGAGAGCGTCTCTACTGGCATGTGCCTTTGCGGAAAAGATTTGCTTTTGCGCAAAAGCATCCGTGCCAGTGTAGACGCTGTCTTGCGCAAGAAAGCTCCAATGGCTATTTTAGCCATCAGGCTTTCTTGCGCAAGAAATTAACGTTGCTGTCTACACTGGCCTCTTGTGCAAGAATACTTGCGCAAGAGGGCTTATCCCTGAGTGGGAGCGTCAGAGTATTTGCGCAAGAAGCACTGATTTCATACAGTAGAACATCAGTATTCTTGCGCAAATACTCGCGGCCAGTGTAGACAGGCTGCAAGATGTTGCGCAAATCTTGCCAATGTCGACACAGCCAGAGATGGGTTTTTCAACTGCTGGCATTTATCAGCAAATTGGAGATTATAGACATGGCGGGTTGTTTGTGAGTCAAGACAAAGGAGCCTCCTATAAGTGTGAATTGCAATGTGACATGAGTTGCAAATGGTCTACAAATATGTTAATTACATTGTAACTTTGGATGGCTGCATTTTTAAACTAGTTGAAATCTCTATTCCTAAGAAAATTACAACCGCAATCAACTGTGTTAACTCCCTATTTGCCAATAGCAGCAAAGATAATAAGAAACAAATCTATGCAGATACCCTGTGCTACAGTAGCTAAGTTATTTTTCACCATAACAATGGATAAAAAGCCTGTGCACTGGAGGGCAGCTAGAAATTATTTGTAATTGGTGTGAAAGAATCTTTAAATCCGTATACTGCTTTTAACAGTGTGGGCTTAAATTACAGTTAATAGTTCGCATAGAAAAGGTAATAGGAGAAATAGTAAAATTCAGAATTCTTTAACATTAAAATGCTGTGTAGCTTTCCAGCCTTGGCATCATCTCTAATGGCTTTATCATTTAAAGAAAAAAACACACACACACAGAATCATGAAGCTGTTTCCATGAACACAAGGAACCAACTTTTGGGTGACTGTTCTCAGCACTGCTAGTGCGCGCTGTGTGACTACACCACACATTTTTCTCACGTTATGCAAAAACCAGGAAAATTTGGTTGGAAAATGCTACAACAGCCAGACCTTAATGCATGGGCAGATTCTTCTGCAGGGACACTTGTTCTCTGTGGCACTTTGCCTGGAGAGCTGCAGCAGAACACAGCTTTGCTGAGGAAGCTCTTTACATCATTTCCGAAACACAACACTTGGTGCCTATTTAGAAAGAGTGTAAAGGGGGAAAGGTCCCTGCCACAAGGTAGCTGCTCAGTTCAGGGGAGCTAGGCTGAGCTCCACCAATGACTAAGCAGCTGTTTCCATGCTGAAGCTGGGAGGCCAGGAGTCAGGTGACTGAAGTTTGCTTGGTCTTCCTAAAAGGCAGAGGGTTGCTCTCGGGGCTGCAGTGCATAGGCAGTTGAGACACCTGTCTGGGGATACCAGCTGTGAGGTGGCATCAGAAGCCCTCTGAGCAGAGGCCTTTTGGGGGACCAAGTGCAATCTTCCCTCTAATCGTTACCATCCCTGTGCAGATTTTTCCACCCATGTGCAGAATAAACTTTTTTATGTGCGCGAAGTCATGTGCAAATGGGCACTACCAATAGACACACAAAACCTAGCTGTGGGCGCTCTGCTATTCAGCTGGCTGGCACTGGAATTTCTCCTGAGAGGCTGCACGAGCGAGTGGCAGGACCAGGTGTGCCTGTTTTGATTGATGTTGAATTGTGTTGTCTCCATGGGTAAAGAGAGAGAAATCCTGATGACAGGGGAGTTTTTCTGATGCGCCTGCTGCCTTGCATGAGAATGGGTAAACTGAGGCAGGGTCTAACACTGGGGAGACCCTGGTACAGCTCCTTTAAAGAGTGAGGGCAGCACATCTCACCCGTGGAGTCTGGTTTGCATGCTAGCATTCAGTCTGCGTGCTAGTGCTTTCAGGATCTGACACCGGGGAGGAAGGAAAGTTCTCAGTGTTGCTCCATACAGGGATGCTTATGGGAAGTGAGTTGTGCCCAAAGGGCTCTGTGCAGTCTAGAAATGAATGCAGTAAGGCAGGGCTACTCAACATTTGGCTTGTGGGCTGCATGCGGCCCGTGGGCCTTTGTTTGTGACCCATGGTGCGGTTTGGATTTACATGGGGCTCAACAAACAGCCCGCGGGTAAGATCCTCTGAACACGACCTCCACTGGGAACACGCTCCCAGGCGGGATGAGCACTGAAAAATGCAAGCGGTCGGGCTGGTTGGAACAGGCAGGTACAGGGTGTTGGTGTTTCTAGCCCTCAGAGAGGAGGTGCTGAGAATGCTGGGGCATTGTGGGAATTGCTTTGTATTCATGCCCATCTGTGTGAAAGAAGCTTTTTGCATATATTTGCATATATATTTGCATGTATATACAACCACATTTAAGTTGCAGCCTTCGGCATGTGTTGTATCATTGTGGCATCCTTGGCTTCCACAGTTGAGTAGCCCTGCAATAATTAGGGCATGTCTACACTAGGAAATTATTTTGAAATAATAACTCCCAAAATAACTATTTTGAAATAACGTGTCTAAACTTGTCCCAGGCAGGCTCCCTTAATGTGGACGCACTACCTCAACTTACAGACCCAGGAAGGACTGGGGAGTAATTACTCTGAATGACTCTGGGAAGTAGTTATTTGGAAATAGCAGCAGTGGCGCATCTACACTAGTGCTATTTCAAAATAGCTATTAAATAGTTATTCCTCTTGGAAAGCAGGAGTTATTTCGAAATAAGGGACTTGGTAGTGTAGATGCTCCACCGGTTATTTCAAAATAAGGGGAGTTATTTCCTCTTGTTATGCTCCGCTTTCAAAATAACTCCCTAGCGCAGACCGGGGCAAAGAGACCAAAGCGTATTGGAAACATCACAGCCCACGAGTCCTGCCCCCCAAACAATGGAAGTTAATAATGTTCTGGGAAATGACTCACGTCAGACTCCTGTATCCTTGTTGGGGCACCCAAATAAGGGGAAGCTATTAGGCGTTCATAGCTTTTGAAAATAAGGCAGCTATATTTAGACACTTAACCTGCCCCCCGAGAAAATCTTGGCCACAGCACATGCAGCAGCAGCCTCTCCAGCACTTTGTGCGTTCAGAGGTAACAGAATCTCACAGGTGACAGGCCAGTACAAGCCTTCCCAGCCTTGGAGGCTTTTGCAAAATTTGTTTCATTGCTTTATTTTTGAGTTGCAACTATCAGAACTGTTATGAACAAATGAGTAACTGGAGAGAGTTGACAGCAACAGACTAGCACATGCCTTGAGCAACAAACAGCTCTTGCATTTTCTGTTGTTAAGGTTGGGGTTTTTGTTTTTTGTTTTATCATCCATCTCTGGCATGTCTGTCAGTGACGAACGATGTGATAAAAGAATCCTCATTAAATTCCAAATTCTGAACAGCTAAATAAATTGGTAATTGCACAAATTGCCCCTGCCTTTAACTTCCAGAGAGCATTGCTGTCTTGGCACTCCTATAGCCGTCTGCTGTGTAGTGACTAGTTTGGCTTTTGTTGGAGACGCCACTGCGCTGCATGGACAGCATGTTGTAGTGATGCATGCAGAGAAGAGCGGGCATTGATTCCGTTACATCTGTGCCTTCCTCTTGGGTTTTTTTTTTTATGGATAAAACTTAATTGCTGGTGATCGGTGGCAACTCAGATTCTCTAGGTTCCTCAGGACATCTTCAAGTTTCCTGCAGAGATGCTCTGTGACCTGAGAGCCCGTCAAGGCTAACTGGCAAAGGATTTGGAACAGCAACTCTTCTCAGGCCTGACACGAGCAAGACTGAACACATCAGCCCCATAACATTTATCTGTGAAGAAGGTTGTGTGAGATCTTAAATGAAAGCTTATATCACTGTTTCTCAAAGTGGTCCACAGGCCCGCTTTGGAGAAGCCATCAGTAGGCCGATGCTGCTTTGTTTACCTAGAACAGTGGTTCCCAAACTTTTTGGCGTCACACCTCCTTTTTGATTTTTGAGAAATCTCCTGCCCCCTTCCCCCACCCCCCACAGTAGCAGCAAAACTTTTTGAGAAAAAAAACAGAACTGACCGGGCCAAAAAAAAAAAAGCAGCAACGCTTGAGGGGGAGGATTGAAAGGGGAGGACTGGGTCACCTCGCGCCCCCCCTGGAATTTCTTCATGCCCTCCTGTGACGGGGCGAGGCAGCCCCGCACTGAACCTACAGGACCCAGCCAGGGTTACCTGGCCGCAGAGGCCCCTCCCCCACAGCCCTACCAGGCATGCCCGGGCTGCAGCGGGGCTATAAAAGCCTGGGGAAGGACTCAGTCTGGGGAGACAGCCGGAGGAGAAGGACCGGGGCAGGGAGCTCCCACTCAGCTGGTGCCGGGGACGCCAGGAGAGGCCGAAAGGGATGCAGAGGCGAGTTGGGGTAACCCCGGGACTACCTACCGAGGGGACGCCGGCATGGAGCTCGCAGCCAGCTGGGCAGGTACAGGGGAAGGCACCCCCGGGGACTGGGTAGGAAGTGGCCCAGGGCAGGAGTGGGAGCCGCCTCTCCCACCCAGAGAACCTCGGTGCATTTTGGCTGGACTGCCCCGCCGAGGGAGTGACCCGTTACCCAGTTGCTCACAGGGCCCTGGGCTGGGACCCGGTGGAGTAGGGTGGGCCCGGGTCCCCCTACCAGGGAGTGTATCCCGCTACAACCCTGAACTACAATGTGGACTCAGGCCAGAGGGCCTAGGCCTTGCTTAAGGGGCCAGCTATAAACTGCATTGTGACTGTGCTGTGGACTCAGGCCAGAGGGCTTTGGCCTTGCTTAAAGGGCCAGCTATAAACTGTATTGTAACGGTGTTGGGGACTCAGGTGGGAGGGGCCCGCCACACCTCCAGTTTGGGAACCAATGACCTAGAAGGTTCTGTAGCCTTGCAGCTCCCATGGACTCCGGTTTGTCTTTTCCAGCCAAGGGAAGCCACGGGAAGTGGCAGCACAGGTCGAACCAGAGCCTAGGGGAACCGTGAGGCCCTCTGGCTAAGGAGCCTTTAGGTAGGTAAAGTGGTGCAGTCCCACATGCAGCTTTCCTGAAGCGGGCCCATGGAACACTTTGAGAAACACTGGCTTCTATCATGCTGGTGGTCAGATGCATTGTGAGAGGTCTATACAGGTGCTATTCAAGAAGCGTTATGAACATACTAAAAAGACGTTTAAACTAAGTCACCGGGCAGAGTGGTAAGCAAGTCTCTCCCAGATGAAGGAATGCAGATTTACCTGTCTGCGTGGCTTCTCATGTGCATTATGCAGGGGAAGTCTAAAACAAAGGGAATTGCATTTTACATCTGAGGTAAACAAGATGAATAAGTTGACAAAAGGAACGTGGGGTGAACGCACTGCAAACTAGCAGCAGGAAGGAAGGGTTTTATCTAGGGAATAGGGTATGTAAAGGTCTTTAGGACAGTAAGAAGAGGGAAAGGGACCCATTCATTATGCATCGCTGAGTGAGTAAGGAAAGTGCTTTTGCATCCATGAAAGATGGATGCTAGCCATGGGAGCTGGTGATGCTGAAAGGTTGCTTTAGGTGAAAATTTTATCTTAGATAAAGGTCTTAACATGTTAAAGTATGATTAGTCTCAGTGTATGTCTACACTGCACACTTATTTTGAAATAAGCTATTTTGAAATAGCACTTCTATACTGCAAGGAAGCCTCAAAATTAATCCGAGGCAAGCTTCCCTAATGTAGAATGCATCTAAACTGCAGGGTTTAACTTGAAATAAGCTACGCAAATTGAGCTACGTCAATTGTGTAGCTTATTTTGAAATAGCTTATTTCAAAGTAAGGAGCATCTACACAGCACTCATTTTGAAATAGAGCACCCTTCCTCCAACTTCCCTTACTGCTCAGACAATGAGGGTTAGAGGAGTCAGAGTAAGAAGTCCTCCAGCTTGACAGTATTTTGACACTATTTCAAAATAACTGCCTGCTGTGTGGACGCGGACTACGTTATTTCAGAATAGCGCTAGTTATTTCAAAATAGTGTTGCAGCATGGACTTATCTGTAGACTTGCTATCTCGATTTAAGAGCCCCAGGAGGCACCAAGGAGAACTAATAATGGCCCTGGTGAAGGGTTATTTTGAAATAGCAGCAGTGGAGCATCTACACGTGCCTTATTTCGAAATCACTATTTTGGAATAGGCGTTATTCCTCATAGAATGAGGTTTACAGATTTTGGAATAAGCCGTCCACTATTTGGAAATTAGACCAATCTGATTAGCTTCTATGATGAGGTAACTGGCTCGGTGGACATGGGGAAGTCAGTGGATGTGATATACCTTGACTTTAGCAAGGCTTTTGATACGGTCTCCCACAATATTCTTGCCAGCAAGTTAAGGGATTGTGGATTGGATAAATGGACAGTAAGATGGATAGAAAGATGGCTAGAAGGCCGGGCCCAGTGGGTAGTGATCAATGGCTCGATGTCAGGATGGCGGTGAGTTTCTAGTGGAGTGCCCCAAGGTTCGGTTCTAGGACCAGTTTTGTTCAATATCTTTATTAATGATCTGGATGAGGGGATGGATTGCACCCTCAGCAAGTTTGCAGATGACACTAAACTGGGGGGAGAGGTAGATATGCTTAAGGCCAGAGATATGGTCCAGAATGACTTAGACAAATTGGAGGATTGGGCCACAAGAAATCTGATGAGGTTCAACAAGGACAAGTGTAGAGTCCTGCACTTGGGACGGAAGAATCCCAAGCATAGTTACAAGCTGGGGACCAACCGGTTAAGTAGTAGTTCTGCAGAAAAGGACCTGGGGGTTACAATGGATGAGAAGCTAGATATGAGTCAACAGTGTGCCCTTGTAGCCAAGAAGGCTAATGGCATATTAGGTTGCATTAAGAGGAGCATTGCCAGCAGATCCAGAGATATCATCATTCCCCTTTATTCGGCTTTGGTGAGGCCGCATCTGGAGTATTGTGTCCAGTTCTGGGTCCCCCACTACAAAAAGGATGTGGACGCATTGGAGAGGGTCCAGCGGAGGGCAACCAAAATGATTAGGGGGCTGGAGCATATGACTTATGAAGAGAGGCTGAGGGACTTGGGTCTGTTTAGTCTGCAGAAGCAAAGAGTGAGGGGGGATTTGATAGCAGCCTTCAACTTCCTGAAGGGAGGTTCCAAAGAGGATGGAGAGAGGCTGTTCTCAGTAGTGACAGATGGCAGAACAGGGAGCAATGGTCTCAAGTTGTGGTAGGAGAGGTCCAGGTTGGATATTAGGAAAACTATTTCACTAGGAGGGTGGTGAAGCACTGGAATGGGTTACCTAGGGAAGTAGTGGAGTCTCCATCCCCAGAGGTGTTTAAGTCTTGGCTTTACAAAGCCCTGGCCGGGTTGATTTAGTTGGAATTGGTCCTGCCTAGAGCAGGGGGCTGGACTTGATGACCTTCTGAGGTCTCTTCCAGTTCTATGATTCTATGGCTGTGTAGACGAGCTCATTGTTATTTCAAAATAACTCTAGTTATCTCAAAATAACGGTGCAGTGACTTAGAAATGTGGCTTAGTTTTGGTTTATTTGTAACCCCCTCTATTTCCATTATCCTTGCTTTATATCCCTTAAATTTGTTTGTGCTAATAAATTTTCACTTATTTTAAGTACATCTCAGTGCTATGATATCAACTAACGTGTGAAGCCTGAATGGAATGTTTACGCAGTCGCATGGCAGATAGTGAACGTGGGCATTTCTGTGACTGTTCACTGACAGGAAATGGATACCTCAGGGGAATGCTCTTCAGAGGCATGAAGCACTGGGCTGCACCTGATATGACCTGCCGGGAAAGTATAGGCCGGACATTGTTTGGGTGGCTGGCTGACTGTGTGAGTCAGGGACCTGACATATAGTTTAACATCTGCAAGTATCTCCTTTGCTAAGGCAGAGGTGTAACAAAGGGTGTGTCTAGACTTACAGGGTTTTGTTGACAAAGTGGACTTTTGTCGACAAAACTATACCTGCGTCCACACTGCCTTTGAGTTATGTCAACATAACGTCGACAAAACTCAGCAGTTTTGTCAACGTATGTAAAGCTCATTCTACGAGGAATAAAGCCTTTTATCGACAGAGTTCTGTCGATAGAAGGTATTATTGGATCTACACTGTCCTTTGCGTCCACACTGTTATGTCAACAAAGCGGCTTGCTTTGTCGACAGAAGTGGATGTAGTCTAGACGCTCTTTGTCGACAGAAGCTTTGTTGACCGTATCTGTCGACAAAACCCTGTAGTCTAGACACACCCAAAGTGACTCTGTTCTGGGCACCCCATCACATGCTCTCTGTGGTTCTAGCTGCTCCATGTGTTTTCTCTTTAGGCCTTTCTGTTTTCTGTTTTGCTCTTGTGTTTGTTTTATGCCCATTCCATCCTTTATCGCTCTGTTCACTGCCCACTCACCCCATAACAAAGGGTAAAGAGGTAGAGTGGGAAAAGATAATAAAATATGTGAATGTATTTAATTAGCAAACCCCACAGACTCAGGAGTTCAGAGGAGTGTCAAAAATATGCCCTTCTCTTCAGGTTTCTTGATGTTGTGTATAAAGATCAAAAAATAGTTAGAGCAGAGACATCAGCTGAAATAAGGTAATGGTGTACAGTAAATAGCTAAATTACAGATCGGACCAGCTGAATCACCATGAAAGGTGACCGGTTCCAGGGGGGCTATTCACACACAGTCTACACCAAAGAACCACGTTCTTGAAAATTCTTAGGGCTGCCACAAACAACGCACTTTTCTGTGGAACTCTCTGACTGTATTGATTGCTTTTCAAACATTCATGCCCTAGCTCTAGTTTTCTCTGCTCCCCAATTCATAACAACCCAGGCAAAATTAAATATATCCCAGAGAGCTGATTATTTGGTGGGCAGTTGCAAACTCGCTTTTCCCCCACCCTGCTCCAGGACTTGATCAGTATTTTTCTGAGCTCTTTGTGCTATTAATATATATATATTTTGCTTTGCCATGGGACACTCCAGCTAGTGCCACTCTCTTGCTCTGGTGGTTTCTGAATGAATAAAAAAATATGTCTAGATCTGCA
Organism: Pelodiscus sinensis; assembly: GCF_052426305.1. NCBI lineage: Eukaryota > Metazoa > Chordata > Testudines > Trionychidae > Pelodiscus > Pelodiscus sinensis. Next base: position 12,003,867 of record NC_143077.1, on the reverse strand, counting down.
TGAAAAAATTGCTTCTCAGGCTATGTCTAGACTACAAGCTTCTTTCGGAAGAAGCTTTTTTCAGAAGAGATCTACCAAAAAACTTCTTCCTAAAGAGAGCGTCCACACTGCAAAAGTGCATCGAAAAAGCGATCTGGTTTTTTCGAAATAGCATCCAGACTGAATGGACGCTCTCTCGCATGTTAGCTGTGATTGCTGTGGACAGAATAGCCACCAGGGCACCTGTGCTTTTTCCTCTTTCCGAAAGAACTCCCCCTTCCCCATCCACACACGCCTTCTTGCGAAAGAGTTCTTTCGCAAAAAGGCTTCTTCCTCATAGAATGAGGATTACCAATGCTGGAAAAAAAACCCTCTGTTCTTTCGATTTTCTTGTGGAAGATTGCAATTGCAGTGTGGATGTTCCTCAAGTTTTGTTGGAAAAACAGCTGTTTTTCCGACAAAACTCTGTAGTGTAGACATACCCTCACATAATATAGTCAGGCAGGCAGGAGTGGCCCGAGGCCGGCTGCGGCAGCTGGTGCCCTAGGCGGAAGGCGCAATTGGCGCCCCCGCCTGCACGGCTGTCAATGGCCGTGACATAATCACGGGGCGCCCCGGCGTCCCATGACGTCATCATCGGGCGCCCCGATCAACTGCCTAGTTTGCCTAGGCTCACAGGCTGCCCCTACAGGCAGGACTTGAAAGGCATAGGGGAATCCACAGATTTCAGGACTCCCAAGGAAGAAGATGTGGGAACTGTTTGAACAAGTTCCATTGGTTTGCTATGAATTTCTCTCAGATCATTCAGGGCAGGTGTGCGTAGCCATGAATGCGAACTAGTCTTTCCTCAATGATCTCCCAGCAGCAGTGCCTACATTTGTGGCCAGGAAACCCACTACCGCTCCCTCATGTGAGGCTGCTGGGGATCCTGTCTGGACACTTGCAGCTTGTTCAGAATGTGGAAGCACGTTTGCTCACTGTGCTGACCAACCGTGCACATAATAAACCCAGCCTGCACTCTCTGCCACAGCTACCTGCAAAGCCATGGATTTGCTTCCAGCCAGCATTGTGGGTTTTTAAGGCTTTTCAGTGCACAGTCCTTCCCTGTGTTGAAGAGCCTTCCCTGAGCTCTTCCTAACGACTCACGTTCTGCAGGCAGAAACACCCAGGCCATGGGGTCCTCTGAAAACTTCTGTTTGCAAGAGAGGCTTTACTGGGACCTCTGCCAGCTCTGCTTGTAGACTTTCTCTGTTCTGCCCTTGTATGACTCTTTCTGTGTTTTAGTTGTGCGTTTTGTGGTAATTGCTATATTGGTTATTTCTTTAATGCTTTACTTATATTTAATTGCTGTCCAACACTTTCTGAGCACTGAGGCCCCAGAATGGGGTTGCATAAAATTAACAGGCATCATAATCATTAGCAAAAAGAGGCCTTCGGCCAGGTGTCACCTTTCCACAAGTCACTGTCTTCTTTCAAAGCATCTGCATGTAGTTTGCCAGCTGTCAGGTTCAGTCATGAAAATTTAGATTTTTGACACCTCTTGCCAAACATCCTCCCTCCCACCCTCCATGCACTCTTCGGGTGTGTCTAGACTACAGGGTTTTGTTGACAAAAGTGACTTTTGTTGACAAAACTGTACCTGCATCTACACTACCTTTGAGTTCTGTCGACAGTAAGTCGACAGAATGCAGCAGTTTTGTCAATGGCGGTAAACCTCATTCTACGAGGAATAATGCCTTTTGTCGACAGAGGTATGTCGAAAAAAGGCGCTATTGCATCCACACTGTGGTTTTTCAAAAGAGAACGTCTAGACTCTTTGTTGAAAAAGCGACTTGCTTTGTCAACAGAACTGGCTGTAGTCTAGACGCTCTTTGTTGACAGAGGCTTTGTCAACAGTATCTGTCAACAAAGAGCGTTTAGACTACAGCCAGTTCTGTCGACAAAGCCTCTGTCGACAAAAGCCTGTAGTCTAGATGTACCCTTCAAGCTTGAGGTAAAGCTACAATGGGGCACGGAGCCATGACGTGACACCTAGTCCTGTTTTGCTCACTGGAATTTGCACAACACCAACACGGGCTATTTCTTGACAGCACTGCAAGTCTGCCTGGTGTGTAGACACTTGTACATTTTTTCAGATATCCATGAGGAAAGGTAACCATTATTATACGTCATTATCTTGCTGTGAAGCAAACAATCCATCATATCGCACAGCAAGCCCATAAGAAAACCAGTGTTAATTTATTTGCTGTGCGGCTTTCCCTATTTAGCCTAGAGATTCTGCTCACTGAGAATTCACTCCAAGTGGAATCCTTTGTCTGTGCGAATTCCAACATTCCTTAGCTCCTTTCCTCTTAAGCATGAGCTAATGTGCATGAAATGTGTTTGCTACTCTGCGGTTTGTAGAGAGCGAGCTAGGCAAATGCATCTTGTATTCAACAATGAATACTGGCCACTGCATGGAAAATAATATCTGAATTGAGGCAAATAGAAGACTTTCCACAATGCCAAAATTATATTTTTGTGGTTTTGAAAGAAGGTTGTTGAATCTACACTGGGAACTGTGTGGCTGAGTCTTATTTATAGCACTGTTCTGTCTGGTTCATTTCCTCTAACTTCCCTACAGAATGATATGAATGAAAATGACACTATTGACTATATGGGTAACCATAAAAGACCTTATAGAAATAAGATTTTTTTTATAGTTTCAAGACGAGAAAATCAAAAGCCTAAGAGTTATGGTCTGAGAGAACAGGAAGAGAATCAGGCTGAGCTCGCTGAAGAGGTCCCCATGGTCGATCTTCTGTGCTTTTTAACAAAAAACACAAACTACAAATTCATAAATAAAATGATTGCTGAGAGAGACTTACATGGGCATAGAAACTTCATGTTGGGTGGCTATAAATATTGGTGTCATCTGCTGCAGAGCAAAGTGAAAAGTAACAGCACCCTCTTTCTAAAGTGGGAATATTATTTTTAAAAATATCCTTAATTTCTCATTTAGTCAGTTATTCAGATTTTTAAGCAGGGGGAAATGCATTGCAGAACAGTTAGATCATATGCCCCACGCAGACAGCAAAGGAATCTCACTTACATATGTCCAAAGGGATACTACATTATTAGTACACAGAGCTAGACATTTCAAAGGAGAAACATGAAAACCTGTAGCATATCCCAAAGCCCAGCTCCAGGTGTAAAATCATGACAAAGGCCACAGTACAGGCAGGTAAGTCAGGCAAGTTAATGCTTTTGCTGGTAGCCCCCGAAAAGTGCTGGCTATTGTCCAGATATGCATGGTCTTCCCCAGAGAGTTTGCTGTGTGAGATTTGGAATGAAGAAAGTTCATGAGCTCAGCTTGAGCCAAGATGAGTTTAAATTAATGGCAAGAAATCTAGGAGAGGTATGGACAGAGCCACCCCACCCCCGCCACATTCTGAGAAACTGATGAAGGCCGTTGAGCTGACGGATACAAGCACATTTGTTTTTTAAAGCAAAATTTGCCCTTTATGGGTGGATGGCATGAGCCACCCTAGACATCGGAGACCTAACAAAACTGCCTCGATGCAGAAATATACAATCATTAAGGTTTTGGTATAATTCTAAACTAAGCGTGAAGGCAGCGTACAATGACATACAGGTAAAATTGCATACAATCCTCTATTGTCAAAGATGTACATTCAGTGTTAATCACCATTGTTAAGTGCTAGGTCATAGCTTGCTTGTTACTGCTGGTTAGAGTGCTAGCAAGATACTGCTGCCCTGGCAATTAACAACATACATACACACTAACAAATGCTTAGAAGAAAGTCCTCTGAAGATAAACCCAAAAGAAAAATTATCACAGAAAGAATGTGTGACTGGCAAATAGCAAAGAAAGCCATCCTGGAAATCTCATGGAATGTAACTACGTGCTGTCAATAGAAAACAATATGCATAACATCAAAAATTCAGCATGGTTGCTTATAACAAATAAATGTTTTACAGGTACTAGGGAATTCTACTTGACAAGTTGCATTTCTGACAGCATCTTTGAGAAGCAGATGAGGGGAGATGAGAGAGAGGGGTTGGAGGGCTTTCTCAGTGCTTGTGTGTGTGTGCATGCAGTTTACTGGATTAATTGAGCCAGTTCTTATTTACTGACCTGCAATGTAAAGGATTGTATGTTCTATACATTATACTTACGGGAAATTAAATGAAACTAAAAAAATACTTAGAAACATGGCTCAAGAGCTAAGAGACACACAGAATGCATGTCTCTGCCAAGCCTGGGTCTGAATTTAGTATCACTAAACAAGGCAGAGTTGGGATCTCAGAATTCAGACTGACTGAAGCCGTGAGTTTATGGATCTTGATTACACCCAGCAGGGTATCCTTCTTAGTGATGAGAGAGAAAATATTCAACAGCCTGTCTCTTCAGTATACTGTCACTGCTGTAGAGGTAGAGAGAGAGAGAGACAGATAAATTGCTACATATATTTTTTTCTTCTCTGTGCTTGAAAACTTTGGCTCCTCTTTTAAATCTTCTTTCTTTTTGAACTGTATTGGAAAAATCATGGTCACTAGCCCTGCAGTAATTATGACTGAGGAAGCATTTTCAATTACAAGGCCCTATTTTTAGACCTGCAGGGTGAATTACACTCTCACTTGTTTCCAGCCCAAAGGTGATTTTCTTTTTGTATATGTGCTGTGTATACTACAGTTCCATTTGGCCATTTTTAAGAGGAACTTTTTGTTCTTTTAAATGATATCTAGATTTTCCCACACCGGTGACTAATAAATGATGATGCTTTAAATATTGTAGCTGGAAAGCACACATTCCCCAGGGAGGTACAGCTGCTGTGGTATACTTCAACCAATTTACTGAGCTGTGAGTGGGCAGCATAATAGCATATGTGATGGTCCTTACGATAGGTGCCCAAAATGTGGAATATCAGAATATCAGCTCACTGAAATAAACGGCTGTATTTTGGTTATTGCACATTCAAATAAATGCAATTGCATTTATTTCACTTTACAGTCATTGCTTGGGAATTTTTTAAACCAGAAAAATTTAAATGCAGGGAGGGAGAAATTACATTCATGTCACATTACTGCTGAGTTTCTTGAATTTGGGGGTAATTCTCAGAGAGAGGGGTCACACACAAATGTTATAACTGTGCAGATGTTCTATCCCGTATGAGTTGGAGATGGAAAAAGACCTATTAAATCATCTAGTTTATTCCCCATGGGCCAATGCAGGCTTATTCCTTACATTATGTTCAGTGGGGCTTTGTCCAGTCTAGTTTTAAATGTCTCCTGGGACTGAGCTTCTACCTTGTATCCTCACATCCAGTCACAGGAAATAGTAGCCATGGGCTCTGTGGCTGGGTTATGGTTACTGTGGGAACCATAACTTTGAAATTCCCAGCGTGTGTGTGTGTGTGTGTGTGTGTGTGTGTGTGTGTGTGTGTGTGTAAAATTGGAAGCATTCTATGTCCAGAATCGAGTTTTTGCATTTATTGCAAATTGTTAAAAATGTGTCAGAACATGACATTGAAAAATTAATCAAATGAACCATGCCCCGTCTTTTTACTTGCTCAGTAGATGAGAACATAAGCGGATGTCTACATAGGGCTGAATTTAGCACCACGAAATGAGGCAGTGCTGGAATACCAGCATTCATGCTGATAGAAGCTGCAAGTTTATGGATCTTGATTACACCCAGCAGGGAATCGTTCTTGGTGATGAGAGAAAAAATATTCAACAACCTGTCTTTCCACTGTGTCTGTTGGACACACTTCCCTGATTTTGAATTAGACATATGCAAGTTGTGGGAGTTAGGCTCCTTGTCACTGGTCCAGAAATCTTCTTCTAGACATTACCAATGTCAGACAGTCATGCAGACATAAAAGTCTAATGATGCCATAAGCTAGTAAAAATGGAAAAGAAGCTCTTGCCCCTTCTCTGATGACATCCTCTCCCTCTCATTTCTTTGTCTTCTAGGCGGATTGGTACTGACACAGTTTTGCTAATAAGGAATAAAGCATTGTACCAAGAGTGAGTTTCATGTTACCCATTGCATTAGTTTCAGAATTGCATTCCTGTCAGGGTATCTATGTTTCACAGAACAGAAGGAGTGATAGATCTCGTGCTATATCTAGAATGGCTTAAAATGATAGTTTGTAGTTTATTAGGGTGCAGAAACTATGTTTAAAATCACAGTAAGTCTGTGATTTATACCCACCAAACCACGTTTATTCAGTTAGAGCAGATGATCTATAACAAAGCCAATGAGTCCAGATGGGGCACCATAGCACAACATAGGACACATGCAGTCCCTTCACATCAGACGGGTGTATCGTTGCATATCAGGAGATTTCTAAGCAATGTAAGTTAAAGAACAGAGGTGGTGGAGATATTCTTAAAGAACAGAAATTAATCCAGAATTCAAGGTTACTTTGAAGGTGTGCAAAAGTTTCAAGTGACACTTGGGTCATTTTCCCAGCAGACAACCTGTGTGTCAAAAACTTGGAAAAAGTTTGTTTGGTTGGTTTGTTTAAATGTGTTGAAGCAAAATTCTGGGCATTGTAAAATGGGGAAACAAGACAATGAAAATTTGAGTGTGAAATTCTAGTGACAAAAATTGTGACACACACATTTCTGCCAGAAAAGTAATTCGGTTGCTTCTCTCCTAGGCAATGTCTACACTGCAGAGTTTTTGTGCAAAAACTACCATTTTTGCACAAAAACTCACAGAGCATCCACACTACCAGGGCCTTTTTGTGCAAGAAAAAGTACAGTAGATCATCAGAAGACAGGGCTTTTTGCGCAAGAGTTCTTGTGCAAAAAGGCACGTGTGGATGGACAACAGGTTTCTTGTGCAAAAAACCCCTATCAGAAAAATCACAGGCGCCATCAGAGCTTTCTTGCACAAAAGCATCCATGGCAGTGTGAATGCTCTCTTGTGCAAATGCACATCTCTTCTGCAAAAGCACATGGCAATGTGGACACGCTTTTGCGCATGAACTTTATGCGGAAGAACTCTGCAGTGTAGACATAGCCTTAGACTGCCGTGCAGCCAAAGATGTATTCAGTCTTTGATCAGGCCTGTCACCCACTCTGCTCTGATGTCACCTTCAAAGGCCAAATTCATTCATCGGTCCTGCCACTCTGAGCCCTTGTGACTATTCCCTGTACCCAGCCATCTTATTCGGAGCTCTCTGAGCTCCATGTGACTTGGGAGTAACTCCACAGACATCATTTTTCTCTCCGAATACAAAAGAATGTCAAGACCCGATTACAGCTGAACTAGAATTCATTTGCAAATTTCAACACTATCAATTTAGGATTGAATAAGGATCTTAACTGGTTAACGCATTACAAAGGCAATTTCCCCTCTCTTGATATGCACATCAACGTCTGTGAATAAGTCACTTCCACCCTGACTTGATTAGCTTCATTTACACTAGTAACCTCTTTCTTTTGTTGTCCGTATATTATATATACCACTGCCTCTGTAAAGTCCATTTCAATTGATCTAATGAACTGGGTTTTACCCACAAAAGCTTATGCCCTAATAAGTCTGCTAGTCACTAAAGCTATGTCTACACTGCAGGCTTCTTGCGCAAGAAGCTTTTTGTGGAAGAGATCTTCTGCAAAAATTTCTTGTGCAAGAGCACGTCCACATCAGAAACCCAATGTGCTTTTGCACAAAAGGGTGTCCAGACTGCATGGATGCTCTCTGACAAGAAAGCTCTGATTGCCATTCACGGAATGGCCATCAGGGCACCTGTGTTTCTTTCGATAGGCTGTTTTTCCACAAAAAAACCCTGTTTCCCATCCACACACACTTTTTTGTGCAAGAGCTCTTACACAAAAAGGCTTATTCCTTGTTGAAAGAGGAATACCTATACCACAAAACCCCCTCTGTTCTGTCGGTTCACTGTAAATTTTCTTGCACAAAAACACGCTTGAGGTGTGGACGCTCTGCAAGTTTTTGCGGAAAAACTCTGCAGTGTAGACATAGCCTAAGATGCCACAGGACTCCTTGTTCTTTTTGCAGATACAGACTAACATGACGGTGACCTCTCTGAGACTTGCCGCTGCAGTCAGTGAAGTGACATGTTATGAAAATGGTGTCCAAACTATTTTTCTCTCTCCTTATTCTTATACTGTACTCAATGCTGGTGCTAGCTCATTGGGGCCCTCTCCATATTAAAACAGTCACGGTCTTATAATAAAAAGTAAATTGGGGCCCCCTTGGAGCTGCTTGGTGTCCTAAGCAATTGCTTAGCCTGCTTACCCTAGTGCTGGCTGCATTCCTCATTCCTGTCTGAGATCAGAATTGGACCCCAGGTCTGAAATGCGAACCCATGAGAATGTTTAGCTGCAGAACTGCTAAGGGGCTTGGCTCAGAGAGGCTTGATTTTTGTGGCTGAAAGCGAGGGCTTCCAACAGAATTGCCAAGCCCATGGGCAAAGTGTGGGCCTGGTTCTGGGCCGAGGAAGAGGAGGGACTAAGGGCTAGTCTCCCCCACCCAGCCCTTCAGCACTGCCCGGCCTGCGTTGCCTGGGCTTCCAGCAGAGATTTAAAGGATACTGGTTGCCAGCTGCTGTGGGAACTCTGGGCCCTTTTAATCACTGGGTCCCAGGGCAGCTGCTCCTTTTGCCCCCTCCCACCGCCCATCAGCAGCTGTGACAAACACCCACACGTTGGGAGTGGATGCATGGGCCATATACAGTTAGCTGAGATACAACAGTAATCCGCACAGAATGCAAACCTCTGTTGAATAGAATGGCCATAGAATGGATTATTCCTTATATAAAAGTAACTTGAGTCTGAATGTATCATGACCCTGTTTCACCATTTCTAACAGTTCTAGCATGAACAGCCATTATCATTTCTACATTGAGATTTTGGTTCCAAATGCATTACGTAGGAAGTGAGTGCTTGGCTGTTTACACTATCGTAAAAGAAGCCGTATTGCTTTTTTCCTTGCTGTTTGCATAGGAAACAGTGTCAGCTACCCAGGCTGCAGCCCTCTCAAATGTCAAAGGGATGGATAGGCAGATACAGACGTTCACTATGTCTCGGTCTCTCCAGCAATAGCCAACTGCTATAGAATCCTTTAAGGACAGGATGGAAGCATTCATTTTCATAGTGTAATCTCTAGCAATTTTAATACTGAGATGGGTGGTAACCTGTTAACCCTCGATTCACCAGTCTTACAAGGTGTGACAGGACGTGATTGCCTCGCACTCCAAACGCCCCCGTCCTGGCACTCCGTGGGGAGCGTAGAGCCCGTCTTTCCACTTGCACTGCATGTTTGCACACCACGGCACAACTGGGTGGTACCACGAACTGTAGCAGGGTGCCTCAGGTGCGTTATGAGCGCGCCAGGAATGATACAAGAGGGGCAGGGTGGCCAGGGCATGTAGCGGTGATGTCACGGGGAGAGGTGGGGCAGGAGAGACAAGGCGGGAGTGACAAAAGGGAAATAGACACAGGAGAAAAGGGGAGATAAAGGACAATCACCACAAATGAGTGGGAAGGAGAGCAGCAGGGCTCGTCCGGCTCCGGTGAGCCATCTGCTCTGGTCGAGGAGACAGCTGAGAGGGGTGTGGACCTCCCCCAGCTGTAGCCAGGGTAGGAAGTAGCCCAGAAATCCCTGTCAGCCAGACAGGAACTTGTCTGTGCCTGTCCTTAGGGCTCTGGGCTGGGACCCATGAGTGAGGGTGGGCCCGGGTCCCCCTACCCTGTCCGCCACAAGTGGATGCCAGAGTACGAGCTATTGGAAGTCGAAACTCCAAGGGTATGTCTACACTAACCCCCTAGTTCGAACTAGGGAGGCTAATGTAGGCATTCGAAGTTGCAAATCAAGCCCGGTATTTAAATATCCCGCGCTTGATTTGCATCTTCCCGGTCGGTCGCCATTTTTTTAAATTTACAAGTCCAGACTAACTGCCCGTGTCTACACGCGGCAGGGACCCGGTAGTTCGAAATAAAGCCCTAGTTCAAACTACCTGTTAGTCCTCCTGGAATGAGGTCCTACTCCTCCTCCCGATCTCTGGGCCAGCTGCCTGCCCCCTGACCAGCTCTGCTTTCGCTGGCTGCCCCACCCCCAATCTCCCTGGTCTGCCCCGATTTCCCTGTCCAGTTCTGCTTCCAATAGCCCCATCCCCCTGTCCCCGACCTCCCCGAGCTACGCCTCTGCCCGGAGCCGGAACATCCGGCTGCAGACTCTGCCCAGGCCAGCCAAGGGCTTGGGGGACCCAGCACCACACAGGCACTCTGGGAGCCTGGATCACCCTGGCAACCATGCTGAGGCCCGGTATTTTTTTCCTGCTGCCCGGTATCAGGCTGCGGCCCATAGTTTGGGAAACGCTGATCTAGACCAATGGGTTTGGATTGAAGTGTTTAGAAACCTCCATTTAGGATAACAAAGTTTGTGTACATCATGTCCTAATAATAAAATGATGGACCTTGTATGGGCTTGTGGGACAAACTGGAGAAATGGTCTGAGGCAAACAGGATGAAATTCTATAAGGACAAATGCAAAGTACTCCAGTTAGGAAAGAACAGTCAGTTGCACACGTACAAAAAGGGAAGTCTAGGAAGGAGAACTGCAGAAAGGGATTTAGGGGTCATAGTGGATCACAAGCTAAATATGTAGACGTACCCTCAATGATCTCTGGAGGTCCCTTCCAGTTCTAGTATTCTGTGATTGTCCAGGAGAGAGCTGAGCCGTGCAAGACGTGCTTTTTGGAGGAAAGTCTGGGAATTTGCTGGTGGTGGCTGGCCATTGCCAGGGGCGGCCGCCATCTACAGGGTGCCCAATGATGACATCACGCCACTGAGGACCATGCAGGCGGGGGCGCCGATCATGCGTTCTGCCTGGGGCACCAGCTGCCAGCAGCCCGCCTCAGACTGCCCCGACCATTCCAGTGTATCGTGGAGTGATTTACATGGTAGAGGCTATGTGTGAGGAGACCCTGAGTGGTAGCTGTCACAGGAAAGCAGTGTAAAACACCCCTCAGGTCAGAGAACTGAGGGGACGCAGCTCCATCTTGTACTCTGGGGAATGTTACAATGTTATTGTGCTTTTTCTTTCAAGAAGGTGCAATATGGTTGTGGGCTGACAAGAACAGGGCACATTAGTTCGGCCGGGGCTAGCTGGATGCTTGTTTGTGATGCCAATTAGCTGATATTTCTAGGTATCTCCACTGTCCATTTTCACCAGTACAGCTCTCAAAGTATTAACAATTAAACTGCCCTGTAAGTATTAAGTGTCTTTTGCTCTCTGTGTGGGTGAGGAACAGGCATGGCTCTCAGGTTAGTAGATTCTTCATTGCCTTGAAGGGCAAAGGGGGCTGCTTGGGTGAAGCAGCCAGATTAGTTGTTGGGATTGTGCATGTCTGAGAGAGTGTGAGATGAGCTCCCTGCATGAGGGTTGAACATTGGACTGTCAGATTCAGGGGAGAAGTGATTCTTGTCACACACACATGAACACCCCGCGAAAGCAGCATTACGGGGAGATTAAGTGGTCCCAGGAGAAAATGCAATGTTCACTTGCAGTCCAACCGGCAACATTCGTTTAAGCTGAGTGCCGTTCCCAATAGAATGCAAATGGAATCTCTCAACAAGACCAGAGCCGTTCTGTGGTTATTTAGTCGTATAGCACCCCAGGCATGGCAGGTGCGTAACAGATGAAGATGCCTTTTTGACAGAATCCCTGTCCTAAGGAGTCTACAATGGAAGGGTAAAATTCCCCCCAGGAAGAAAACCAGCCCAAGTTTTCTGACGCTTCAGGTTTTTTTACGGCTGGCCTGGGACATAGTCAGTCAGTAGCTCTTGCGTGAACACTTGACTCAGCAGGAAACGGCACACTAAGGTACGTCTACACTACAAGGTTTTTGCGCCAAAACAACTGTTTTGGCACAAAAACCTGCGGAGCGTCCACACCTCAAATGAGCTCTTGTGCAATGAAATGGGCAGTTAAACGGCAGAAGAGAGGACTTTTTCCTTTTCTAAACCTCCTTTTCTGAGGCATAACTGCTTTTAGCACTCTAGCTATTGCTATGACAAAAAGGCAAGCGTAGACACTCCAGAGGGGTTTCTTGCTCAAGAAACCCCTTTGGGAAAAAGCACAGGTGCTCTGATGGCCATTCCGTGAATGGCCATCAGAGCTTTCTTGTGCAAGAGCATCCATGCAGTGTGGGCGCTCTCTTGCGCAAAAGCACGTGGCTTTTGCGATGTGCTTTGAGGTGTGGATGTGCTCTTGCACAAGAAGTTTTTGCACAAAAACTCTTTCGCAAAAGGCTTCTTGCTCAAGAAGCATGTAGTGTAGACGTAGCCTAAAGGTTTGTCTACACTGTGCAGCTTTTAGCGACAGAGCATTGTAAACACAGTTTTCTGTCAGCAAAAGTGCCAACAATCTTCCACTGAGTCCACCAGCGGGGATGGGGCCCGGAAGGTCAAAGAGGGAAGTTGCCCTGGGGCCCGGCGATCCAAAAGGTCCCAAGGCTCTCTGCTGCTGCTATCACAGGAGTGGTGGCAGCTGGAGCCTGGGACCTTTTAAATTGCTGCTGGAGTACTGCATGCTGGAGTACTCTGAGCAGCTGTTAGGACGGAGGGGGGAGGGGGCAATTTGAAGCGCTCTGCGGTGGCACTCAGGGCTGGCTGCCCCCCAGCCCTGCTGCTTCTGCGCACGGTCTCCCCCACCCACACATTGCCCAGGGGTTTGACAGTTCTGTTGGCCCCCCCATCTTCCACCCCTATGAGCAGCATTTGCTTTGCGCACTCCTGTCCACAAAGCACTGCTTACACTAGTACTTGCGGTGGCAAAGTTGTTGGCATTTGGGGAGCAGGGCTTGGGGGAGCTTAGCACCTGTGAATGACAAAAACTTTGTCACTCAGTTGCCGGTGTAGACCAAGCCTAAGTGAAGAGGCTATGGAATGGCAGAGAGAGAATTCTAGGTTCTGTCTCTGGTCTCACTGGTAAAAGTCTTGCTTAGTTTGCAAAAACTTAAAAAACAATGAATAGTCTAGCAGCACCTTAAAGACCAACAAAACACGTAGCTGGTATTGTGAGCTTTCGTGGGCACAGCCCACTTCTTCAGATGAAAGAGTTTGCAAACTCTGTCAGGCAGGAGTTCTCTTTGCGTGTTGCGTGGTGCCAAACACGTGGTCCACGAAGGGTGATCATTACTGATACTAAGTGACACTGATAGAAAGTGCTAAAACAGAGAGGGCACATCTAGACTACGGGGGTATTTTTAAAAGGAGATATTCAAATGCGGTGCTAATTTGCATATCTTCTTCCGATCGCATTTTCAATAGCAGGTCTTTCAAAAGTGAAAGTAGTCTGGACACAGGTTTTTCGGGGAAAAAACACTTTTTTGAAAAAAACGCTCTTCTTTAAAAAGGAGGTTTACACAGTTTTTTTAAAAAGGGGTTTTTCCAAAAAAACTGTGTCCAGACTACTTTCACTTTCGAAAGACCTGCTTTTGAAAATGCAATCGGAAGAAGATATGCAAATTAATGCTGAATTTGCATATCGTCTTTCGAAAAAAACCTGTAGTCTAGACGCGCCCATAGAATCATGCATAGAGCACCTCTTGTACAGCGCAAGTTGCCACAAGTTGTGTCTGTGACTTTTGCTGCTGGTGCTACTTGACGGTTTGCTAACAAAGTCTTTTGGGGAAAACGGTCGGGGCTAGAGGCGGTGTTTCCAGGACTGGGACCTGAAGGATCCACTTTTTTGTTTGTTTGTTTTTTACGGAGAGGTTTCCCTCTTATTTCTCCATCTCCATAGGATTTCTCTCCCAACAGCTGCCTCATAGTACGGGTCCCATCATTTCTGGGGTGGTGCCTATGCTGCCACTTTCAGGGCTAAAACTTGAGCTGTTCTGAGGTGTGAAAAGCTCACCCCTGAGCCATGAATGGTTAAGCCCTGCATAGTGCCGGCGTGGACAGTGCTTTATGGGCAGTGGCTGTGCCCCCTGCGATAAAGCCACCCCTCGTTTGGGGTGAGGTTTTTTTATCACCAGGAGAGCTCTCTCCCCCCCCCCCCACCCACCCCGGCGACAGTGACTACACTGCCCATTTCACAGGGCGGCGGTGGCAGCGCTGTAATGTGGACAGTGTAGACGTAGTCTCGAACCGCTGCTTCTCCCTCACCCCTACTCATTTGTACCCACTAGTCTTGCTGGCCCTAGGTACCAAACCTGCTGCTGCTTCCACTCTGAATCCACAGCCTGCTCAGCTCCTGTGGGTCTTCCCCACTCAGACCCTTGCAGCCATCTCCCAGGGCTGCACAGAGCAGAAGAGGAAGCTGTCTGTGTCTCTCTGCGTGCTCGGTTGGCTTGGGAGGCACTCCGCTTCCTGCTCAGCTGTTCTTCACGCTTCTCCCAAGTGCTTCCCTGTTAAACACTGTGATAAGTGCATGCAGCGACACTTTACATGAAGTGTCTTGTGTCTGTGTTTTGGTTTGGGCTAAAAAAGGAGCTGGAGCCGGTGGCCTGATGCTAGTTGCTTAATAAAACGCATGGAGATTTAAGATGATCTGCGGTGCACCGGGGCGTGGCTGCCAGAGGCCCTTGCATGTCCCAGAGAAGGGTACAGTGCACCCGGGGTGCCCTTGCCTGTTTATGGCCCTGGATCAAATGTGACACTGACTCAGATTGGCAGATGTTAATCCAATCTCCCCACCCCAGCGAGGACCCCCTCCTGCCTGCCAGCCTAACACACAGGTCAGGATCTATTCTCTCTGCTTGGATGGAGAGCCCCAGCCCCTCAGAACTGCTGAGACCACTGCCCATTCACAGGCCCAGCAAGAGAGAGGTGCCTTCCCCATCTCTGCTCCCTTTAGGAAGGGGGAGGGGCGGAGGCTCTTGTCCCACCAGCGGGGAAAGCAGAAGGGAGACTCTGGCGGGGGAGGGAGGAGAGCCTCTCCTCTGGCTAGAGGGGAAGAATAGGAGCCTGTCACTGCCTCCAAGGAGGAGGGGACAGATGGCAGCCCTGGGCCCACAGGCTGTGGATGAGTCCCTGTCTTCACCTGCAGCCTAGAGAGAAAAGCCCCACCGCCAGCTGGTACGTGAGAGCCCAGGAATGCAGGGGAGCAGGCTGCAATGGGGAGGAAGGCAGATGCTACAAGCAACCCCCACACATCCCTGTGTAGCCCCTCTTCCATAGCGCACACACAACCCCTCATTCCTCCCCTGCCAGGATGGATGCTGACAGAGTCCCTGCTGAGGCGGGGAGGCTTCAGCGCTGTGTACATGACCAGCCCCCCAGTGTGGTGCTTCGGGGATGGTACCTTCTTGTTATGCCAACAGTAATATTACTATGTGCGTGGGATTCGTGTGCAGAGCTTCCTCCCTCCCCTGCGCCTGCTCTCTTGCTATCAGTGAGGTAGTCTGGCTTTACCTTGCATGGGCATGGATCTCCCAGGGCCGGATGCTCTTCTCGCTTCATGCCAGTTTTATGCCAGTGCAATGCCGTTCGGCAGCCTTGCTCCTGACCTACAACAGCATGACCCCCTCCCCCCATCTCCCATGGGTGTGAACTCCAGGGTTGCCTCAGATACTCTGGTTTGTGATGCACTTATTAATGTCCAGGAGCAAAATGATTCCTAAAACACAGTCAAAACTGAGCAAAAAGTAAAATCATATGTAACCAAGCACTTTGCAGAGAAAAACTGGCCCTCTTTTGCCTTCCACTCTCTCAGGCGCAAGGATACTATGTTGCTAAGCCTTTTTCCCTCGTAAAAGCCGAGTTACAAAAACTATTTTCCAAGGATTTTTCTTCCCAGCATTGCGCTGGTTTAGAACTGAGAAGCTCAGGTACGAGAGACATTCAGCTGTCAAATGTCAGACCACGCCTTATTTTTTTAT
Source organism: Pelodiscus sinensis (assembly GCF_052426305.1). Classification (NCBI taxonomy): domain Eukaryota; kingdom Metazoa; phylum Chordata; order Testudines; family Trionychidae; genus Pelodiscus; species Pelodiscus sinensis. The sequence goes on along the minus strand of NC_143077.1, from coordinate 11,988,019 downwards.
TTCCATTGCAGCGGGTGGGTTTTTTCCCCCCATGTACAAGATTAGTGATGTCCCCTTGGATAAGCCCATAGTTACTAAACGGTGAAAAATGTTCCTCTCAACTCATGGGCATGACTGTCCCTCAAATGTGGGTGATTTTTTTTCCAGAGAAGTAAGCGGATAGTTCTGGCAACAGGAGGTGGCGGGCAAAGGAGTTGGAAAGAGATATCATAGAATAACAAGGCAGTTCACTGTCCAGAGTAGCTCAGTACGGTGTGATTTATCCGTGGCTGTTGCAGTGGAGAAGAAGTAAGGTTTCTTTGCTTCTCTCATAGGTAGAGTGTGGACTCTGAATGCATGCACGCCTGCATGCCTAGGTCCCCTGCCACTGATGCTCAAATTTCCTGCTTTCTTTTTTCTTGTCTTAGTCTGGGAGGAGTCCTGAAGCTCTGTGTGGATGATGGAGCGGTTTCTAGTTGTTATCCATTTCATGTGTGAAATCACACAAACGGCATCGTTATCTCTGGGTTTTGTCTCCCTGTGATGTTCCCCGTCCCAGATTCTCCTCTGACAAAGTGCGAGTTCACACTCTAAGCCCCTTTTCTACACACAAGTGAGCGCTTCCTATTGACCTTTTCCAAGCCGACCCCCTCCCCCATTAGCTCCATAAATCCAAACAGCTCAGCTGTGTACTTCTGTTGTGCTGCCTTATTCAACCAGGCTGTGTAACAGAGCAGACTTCTCTTTGAGACCATTTAAACCAGGCTAGAATTGCTGTAATGAATGTATATATGACATGAGGAAAACCAGAGGGTAAAAGATGCTAATCAGCACAAACATACAGGACCTGAAATATAGACTTTGTATGGAGGGAGAGAGAGAGATTTTAATTAAACATCTTAATAGAGAATGCCTTCTTGTTTTTTCAGAATAAATTAAGGAAGTAACTTTGATGCAATATCATTTTCATCTAATCAGTAACATTCCAAAATTACCATGTTGTTTTCCATTAGAAATACCATCATCCAACAAATCAGATAACATTATTTAACAAAGCTACAATGCAGTCTCAGCTAACATTAGCCTGGGCATGTGTACACACAAAATAGCAGATGGAGACTGAATTGACAAATGTTTATAGGGGGAAAAGGGCAGACAGTAGCAACAATTGTATATACTCCTTTGAATAGGATGCCCAGATCTGATCAAGATTTTACTAATTATCAGATAAAGGATGAATCAGGTTCTTGCCATCTGCATAGAGAAAATCCTGATTACTGACACCAATAAAAGACAAAGGGGCATTGGCTTTTACTCAGACAATAAAAACATCACCATGCAGACTTTTGGCAATGTATCTGGGATGAATCCTGAATTGCCTGTTGGACATAAAAACTGCCATGTTAGCTTTCCAGCATTTCCATTAGCTTTTGTACGACAGTGTTTGACTTTTTTAAACATACACAATTAAATCCATAAAGAGCGAGCACCTTGCAAAAAATCATAATTATTCATATAAATCTGAAGTGAAAATAACTTTTTCCCCTCGGCTCTTTGCGCTATGTCCACCACTATTTTGGCTCTTTGCCTGTAATGGGTTGGTCACCCCTGGTCTAGGTCACTCTGGACCCTATCCCTACCCTCTAATGTATCTACCTCTCCCACTAGCTTAGTGTCAGCTGCAAACTTGCTGAGGGTGCAATCCATCCCCTCATCTAGGTCATTAATAAGGATGCTTAACAAAACTGGCCCTGGAACCGATCCTTGGGGCACTCCACTTGAAACCGACCATCAACCAGACATCGAGCCATTGATCACTACACATTGAGCCCGACAGTCTAGTCAGCTTTCTATCCACCTTACAGTTGATATATTCAATCCATACTTCCTTAACTTGCTGGCAAGAATACTGTGGGAGACCGTATCGAAAGCTTTGCTAAAAGTCAAGGTATATCATGTCCAACACCTTCCCCATGTCCACAGAGCCAATTACCTCACCATAGAAGCTAATCAGGTTGGATATTAGGAAAAACTATTTCACTAGGAGGGTAGTGAAGCTCTGGAATGGGTTACCTATGGAAGTAGTGGAGTCTCCATCCCTAGAGGTGTTTAAGTCTTGGCTTGACAAAGCCCTGGCCGGGTTGATTTAGTTGGGATTGGTCCTGCCTAGAGCAGGGGGCTGGACTTGATGACCTTCTGAGGTCTCTTCCAGCTCTATGGTTCTATGATTCTATGACTTGCCCTTGGTGAAGCCATGTTGACTACTCCTGATCAAGGGCGGCCCATGGCTATAGGCCGACTCGGCCGTCACCTAGGGCACCACCTCAACAGTGCCCGATGATGACGTCACGGGGCGCCCGATGATGACGTCACCCCATTGACGGCCCATTGACAGCTGTGCAGGCGGGGGCGCCGATCGCACGTTCCACCTGGGGCACCAGCTGTCACAGCCCGCCTCGGGCCGCTCCTGCTCCGGATCACTATTCCTGTCAAAGCAGCACAGCAATTGTCCCCCTCTCGCTGCAGCCGCAGTCTGCCCACCACTGTGTTCTTAGCAGGGTGGAACAGGAGAGATCCAATGATTTCCTCTGTGTTTGTTTCCCGAAAGGAGCAGCTCACTCCTGGCCTGGCCTTTTGAATGAGCTTACGGGGTGTGTAATTGTCTTGAATCCTAGCTTCCTCGAGTTCTGTCTCACCCTGGTGGCAAATGGCTCTCCTGCTCCCCCTCAGCTGGCGTGGATGGGGTTCAGAGCATGATGTGAGGCTGCAGTGCCCTTTGCACCCATTAAGGCAGCTGATATGGGAAGCCACTGATGGATATGGGGCCTCCTGGGGCACTTAGAAGAGTCAAATCTGTACAGGGGCTCCTGGCCCAGTCCCTCCTGAGCAAAGGGATGTTAAATTCCCAGCATCAATCAGGCGGCAACCTGATACCCAATCCCACATATAATATCCACATGTAACTCACACACCTACTGAGAGTGGTGCCCTGTCACATGGAGTGGCACCGAGACCACTTAGGGTTTGTCTACACTGCACTGTTATTTCAAGAGACTGAGCGTTATTACCGGAGCCTGCCTCAGACTAATTTTGAGGCCTCCCTGCAGTGTAGACATGCTATTTCAGAATAACTATTCCAGAATAGCTTATTTCGAAATAAGTGTGCAGTGCAGACGTAGCCTTACAGAGAGAGAGAATGAGTTTCCTCTACAGCCTTAGCTGGGAGCCAGCTGGCTTTTAGCTCATGCACTAAGTGCCAGAGGTCCCGTTCCTCCTGTCGACGTTACACATGATCGTGTTATTACCGTCCAGTGCACTTGCTTTGATTTTAAACCCAAGTAGCAGCTTAACCTAATGAGAAGTTGGAGGAAAAACCCGAAAAAAGAAGGTGCAAGTCAAGGACAGATGGGGAAAGCGAGGCTCATGTGTGAATTTCAAGCACCCCGCAGAATGTGTTTCACTTCCTACCGTCTCTCCTACTGTCAAAGACTGAATTATATTTTGCACCTCAACAGGGGATATCCCATTGTAGGCAAGAGCTTTTAATGATCCTCAGCCTCACACGTGCTGTTCTGGAAACCAGCTCTCAAGAAAAAGGAAGATTTTTTTCCCCCGACATATTATCTCTGTAAATAAGAACATAATTCTTAACAGGAATGCAGATTCAAATACTCTGCACTGTTTTCTTTTCTGAGTAAGTATTGCTCCCTGTGCATGCTCCTTTAGCTTTTTCAGGCATTTCTTAGTCTCTTGAATCCCAATAAGCAGTAAGTGGCAACAGTGGAAGTTTAGTGCCTTGGATTGTCTGCACACGCTTTCTCAGTTTTGTCCACTGATGAATCAAGTGGTAGTAAGCAGATTCCAGTCTGCAATTGCATTTGTACTTGAAAGGGAGGGAGCGCAGCCGTGGGATAAGAGAGCTTAAAGTAGCAAGAGACCCGAGTTACTGTCCTGAATTGAATACCCCCAGGCTGTGTCTACATTGGCCCCTATTCCGTAATAGGGATGCAAATGTAGCACTTTGGAATAGGCAAATCCACGGGGGGATTTAAATATCCCCCGCGGCATTTGCATTAACATGGCTGCCGCTTTTTTCCGGCTTGTAGATAAGCCGGAGAAAAGCGCCAGTCTGGACGCGATCCTCCGGAAAATAAGCTCTTTTCCAGAGGATCTCTTATTTCAAGTAGGAATAAGAGATCCTCCGGAAAAGAGCTTATTTTCCGGAGGATCGCGTCCAGACTGGCGCTTTTCTCCGGCTTATCTACAAGCCGGAAAAAAGCGGCAGCCATGTTAATGCAAATGCCGCGGGGGATATTTAAATCCTCCGCGGATTTGCCTATTCCAAAGTGCTACATTTGCATCCCTATTACAGAATAGGGGCCAATGTAGACACAGCCCCACAGTATTCCCAGCACTGCAACAATCTGTAGCCATGACAATCTTATTAAATGGTCCAAATTTTAAAGGGACCCTAGAAACGTGCAAATGCTACTTGACTGTTTGTAATTCCCTTGGTTACTAGGGCAGGTGTTTTCTGAGGCACAGCCTCACCCCAGCTATTTTGCACAGTCCCCTGTACTATAGGGGGGAGCAATGGGATATTTATCTGGGTTCTGAGGCTACGTCTACATTGCACATCAATTTCAAAACAAGCTATTCCAGAATAGTTATTCTGAAATAACTTATTTCGAAATAGCACGCCTACACAACAGGGAAGCCTCAAAATTAGTCTGAGGCAGGCTTCCCTAATGTAGATGTGCTATTTCGATTTAAAGCCCCAGGAGGCATTGGGGAGGAATAACTTAGAATGGCCCTGGTGAGGGGCTATTTTGAAATAGCACCATTGGAACGTCTACACGTGCCTTATTTTGAAATAGCTGTTTCGGAATTGGTGTTATTCCTCATAGAATGAGGTTTATAGAATTTGGAATAAGCCACCTGTTATTTTGAAATTATTTTGTAATAATGAAATGGCTGTGAAGACACTCGCATAGTTATTTTGGAATAACAGCCGTTATTCCGAAATAACTTTTCTGTGTAGACACACCCTGAAGCACAGACTGCAATCCACTCCAGTTGGGACCCAGCGCAACTGATCTGAGGCACTAAGTGCAGCAAATACGGGTCTGTGGACCAGATACTCTGGCCATTTGGGGTGCAGCGGGGGAACCTAAGAATCTTCATCTCTGTAGTTCCCCATGCAGGAAACAAGTGGCCTGCGAAGCCCTGTGAAGTGTTTTGTGTAACTGATCTGAGTATAAATTTAATAGCAGCCATGTCCTGCATGCCAGCATCAGGGGCCTTCCCAGCTGGTTTTTGCCGGCATGCTCTGAGGGGTCACAGAAGTGTGGAGATGCAGTGGCAGAAGAGAGAGAGTAACTGTATTGAAAGACGGTTTGAGGAGTTTACGTGGCATTTTTCTTTATTTTTTTTTAAATGACACATTTTTGAATACAGCCCTGCAGAGCAGGAAAAACACGGGGAGGGAGGCAGCAGGACAAGTCAGAACCAATTAATAAGCTTGTTGCTGCCCTACACACCAGCGGGGGTAATAGGCATGAACTTCACTTAACTAGCCACCTCTGAACCCTGCGCTACTTGTGAAACTAGCTTGAATTGCAACTGGACACAGCTGCTGCAGTTTGAGATTCCAAGGGGAAATGCAAGCATTGTGTGCTGCTCTATTAGTTCCCTAGAAACATGAGTTGACATGGCCACCTCAGCTTGCTGGCTGGGTAACTTGAGATGACAAGTTAAGGATGATGGGTCTTTTGGGCTGCCAAACAGCTAACAGTGACGCTGAACATGAAGGAGGCAGCCTGGCCAAAGTCATAGTCAGCATTGTACCAATTTATAATGCCCAATTTGCTTTGCTTTGCTTTCCTGGGGTGGGTGTGATGCCTGAGAACTGACAGGCTTGATGTGCACTATTGTGTGCTCTAGTGTCCTCAATGGAAGTGGAGCTTCATAGAATTTATAGAACACTAGAACTGGAAGAGCCCTTGAGAGGTCATCAAGTCCAGTCGTCTGCCCTCATGGCAGGACCAAGCACCATCTAGTTCATCCCTGACAAGTGTATGTCTAACTTGCTCTTAAAAATCTCCAGTGATGGAGATTTCACAACCTCCCTGGGCAATTTATTCCAGTGCTTAACCACCATGATGTTTAGGATGTTTTTCCTAATGTCCAACCAAAACCTCCCACGCTGCAATTTAAGACGATTGCATCTTGTCCTATCCTCAGAGGCCAAGGGGAACAATTTTTCTCCATCCTCCTTATGACTCCCTTTCAGTTATTTGAAAGCTGCAATCATTTCCCCTCTCAGTCTTCTCTTTTCCAAACAATACAAGCCCAGTTCTTTCAGTCTTCCCTCGTAGGTCATGTTTTCTAGACTTTTAATCATTTTTGCTGCTCTTCTTTGAACCCTTTCCAATTTCCCCACATCTTTCCTGAAATATGGTGCCCGGAACTGGACCCAAGACTCCAACTGAGGTCTAATCAGCGCAGAGAAGAGTGGAAGAATGACTTCAGCTGTGAGACGGTTGGAGAGGATGGTAGAGTCTTACAGCAGATGGGTTCTGATTCTAAAGAGATTAGGGCACAATTAGATTGCTAACTGGGGTCAAGAGGAAATGCCCCCTCATAGAAGGATGCATGGGGAGCTATGCCTTCGGGTGCAGCATCTGGCTTCAACCCCTATGGAGTGTGAGATAACAGATAAGATGGACTGCTTGGTATATTCCAGAGTTTTCCAGCACACATACTGTAGAGTAGCTAGGGTTATTTTGTCATGTGATTTAGACCCAGAGGCCTGCCTTGCAGTAGGAAGACAATAAAGCTTTAAGTCACAGAAGCCTAAGGAGTGGCCTGTTCACCATAGATACCCATGTGTCCAGGCTCTGTCCTGACTTATCAGTGGGATTAGCTAACCTGAAGTGCCGCGTCTGAGGTATGGTAAAAGTTGGCAGCGGAGATGAGCACAGCTGCAGAGCCTCACCAGGCAGAGGTGCACCTCAGTTTGTGTTTTGTCTCAGTAACGTGATAGGTTCCCTGAACAGAGACCTGCTCATGGATTTGGGGCCCTGCCCATGTTCTGATGAAGTTCTAAAACCCTGTAGAGTCCATGCTTCTCTCCCTTGGCAGGAGTTTGCCCCATTGCTTGTCCCCTATAAAATAGCCCCAGTGCTCCCTACATGTGGTTGGACCTCTCTTTCATGCATGCTTCTGGTGAACAAGTGCCCAGTCTCATGTGTTCACATGCACTGTGGCTAGAGTCTGCCCCTTTAATGGTTCCGGGGCTGGGTGGGAGGGAGAAGAGTTAGGGTTTGATAAAGAACAACAATGAATATTGTCAATGCTTAGGACACAGATGATATAACACAGGTTTTTAACCACAGAGCACAATAACTGAAGCAGGTTATAAAATGAGCATAGCAACAGAGTGGCACTAGGATGGACAGTGTTAATCATTGTGCAATACTGTCCATTAAAACTAATATCTGTTAAGAGAATACACTTTTTTGTTCACCAAACCAAGCCAGCAACAGAGTGAGTTGCCTGTAGCTGAATCTTTGCTACAGTAATAAACCTGTTAAAAGAATCAACTGTAGTGTCACCGAACGACATAAAATTCAACAGAAAATCAACCTGATACAAGAATCGATCAGTTCAGTGAACACGTTTCTGCACACCAAACTGAAATGTGTGTTCTGAAAGAGCAAAGCCTCACAATTGGAGGCCCATAAAAGCAACAGACCTGCTAAAACAATAACATGTTGGTGCAACAAGCTTATCTGTTTAACAGCTTTCCACTGCAGTTAACTTAGGCAGTAAATACAGTCATTTCGCATGACATTCCACTCAAGTAACCCTCGTTTAGGAGTGAGATTATATAATTTAAAAATCTTCGTGTAGCTCTGAGATTAAAATCACTGGTTTACCCCATTTATCTAAAATGCCAGCAGCAGTCCCTCCATCCTAATCACAGACTGTATGTGATCTCTGTGTACAGCATGGGATCCAGCATCTTCAATGCATGTTCCGAGAATAAAATACAGGACTATGTAGCACTTTAAAGACTAACAAGATGGTTTATTAGATGATGAGCTTTCGTGGGCCAGACCCACTTCCTCAGATCAAATAATGGAAGAAAAAAGTCACAACCATATATACCAAAGGATACAATTTAAAAAAATGAACACACATGAAAAGGACAAATCACATTACAGAATGCCACCTTCCTTCCCCCCCCCCCCCCCCCCATCCCCCTTCTGTTCTGTAATGTGATTTGTCCTTTTCATGTGTGTTCATTTTTTTAAATTGTATCCTTTGGTATATATGGTTGTGACTTTTTTCTTCCATTATTTGATCTGAGGAAGTGGGTCTGGCCCCCGAAAGCTCATCATCTAATAAACCATCTTGTTAGTCTTTAAAGTGCTACATAGTCCTGTATTTTGTTTCAGCTACACCAGACTAACACGGCTACATCTCTATCACTGTTCCGAGAATAGCACTCACAGTAGAACTTTCAGCTGGGACCTGGGAAAGCAGTGGGAGGAAACCTGGGGAAGAAATTCATCCAGACCAGCACCAAATCTTAGAGTTTGACCTTGTCATGTTCTGTGGCTTGGCAGCCATAATCTGCCCAGCAAAATGGACATTAAAAGGTCTAGCAGGAAAAAAAAATGTGTAAATTCATAGCCAAGAATCCACCAGTCTCTTGGCTAGTGGCTCTCCTGCATAGCTCGCCTAACAAGATCCACAGAAAGATCTTCATCCAGCCTCATGAGAAATAGCTTCTTATGGTTGATGTCGGCTGGGCTAAGTGTAAGTGACTAAATGATTGACAGGTGGTCAATGCAGAACTTTGTTCCGTACAAGCGGTGATGCTGACACTCCATGCATATCTGGAGAAGAGTCTAACCTCGACTCACTTCCTGCTGCCAAAACAGACTTCTCACGGCAGGTGAGTTTTAACTGCATGGTGCTCAACTGTTGCTGAGCCTCCTAGCTTATATCAAGGTGCCAAAGCAGCCCCAACATCAGTATCCCACCACTGTCCGGTGCGGATGCCCTTCGCTTCCCTGCCTGGCCTTTCACAAGAGAGGTAAATTACTTTAACACCTGTGAAACAGACACAACTTGACCATGGCCGTTAGCCCTTCCTGCGCGTGTGAATGGAAATGGCCTGCCTACGGGGCTTGAGAATTGGAGCCTGGCAGGAAAGGAACTGGTCAGCAGGGAGACACCAGTGTGTTGAAAGGGATGTGCCAGCTTAGGTGGAGGTGGGGAGCAAACTGTCTGCTCGTCTGAAGAGAAGGGCGAGAAAGAGAGACCCAGAAATAAACAGAAAACAAAACCGGCGAAAAGGAAATCATCTATGGAAATAAACTGCTCCCTGCAGCTGCTCGGTGGAGCAAGCAACGTGCGAAGCAGATTATGCCTCTGCCTGGAGTGCTCTCGGAGATGACTCAGAGTCATAGCCACAATGGTGGCGCTGATTTCAGAGCACTCGCACCACTGATCTGAGAGACAAGCGCCAGCTCCTGTTTAAATTGGAGCTGCAGTAAATGCAATTCCTTTTCCTGAAGTGGAGCAGGTTTGGCTGGGGCTGATGAAGGAAGAAATACGGATAGCGTATAAGAAATAAGGTGTGCCCAGTGCAGCCTTGTATGTGGCTATTGAAAGGGAGAGACAAGCTGTTGTCAGGGTGGAAAGTCAAGCTGACTCCTGCAGATACAGGGACACTGGAAACAGTTAAAGGCCCTTGTGAGGACTTTAGCGACAGGCTGCACTGGGCACACTGTCCTTATCCATATTTCTTCCTTCATCAGCCCCAGCCAAACCTGCTCCACTTCAGGAAAAGGAATCGCATTTACTGCAGCTCCAATTTAAATGGGAGCTGGAGCTTGTCTCTCAGCTCAATGGGGCATGTCTGCACTAGGAAGTCATTTCGAAATAACTACATTTGAAATAATAACTCCCGAAATAACAAAATTGAAATAGTGTGTCCCCGCTACAGGGGAGTCTCGAAATTAGTCTGTGGCAGGCTCCGTTACTGTGGATGTGCTACCTTGACATAGAGCCCCAGGAAGCACTGGGGAGTAATTACTTGGAATTACTCTGGGGAGTTGTTATTTCTAAATAGCTGCGGCAGAGTGTCCACACTAGCGCTATTTTGAAACAAGCGTTGTTCCCTGAGGAAAGCAGGAATACAGATTTTGTAATAACCAGCCTGTTATTTCAAAATAACAGGTTTGGTAGTGTGGATGCTCTGATTATTATTTTGAAATAAGGGGGATTATATAGAAATAACTCCATAGTATAGACCAGGACTTGTATCCACCCAAGGCTCTGCTTGTGGCCTTAGTATTCAGTTCTTCTTGCCGAGGACCTGGGTTTGTCAGTGTTACAATTGCAACAAGTGAATCCTGGGCAGAGGCAAACCACTGAGAAGGAAAGTGAGAAAGCTTTCCTGTATTGCCTGGTAATACATTTTAATCTCCTAATTCATGGGCAATAGAAAAGCCTGCAGTACTTTGCCTGCCCCAGTCGGAGCAATGGCTAATCCCTGCTAACATTCAGGAAAGCTAGGGGCTGTAGTTGGTTTTTAGGTGGATTATAAGATCTTAAGGGCATGAGAGGCTCTTCCGACATTCGTACCCAACCCTTCTGGGAGCGCAGATGGGAAAATGATGGTGCTGAAAGCCTCCCCTCCTTATGAGCAAAATACATTGAGAATTGAATGTAACTAGTGAGCAGATATTGGAAGCCAGCTGTTTCAGAGCAGTGCAATTTCCTCCTTCAGGAGGGAGCAAGATTGGGTAGCCCCATGCAGTGGTGGGGACCTGGGGTGTCCGGTCAGGTGTGGCTGAGAGCATGGCTGTGAACTGTGGGAGGCTTGTCTCTCACAAGACAAAGTGACCAAGCTGAGCGCTGAATTTTTCTTCCATGAGTAGTTACGTAATGAGCCTTAGATCTTGCTCAGGCTGGCAATGGCCAGGCCCTTATTTTAAAAATCTCAGTATCGTGGTTATAAAAACACTAGAGAATTCAGCATCGGTGCCAAGTCTGGGTTTTTCTCGGGGATAGTCCTGAAGACTTTGAACCACTCGGAAAAATGTTGGAAGCTTTCCTAAGAAAACACAGGGAGGCTCTGATTTTGACACATCCCATTTTGACCTGGGCAGCGGTAGGGATGTTAAAATGCATGTATTCAGGGAAAGGATCTTGCCAGCCTGAGCAAGATCTAAGGCTCATTACGTAACTGCTCATGGAAGAAAAGTTTGCACGTGGGGCAGGGGAAGATGGCTCTCCAGGAGCTGGTGCATGTGGGGAGCTGACTGATACCTAGGCAGCAGCATGGTGGGGCAGGTGGGAGCCAGTGCTTGTAGGGAGCCAGCTTTTAAGCCAGCTCCCTGTGAGCACCAGCTCCTTCCTGCCCCTCACTCCCCCGCCCCCCCACACACAGCTGCCTCTGATACAGAGGCAGCAGCATGATGGAGGAAGGGCTGCATGTAACCATGAAGATTTACCTTTTACACGTGTACACTATCGCAACCCTAGGCAGGAGGCAGTTGCCATTCTTGGCAGAGGATTTGGCAGCCACAGAGGTCTCAGTGGGACCATTGCCCATTTCAATTCGAGAACAGAAACCTTTCGTTCAGCCTCGTCCTTGCAATATGGAGAGTGCAGAAAAGCCATTGCTGTGAGTCAAGGGAGTGAGGGAGCAACCAGAGAATTTGTTCTCAGTCCTGGGCTACTCTAGAAAATTGAATTGACTTAACTATGTCATGCAGGGGGAATCCACACCCCTTGGTGAGTTGACCTAACTCCCAGTGTGACAGCACCAGGTTGACGGAAGAATTCTGTTAACCGAGCGGCCGTCTCTCGGGGCATCGGCATAGGCGGTGTCCTCGCTGAAGTGCGAAAGTGGTGCAGCAGCTGCATCTTAAGTGTAGACAAGCCCTTCTCCCCGTATTTAAAAAGAGGCTCAACTCCTAACTGGGGTCGTTGTTCCCTGGGAAGCACTAGGTCACCTCTCACTGAATAATGCCGCTCCCTTTACATATTCAACTTGCAGATGGTATAGGCCCAGGGACAGAAATTTCCCTCAGGTGTGCTAAACATTTCAGGTGATGATTGACACGTTCTCCGTGACATTTGTATGATTATTAGTCTCTTCTCTGTGTGCTGTTCGGCGGACAGCACTGGTCATAAAAAGCAGATCGGAGCAAGTTTGGCTGGTGCCCCTGGTGAGCAGGAGAGAGAATGGGCTGATTGATGACCCCTGGCTGTTTTCTGGTGCTGCAATTGTTTTTTATGATGTCATTAGGAGGCTATAGTCACATTAAGGAATCCCTCATGACATCATAAAGGACTTGATATTTTGCTAATGTTGTTTCAGCGGAGTGAAGCTCTGGCATTTTATAGTCCTTGTGTTCCCCAAAGAGTGAGGAGTTGTCTAACTACAACCTGGAAGAAATGCAAAAATAGTCAAATGCCGACTCCAGAAGTCATGGCTGGAGAATGCTAATATGTTTGGTGCTTTCTGAGCACCTTTAGGTGGAGTACATGCCGTGTTTTTAAAAGATGCCGCCGATGAGTGTGTTTCCTGACACAGGGAAAGGGCAAAGAGCCTTTCGCGTTTACTGGTACGTAGCCAAGAAATGCAACTCACTGGGTCCTGTTTCCCATTGTTGGGAGGCATTGGGGTTATCGGCATTGGAGCCCTCTAGTGCCATGTTCCTCTCAGTTCCTGGCATAGAATTGCTACGCTGCCTGGCATAGGAGGGTAGGCAGGAAAACTCTGGAAGGGGAGGCAAAAGCTCAAGTTTCTGAATGCACGAAGAAGCAGAAAGTAGCAACATCGGTGTGCTGAAAAGCCCTGATGTTTGCAGATGCCCTGTGTACGTGGGGGGAAGGTACTGAACGTGCTGGTGGTGGCTTGCGTCATGGGGCCGACTGACTGTTATTGGAGCATGCTGCACCAAGAGCAATGTTTGGTGTGACCGCAAGGGGAGATGTGGATGCCTGCTGAGAAGGTTGCTCTACAGGGAGACGGATGGTTGCTTGGAGGGGGGCAGGGTTGGTGAGAACTGGGCTTCTTGCAGGGGCGTTCCTGTGTGGGAGTTGGTTTCCACGGAGTTCCTGGAAGATGCTCTCATTTCTCATCCTAAAGGCCCGGTCTACGGGCGATGAGGTGTTTTTCTCCAGGGCGTCAGACATTTGTGTTTTCTGAGATCCAGTCTGGGTTTCTGGCTCACTGGGGTTTGTGGTGGGGGTGGGCAGAGGTAGTTATGTCAGCGGACCCCACCTCACCAAGGCCTCTGACGCTGTAATAGCAGAACGGCAGCGCCTGCATTGCAGCCACACAAATCACCATGCCAGAGCCCCCCCGAGCGTGCTTTCGTTTCTCCCAGCGACAGTATTTGTGCTTCCGTGGAGGAGGTGGGGAAATGAAAACAGGGAATTGCCGCGCTGTGTAAAGAGCTGAGCTGGGCCACAGGCCGCTGTCCTGGGCTGCCCATGACCTCTGTAGCTACCAACGACAGGATTTCTGCTGCTGCCCGTCACTCACCGTGATACCTTCATGGTAATCAACTGCTCGGCACATTAGCACAATCTGTTCCGTTCTCATGGTGCGAACACAGCTCCAGTGATTTGCATGACGTTTCTTCGGGCCATCAGACAAGTCCCAGTGTGAAACTGTATTTCAGTAACGATGGTGTGTCTCACCCTCGCTGCTCCAGTTCTGTTGTGATAAACGGTTCCGCGGCACCTCACCTGCTCAGGTCCTTTTGAAAATCCTGCCCTTAGACTCCCAAACAGGTCTGCTGGCAGGGGCGGGCAAAGGAGGCAGCTGTCAAAGCCCCGGGCCCCTTTAAATCACCACCGGAGCCCTGCATGGCATTTCGGGCGATGCTGATGGCTGCCTCTGGACCTGCCCTTTCTGTCTGAGGCCCCGCCCCTTATGGGAGTGCAGAGTCGGGTTCTCCCCTCTCCCCCCATTGCCCAGGGACCCAGCAAATCTGTCAGCTCCTCTGCTCCCAAATCACTTCTGAAAATGGGATTTGGGCTGCTAAGTCACTTACTTTGGCAAATTTTACCCCATAACATGAAAACAGAAAACTCTTAGGTGTTCAGAGGTCACCATGTCATGTGGCCTTTCGGTTGGCACATACTCTGATTTAGTCAAGAGGGAGAATCACCCCAAATAATAAGCACATCCTGGGAATCAATGGATTTCCATGTAGATTTCAGTGCCTGGGTCTGTCTTCGTATCAGAAAAAAAAATCGGTGGAATTTAAATACATGTTCTTTGACTGATACTGTCGACAAAGCTTCTGTCGACAAAGAGCGTCTAGACTACAGCCAGTTCTGTCGACAAAGCAAGCCTCTTTTTCGCTAGAGTCTAGACACTCTCCTTTGAAAAAACACAGTGTGGATGCAATAGCACCTTTTGTTGACAGAACTCTGTCGACAAAAGGCGTTATTCCTCATAGAATGAGGTTTACCGCTGTCGACAAAACTGTCAACAGGACTCGGCGGTAGTGTATACGCAGGTATAGTTTTGTCAAGGTGGAGAGGGAGAAAAGAGGGGCTCTAATATTAGCTTGCGAAATCGATTTTTAGCCAACCTGTAACATGAGGCCTGGGGAAGTCCAGCTATTGGAAAGCAATGCTGGGTACTACTGTAGCACACTGAAGGGACCGGGTGTTTTGGCTTGCTTGGCGAATTGTAAGGAAAGGCTGTTCCTTTTTCTTGTAATTCATACGAAAATGAACTTTAAACAATGCGTGTCATGACAGACAGCCGGGGGGGGAGAGGAAAGACGAGCTAGTGAAGGAAGAGGGTGCGCTGCACGGGGCAAGAGTTAGCATCAGTCCCACTAACAGGAAACAGCTTTTTTCCCCCCCCACTGTGTTTGCTCCTCCCTGGAGAAGGTGCAAAAGAGGCTGGAGCTCCCCCACGGAGAAAGGAGAGAGAACCCGAGCTCTTGGCTGTGACAAGTAGCTCCAATCCAGGGGGGCAGGGCTGGCACTCAGACACTGCAGTGTTCTTACGGAGGGACTGTCAGAGAAAAGGTGTCAGAGAGGAGAGGAGGAGAAGGGATTCCTCATGCAGATGCCCCTCTCCCCCCACCCCCGGTCCAAGCAACTAGCCTCCCCTCATGCATACATCAGGGCTGCGTAGCCTGAAAGCTGAAAACGGTCACTCTTCTCCCCTCCTGCAATGGGAGGAGGGGGGGGCAGAGGAGAGGCATGATTAGCACTAGACAGGCAGGGCAGAGTGTGGGAGGATGGGCTGGCCACAAGGCACAGACCCGAACCTCCAAAGCCCTGGGAACCATCCGTTCATGTTCCTAAAGTGCTTTGACATCTAAAGTGCTTGGATGATTGTTGTTTTTCTTTTCGGTGCTTGTGTGGCTAAAGGCACGGAGTAACAGGGCTGCCCAGAGGATTCAGGGGGTCTGGGGCAAAGCAATTTTGGGAGCCCCTTCCTGGCACTCCCTGTCTCAGACCTCAGACTTCAGACATTCTTGTGGGGGGGTCTGGGGAAAATTGCCCCACTTGCCTCCTCCATCCCCCTTCCCCCCCCCCCCCCCCGAGCGGCCCTGCTGAGTAATCAGTACAGGCCTGCATCCAAAAGGCATTTCACCAGCTACTTTCATTCCTTTTCTTCCTCCTCCTCCTCCTCCTTGTTTCCTTTCCTCTTTTTTAGGCCTTTGGGGTCCTTTCTGTTCTCCTCTCACACACCTTCTCATCGCCACATTTTAGTCCAGTCTCCCCAATTTGTTTTATCTGGTTAGGGAAAGGCAATTTGACTGTGCTGTATCAAGATGGAAAAAATGAAGATCATGACATATAAGCCATCAGAGCATCTATTCTACACCAATCAGGGTACGTCTACACAGCAGGGCTAAAGTCAAACTGAGCTCCGCAACTGGAGCTACATCAATGGCATAGCTTAAGTCGAAAGAGCTTCCTTCGGCTTTTGGCGCTGTCTACACAACAGGAAGTCGAAGGAAGAACACTCTTCCTTCAGCTTCCCTTACTCCTCGTGAAATGGAGGTGACAGGAGTCAGAGTCAGAAGTCCTTCAGCTCGACATTATTTTGGAATAACAGCTTGTCGGGCAGACACACTCTTTGTTATTTTGGAATAACGGCAGTTATTCCGAAATGCTGCTGCTGCGTAGACGTACGCTGCCTGGTGCTAACTCATCCTTGTGGGTACATTGGAATACCTGCTTCTAAAAACTCCATTCTATGAAGCTGCTGGCTAATTCCAGTGGCCCTGCATATGGCTGGCTGTTCCTCATGCCTTCTGCAGGCTTAAGGGAATGCTTTGCTTTGCTGCTGCAGTGTTCTTGCTTTCTGGTACTGAAGAAACCAGTGTGTTGTGTGCAGGTATGCACATCCTTGTTTGGGAAGATAAGTCCACCTTGGGCGCCTCCAAATTCCACAGTGTATCATACTGATGCATGGCTCAGCTGCTAGGGGATAGAAATTAGATCAACTGATTAGCTTGGAATCTTTCCACATCCAAGGCTGTTCAGTTACTTCTTCAGTTTACTGTTCTACTTCTACTTGCCTCTTCTCTGTGTGTGTGTGAAGCTTCAATTCTGCCTTTCTCAGCCTGTGTGTTCCTCCTCCTATGCTCAAAGTTTTCAGGAAATAAATAAAACCCCACATAATCTTTGCAGCTCACTAAGCCACGTATTCCTTGCCTTTTCTTGGAAATCACTCCTTCCCCTGTTCTATGTGAGTGAGTGGGGGAGGAGAGGGAGAGGGAAGGAGAAAGAACATTAAGCAACATTAAATCAAAGATAATTATCAGCTGTCAGTCAGGGAATGGCAGAGAGCCAGGGAAGCACTCAGCGGGGACTCTGTCCGTCCATCCTTGCCTCCCTTCGTGGTTTGCAAAAAGTGCAATATTTGTCTTTAAACAACATAATTCATCATCAGAGGAATTAAAGACTATTTAGAATTGTAATAGACCACTCCATTCTGAGAATGAAAATGTCTTTTCATAGAACAGTACCTCTGGCAATACACCATTCTTTCTTCCAGCTTGCCAGTACTTGACCTTAGCCTCCAATATTGTGATACTTTTTATCTTCTCTTGTTTTCAAAGGAAACTATTCTGATCCTTTTGAAAGAATTGCCAGCACTGGTGTTATTCATGAAGTCCATGCTATGCAATTACCTGTTATTTACGGTGGATAATAATATTTAGCCAGGGCTGGCCCACAACATTTTGGCACCTGAGGTGGGGAGCTCAAATGATGCCCCCGTAACCTCTCGCTTGGGCCAAACTTTGAAAGGTCTCTTGTGCCCTCCTTCCTCCAGCACAGCACTCTCTGTGCATCTAGAGCAGAGAGAATACATCTGCACCAGCAGCAGACACAATTTTCTACACTCTGGGTCCTAGTGGTGCCCACTCACAGTCTGGCACCTAAGGTGACCGCCTCAGTTCACCTCATGGCAAGGCCGGCCCTGTATTTAGCTTTGCACAAGTGTCGGACACAGAAACAGCTAACGGGTCCAGATTCTGTTTTCACCTTTGTATTTCAGAGGGGCCTCCGAGAAGGTCCCATAGACTGGGCATCTCTCCTGCAGGAGTGGAGGAAAAGCCATAGGAATGCTCATATATATATAGTAGCCCAATGTCTGTGTCTCCGTAACACTGAAACACTGGCTGTTCCCTCTGGGCGGCGCTGTTGCCTCCCACCGTGGTGCTCAGTTGACTTCTGCACCACTCAGCCGTTTGGGGTCCGCGCTCCCTATGTGGCAAGGGGGGCAGGGCACTGATGTACACGGCCAGGGGGCTGGTCCTGGAGCCTCTGTCATGTCCTTACTGTGCTGACGTCTGGTCCAACCAGCCTGGGAGAGTTCGCAACCTGGAGCGGGCCCCAGGAGGGAGGCGCGGGCTGGAGGAGCACAAGCAGCTGCACAGCCAGCTGGAGAGAAGCGGTGCTTTTATGGGGAAAGTGCCGCTTCTCTCTAACTGCCTGCTCCATGGCTGTCTCCTGCTCAGTCCTCTAGTCGGCACCTGTGAGTGGGGGCTGGGGGCTGAGCCTGGCCAGGGGGAGGGCGGGAGAATGAGGGGAATGGGGAGATGGAGGACAACTGGGAGGCTGCAGGATCAGTGGTGGGGTGAAGGGAAATGGTGCACGGGGGCAGCTGGAGCTCATAGGCAGCCGCTCAGCCTGGCTGCCATGCGGGAGCAAGCGGCGCAAACAGCTGTTTGGGCTCTGTGCTCCCCATACAGGAGGAGGAGGAGAAGAGAAAGAGAGAGTGGGAGGCAAGAGGAGGAGGAAAAGAGAGAGTGAGAGGCAGGAGGAGGAGAAGAGAAAGAGAGACGGAGATGCAGGAGAGGGAGGAGAGCTGAGTGGGGAGGGGAGGCAGTAGGAGGAGAGGAGGGAGAGAGAGTGAGAGATGGAGCAAGAGACCAGAGGCTCAGGAGAGAAGACCGAGATAGAAAGGGAATAGGACATGGAGAAGAGACCTGAAAATCCCGTTTTATGACGGGCTAATTGGTTAGTATATATATAAGCAGCAACAAAATAATTTAAATTCTGAAATCTTCTGGGATTTTATGGTTTCCCAAAAACTCTCATAACATGTTCCAGGTACCGCATCTCGCTGGCTTTGGGCCAATGCTTTCCATTAATTTATGGGACCTGAAACAGCATGGCTGACATAGCTCGCTGTGATGTGTCTGTCATTTGTGTTTCAGATGGTGGGTCATGAAGAGGTCTCCCTAAAATTTAGGAGGCACACAGACACTGGTGCCTTCTGTCATCCAGTTCCGTGCTTTCCTGGGCTGCAGGGCTTTTCCGCTGCTAAGTCTCTGAAAACATACGTTTCAGATCATGTATCGCACAACAGAACTAGAGCAATGTCAGAGAGCACATTTCCATCAAGCCATCCTGCCTGCTTCTGTGGCTCTGGGGTTGGAAGAGGATGGTTTAGACTTCCCTGGCCTTTACAAATATGTGGGAGTTGGGGTATTCTGGGTTGGAGGCTGCTTGTACCTGCCATATTAACAGGCAATGAGGACGAGGACATGCCTGTTCATTCTCAGAGGACACCTTTTGGATTCTGCCTCCAAGAACAGGCTTGGGAATGGGCAGGCATTGGGTGTGCATGGGACGAGGGTTCACAAAGAGCACAAGCCACCTGAAAACCTGCTGGAGACAATACCCCAGGGGACAATACCTCTTGTGGACCTGTAGCCTCCTTCCTCCTGCCCCTCTGACTCAAACATCCCGGTGACTGGGATTGAGCCTGTGGCTATACAGTGACCTCTATAATGATGCATTTGTATTCATAAGAGCCTGCTGAGGTCTGCATGCAGATGCTTGTAAATGGGTTGGACCTCTGTGAAGTTGCCGCTGAGTGACACGCACAGATAATAATGACTCGGAACTTTAGAGTCTGATCCCTTGTTCCTTGCTGCAAAGACCAGAGGATCCATATTTTGCCTCCGATGTGGTAGGACCCCAGAAAACAGCTGACACTCCCTGGGAAACTCAGAGCCCCTGATCCTGCCCCTGCCCCTGTTTCCTCTCTCTCTCTCTCTCTCTCTCTCTCTCAGCGTTCGTCACTGTGGAGATTTGCCTGCAAACAACCTGAATCTATCTTCACACTAATCACTTGCTCCCGCTGCTGCCACCCTGTCTGAAGCCAGAATGCTGTGTGTGATGTCACAGTCACCTCTGTAGCAGCTAATTGTGATGCCACAAATAGATTGCGACTTCGGCTGTGGGCTAAGCAGCGGGGGACGTGAACCCTGGAGGAACGAAAGGTCTGGTTTTCATGCCATTGCACAGTGTTTTTTAAAGGAGGAGAAATACAGACAATCTCTCGGAAGGAAGCTCTGCCAGCCAAAACTGCACAGGGTCACCAGCTCTTTGCAGTTGCTGTTTATTTTTATATTGACTAACTGTGTATGTGTCGAGCTATCCCATCCTGGACGGGCCTAGAGTAGGGCCAATGGGAGGTGGCACCTGGCTGCAAGCCAAGGTCTTTCTCTGTGCACTTTGATCATAGTGACCGATCAAGCGTGTGAGTTTTGCTTTCACACACGTTCCTCCAGTTCACCTACTTACACTCTGCCTCTTATTAATAGAATTGTTAGCAGGTTCACTCCACAGCTTGTGGGGAAGGTGTGCACATGGGTGGTGCTGAAGAGAGAAAATATCTGATTACCTCTATCACCTCTTCTTCCCAGGTGAGCTTTTCTACCAAACGATAACGCAGGCAACTTCACCAAGGGCGGGATAGCACCATGTGTGGACACGCTAGAGAAAGTCTGCAGAGGGCAACCAAAATGATTAGGGAGCAGGAGCACGTGACATATGAGGAGAGGCTGAGGGATTCGCGCTTGTTTAGTCTGCAGCAGAGAAGAGTGTGGGGGGGAGGGATTTGATAACAGCTTTCAGCTACCTGAAGGGGGGTTCCAAAGAGGATGGGGAGAGGCTGTTCTCAGTGGTGGCAGATGACAGAACGAGGCACAACGAGGCAGTGGGGGAGGTCTAGGCTGGATATTAGGAAAAGCTGTTTCCCTCAGAGGCTGGTGAAGGACTAGAATAAGTTATCCAGGGAAGGGGTGGAATCTCCATCCTTAGAGGTTTTTAAGTCCCAGCTTGACAAAGCTTTGGCTGGGATGATTTAATTGGGGTTGGTCCTGCTTTTCCCAGGGGGTTGGACTCGATGACTCCTGAGGTCTCCTCCAACCCTAGGATTCTATGCGACTTTGCTGCGGGCTTGGGCCAGGGCCTGGGCTATGCTCCAGTACAGAGGGTTAGGGCTGTGCCAAGTTTTGCTACAGCAAGGAACCAAGAAGGCAGCCCTGTTCCTGAAGAAAAAGCAGGACTATGTAGCACTTTAAAGACTAACAAGATGGTTTCTTAGGTGATGAGCTTTCGTGGGTCAGACCCACTTCCTCAGAAATATAATTTATGCCATCATGTGCCGAAAGTGTCCGTCTGCTATGTACATTGGACAAACGTCTCAGACACTTCGCCAAAGGATCAATGCCCACAAAACAGATATCAGACAGGATCACAAAGAAAAAACAGTTCCTTGCCATTTCAACCAGAAAGGACATTGTCTCAACGACTTGATTACCTGCATCCTGCCTCAAAGGCCTTTTAAGAATACACTTGAAAGAGAATCCTCTGAACTGTCATTCATGCGAAAATTTGACACTTTACACTTAAGTTTGAATAAAGACGCTAATTATCTTACCCATTTCAAAGATAGCTTCCCCAATTATCACCTCTAATATCATTAGCTCACAGACATTTACCTCCCCCCACATACCTCTTCTGTTCTGAAATTTGATTTGTCCTTTTCATATGTGTTCATTTTCTTTAATTGTATCCTTTGGTATATATGGTTGTGCCAATTTTCTTCCACTATTTGATCTGAGGAAGTGGGTCTGGCCCACGAAAGCTCATCACCTAATATACCATCTTGTTAGTCTTTAAAGTGCTACATAGTCCCTGTTTCCTACACCAGACTAACACGGCTACATTTCTATCACAGTTCCTGAAGAGGCAGCATGAGCTAGGAATAGGACTCGGAAATTGGACTCTGTTCCTAGCTCTGCCCTGAGCTCAAAAGAGAAGAAACATGGTCTGCCATGAAGCTGTGCATTTTAAGATTTGGACACTCTGCATTGGACAGAAGCAGCGTGCTCCTTCTATAGCCATGCCCTCCTTCTGAGGGGAGAGGGTGTGAGCATGAGCTAAAGGCGAGACTGAGAAGTGGGGTCCACAACAGAGTCTGAGGAAATTGGGGAAGAACAGACAGCAAGGGGAGGAGGGACAGAGTCCTATAGCAGTTGGGCCTCCTTCCGACCCCAGGGTATGTCTAGACTACATGGCTCCATCGATAGAGCCATGTAAACTAGTTTACCCGACATAGTCAATGAAGTGGGGATTATAAAATAAAAATGGCCGCTGCGCTGTTCCAACAATCAGCTGATCCGGTACAATGCAGCGGTCTAGACGCAGATCAGTCGACAAAGGAATCCTTTGTCGAGTGCTCCCTTAAGCCTTGTGAAATGCTTCATTGACTATGTCGGGTAAACTAGTTTACATGGCTCCGTCGAGCCATGTAGTATAGACATACCCCCAGTGTCGTGCATCTTGGGGCAGGTCTACACTAGAAGTGCTACATCAGTGCAGCAAAAAAAACAAACCCTTTTTGCGCAAGATCGGTATGTTTCCTTTTTTGAGACATAAGGATCTTGTGCAAAAAGGGGGGTTGTGCAAAAAGGAAACGTCCACACAGCTTGTTTTTGCGCAAAAACGGATTGGCAGAAAATATGCAAATGAGATCGTGACTCATGCAAATGAGTCCCTCATTAGCATATTTTCTGCAGCAAAAACTGGCAGTGAAAACGTAGCCTGAGGCATTGGCCTTTGTGTGCCTCACAGCCACGTGTCACCAGCTATTGGAGGTGCCCCAGCCAGACACCATGTGTCGGGCTGGGGATAGGGTGGGTAGCATAGGAGTCAGTACGGCAGCTCTGTAAATGTTTTGTACAGTACTGACTAGAGTCCATGGAAGCACCGGGGCTTGAGAAGATATTGCACAATGAAGTGCTGCATGAGGAGAGATGGACACATGAGCCGATCACGCATCTGTCATTTTAATCCTGGGGGGCCGCTCAGAACCCAGATGCAGATGGAGAAACTCCTCAGACCTTCACGTATGAGTTCCCCGGGAGATGCTCTAGATGAGTGTTTCTCAAACTGTGCTCCGCAGAGACCCAGAGGCTCCGCGAGACATCTCCAGGGGCTCCGTGAGGTTGACAAACTGGAAACATCAATAGGTACAACACATACAATCAGTGGACCGCTGGGGCTCCGCATAAATGTTTACGCATGTAAAGGGCTCCAGAGCCCAAAAAGTTTGAGAACCACAGCTCTAGATGGAGTCATGGCCTCTGGCTAGCACGTCCAGAAAGTACTGGCCACTGGGTTCTGTGAGCCAGGGCATTTGGGAGCCAGACAGATGGGATGATAGGCATCCAGGTCCCGAATAGCCATGTGCCGTAAAAGGCAGGCGCTTGTCCAGACTCTCGCAAATATGAATGCCTGATTTATGGGACCCTACTCCCCTTTCTGTTTACGCCACCCTGACACATTTATCATTGATTTAGGAATTATTGTTCCCAAACTGGGCTCAGATGCCTCGTTTGCCTTGTGAGTTACGAGGCAGGAAAAATGGTGGTGTGATGACGCCTCTCTGACTGATGGCTTCACCATCTTTAATCGGATTAATTTATTGGCATTTCCAGGGGACACCTCCCCGTCGCCTCTGAACACCTAGAAGTCCCAGGTCTCCGGAGTTCTCCATTTCAGTTTCTCACTCTGTATCTACCTCCTCACTCCCAGGAGTGTTTAGAGTAGCCGTGCTAACTTTAATAACTGTAATATTGCACATTCTTAATACACCCAATTGATCCAAATTGAATTAATTTCTTGTTGGGTGTTTTTGTTTGTTTTGCGTACTCTCTTCTGACCCTGAAGTGTCTCTCTGGTGTGGAGGGGGGGAAGCAGCCTCTTTCCTCTGTGGCAGAAATGGACAACCATGTGTGTTTGTTCCCTTCACACCTCTTGCTCCAGGGAGGCCCACACTGCAGTGGGTTTTCACAGGGCTGGTTTTCCATTCCCGACTGGTTTTGAAACGATGGTTTGACTCCTTTTTCAGTGGTAATGACAGTGGGGCCCGCATTGGCCACTGTCCATTTCAGCTCTGAATTCCTGTTCTCTCCGCCACGTGGGAACTCAAGAGGGGACTTCAGGCAGGGAAAAGGGGGTTTCTGGCTTAGCATTTGCTGTTTGTCCAGATTGTCTTCGTTTGCTGCATCCTCCAGTATTCTTGGCAGCACAGACCGGAGACCCAGGCCCCCCAGCTGTCAGGAAAGACAGAGGCATAGGGGCCTGAGACTCAGAGGTGCCAAGCGCCTACGAGTCCAGAAACACTTTTGGAATGGAGAGCCCGTACCTGAGGCATCTTGGTTTACTGTTACTATGGGCTCCATCAGGACTGTTCGCGGGTGAACATTTACTAATGGCTTGTTGAATCTGGTTTCAAATGCATGAACACTGGTGAGTCCAGCCCTTTCCTTGGGAAATGATTCCAGCTCTTGACACATCTCCCTGCCAGGGACATTTTCTTGCTAGTGAGACTAAATTGGCCATTTCTTCACTTCATGTCTCTGTTTTAATTCACTAAGGGTGTGTCTAGACTACATGCTTTCGTCGATGGAGGCATGTAGATTAGACAGATCGGCATAGGGAAATGAAGCGGCAATTTAAATAATCGCAGCTTCATTTAAATTTAAATGTCTGCCCCGCTCTGCCGATCAGCTGTTTGTCAGCAGATCGGGGCAGTCTGGACGCGCCGCGGTCGACAAAGAAGCCTTTGTCGATCGGCGCAGGTATGCCTCGTGAAACCAGGTTTACCTGCACCGATCGACAAAGGTTTCCTTGTCAACCGCGGCACGGCGAGACTGCCCCGATCTCCCGACAAACAGCTGATCGGCAGAGCGGGGCAGCCATTTAAATGTAAATGAAGCGGCGATTATTTAATCGCCGCTTCATTTCCCTTTTTCGAATAAACTAATCTACTTGCCTCCATCGATGGAGGCATGTAGTTTAGACGTACCCTAAAAGAGATTAAATATTGGGGAAAATGATTTCACTGGGAGGGTGGGGAAGCACTGGAATGGGTTCCCTAGGGAGGGGGTGGAATCTCCATCCCTAGAGGTTTTTAAGTCCCGGCTTGACAAAGCCCTGGCTGGGATGATTTAGTTGGGATTGGTCCTGCTTTTCATCAGGGGGCTGGACTTGATGACTCCTGAGGTCTCTTCCAACCTTAGGATTCTATGACCTCATTCTTCAGCTTCCAGGAAGCTTCGCACCCTTCAGATATTTGCAGGCTGTCTTTTGTCATCCCATAGCCAAGAATGCATCTTTCCTTCTAGTCCCTGACCATTTCCTCTTGCTCTGCTCAGGACTCTCCACTTCCTGGGTACTCGGTGCCCGGCAGTTATTCCAGGTGCAGCTACCTACACGCAAGCTGTAGCGAGTAGCTGTCACTATCATGCCTTTTCTTACTGTAGGTCTGCCACACCACATGGCACTAAGGATGTTAAGGAGCAGCTATATGGCTAATTGTGGATTAGTCAATAAGGGGAAGCTCTCTGCCCAGCCACAGCGAGTGTGGCTCCCGGAGCCCATGTGAGGCAGATCTAGGCAGTCTGGACTCACACTGGTTCCGGGATTGCTGCGCCTCTGCATTCTAACTTTAAAATTCAGGGCTGCAGCACAGGTGGCTCCCAGAGCTTTTAAGCCGACTCCCCCCAGCACAGGCTCCTCTTCTCCCCCTCCCCACTGCCTCTCATACAGAGGCAGCAAAGGGAGGAGGGGAAGTGAGTAGTTGAGTACTCAACTATTCGTTTACATCCCTAAATGGCACTGGCCAAACCAGTGATGCTGTTGGATGGCAGAACCCCAAATAAACTTCCAGGAGCAATAAGAAAATGGAGCAGGTAGCATCAAGCATCAAGGCACCAATGGCTCCTTTCCAAACCTTACGGAAACAACTGCTAGTATTTACAGGACCAGTTGGGGAGACTGGGGCTGAGTCAGGCCTGGTCTACAGTAGGAGTATTTAGTCACATAAGGTCAATTTTCTAAACGATGTGTCCACACTACCAAGCTTGTTCTGTCAACTTGAAGGGCCTCTGAAGTGGATTTCAGGTACTCCAGCTTTTACAAGGAGTGACACAATTTCCTACCTTGCCTGGTCGAATTTACAGGAGTGTAGACACAGAGTTAGTGAAAGTCGAGGTCCTTGGCCTCCAGGAGGCATCCCACAATGCCCCACTCTGACCACTCTGGTCAGAACCTGCACTTCTACTGTTCTCCAGGTGAACAGGAAAAGTCCTGGGAAAGTTTGAATTTAATTTCCTGTGTGGTCAGTGTTGAGAGCATACCTCAGAGCAGGCAGCACACCTCAACATCACACGTGGCCATGACTTCCAATACTTCAAGTACCATGAGCTTCAGTTCCCAAGGGTGCAAAAGAGCACCAGCATGGAGTGTGCAGGAGATCTTGGACCTTCTCAAGGCGTAGGGAGAGGAATCCATTCTCCCCAAGCTCTGACCCAGCAAAAGAAATGCCAATATTTATATGAACATTACAAAGACAATGAAGGAGAAAGGATCCTCCAGGGACACCCAGCAGTGCAGAGTTCAAGTAAAGAAGCTGAGGCAGTCCTACCACAGAGCAAAGGAGGCAAACAAACAGTCTGGTGCATCGCTGCAATCATGTTGTTTCTACGACCAGCTGCCCAAACAGCTTCCTAACCATGACCATGGACACCAGCCACAGCACTCCTGGCAGCAGCGTGGAGAACAGTGTTGTGGTGAAGGGGGAAGGTGAGGAACTCCCTAATGGGGGTCAGGGGTGGATATAGGGCAGGGCGAATGGGGCAGCTGCCCCGGGCCCCGCGCTTCAAAAAGCCCCGCGCATGCGCCGTGACGCCACCACGCATGTGCATGGCATCACGGCGCATGCGCCGTGGCAAAGGGGGGGGGGCCGCGGAATTATGCTGCCTGGGGCCCCGCAAAACGGTCATCTGCCCCTGATGGGGGTGCACTACTTCAAAGTACGTCGAATTGGGGACATGGACCTTCGACTTTGCGAAATCAGGTGAACAGAAATCAACCATCATAGATTCAACCTCATCACATAGTGTAGACAAGGCCTCAGTCAACGGTAGGAGACGTTTATTTATAATTAGTGCCAGGGGACATAGATAGCTTTGCCTTTTGAGTGTTTGTACTCTCTTGTGTGTCTCTGCTGGGGAACCCAACAAAAAAAATCTGGGTGCTGATGTTAGGGGATTGTGAGATTTAAATCTCACTCTCTCGGTCCACCTCTCTGGCTATACACTTCGGAGCTAATCCTTGTTAAGGATCTGTAACTTCATTACAGCTGAGTGAAAATTGCCGACAAGTCACTTTTTTGTTGTTGCTAAATTTCACTTCCTTTTTATGTTCAACCAAATATTTCCAAGTAAATAGCAAAAATTCATTGTTCAGAATTATTCACAAAGTTTTCCACTCTGTGTTTTCCCTTCTACCTGAACAACTTTTGAATAGTTTGTGGTGACATTTAAACTTTGAAATTCACCTTATAGTGGTTCGTTACCTAAATCTTGTGGATTGTTTCTGTCTCCTGTTTGCATGATATATGCAACTCAGCAGCACGGCGTGAAATGCAAATTCTAAACATCAGTCAGGTATACAAATCAGAACTCGATGACGAGTTTTATTTTGAGTGAATTCACATATTCATGCATTCCCATTTAAAATTTGTTAGAAGCCATACTTGCAAAGCTTGACAGTCAGATGTTTACAGAAAGCAAAGGAGAGAATTGCAGATGCATTCCCATTGAAATTTACTTTCAGTAGTGGCTAAATGTTTTTCCACTATTCGCTCAGCTCTAACAATCACTGGGAATAAAGACTCTTAAGAACAGGAAAAGTGGTAGCACGTTCATCTGGATTTCATTAAGGGACAGAGGAGGAGAAGTTTAGGAGAGCAGAAATTGAAAGAAATAGATGTTCATTCCTCATCATTAACATGTTGCAATAAGTGATAACTTGTTGGAGCCAAAATGATTGAAATTCCAATTCACAATATCGGTTTCGACATAGAGAACAATCTCCCATCACCTTAACATCATCTGTCAAACGAAGCCAGCTCTGAATAACACTGCTTACAATTCTCAGCTCTTAGTCACTTTGCAATCCCACGAACCCTTACTTGTAACACAGGTGACATTAGTATTTACCCCACAGTTCCCATGCTCAATCTACCTGCTGCTTGTTTCTATCCAGCTTTCACACCCTGCTACGTCAGGAAGCCACATTAGTGCTTGTAGCTGTCTGACTTCTGTGTAGGAGCCAAGCAGTGCTGGAGTTCTGGGTTCATCTATGCTAGGAGCTGCGGCTGTGATTCCCAGCTCCAGAAGACACACAAGCTCTCACCAAGCTAGCAGGCTAAAAGGAGAAAGTAGCAGTAGCAGGATAAGTAGCTAGCCACCCTGCCAACACATCTGGGGTCTCAGGCAGCCCGGCTAGTCCCTCCTGCTGCATTGCACTATGGCAGCTTCATTCTAATTGTCATGGGGTTACCTCAAGCTACGTCTCCACTTACCAGAAGTTCGAGGCTCTGGAGATCGATTTTCCAGGGTTCGATTGAGCGGGTCTAATAAACACCTTCTAAATCAAACCCCGAGGGTGCCCCCTTTGGTGCTGTTGTGAGGAGTAAGGGAAGTCGACGGGAGCGTTTCTCATTGACCTCCCATTGTGGAGAAAGCGCCAAGCTCAGCTTAAAGTACATCGACTTTACATAGGTGGAATTACTTATCTTATGCCGACTTCCCTCTGCAGTATAGACCTGGCCTCAGTGAGAGGGAACATGAGTATGTCAACATACCCTCTGGTAAGCAGGAGTCCTCCAGCAAGAAAAAAACAAACTTCTTTAGAGGCACGAGACAGTGAGTCGCTGGCCTGACATTTAATCTTGAGTGACACGGTTTCAAATCCAATCTTCTTTCTTCTTTGTCCAGAGAGTTGCCGGACCAACTGTCCCAAGGGGCAAAGCTTTGGGAGGCAGAGGAGCTACATTATTGGAACTCAGTTGAAGTCGTGATGCTGGGTTAGCAGAGCTGCAGGCAGCTCACAGAGCTGGTATGGTTCACACTAGCAATCTGCCTCAGTCTCGCTTTCACGAGCACTGTGTTCACACACACACACACATTCCTTTTCAACAATGCAAAAGCCGTTTAGTTCTGTACTTTCAGATCCTTTCACAAGCTGTTTCTAGGTCTCTAATGCTGACGCAGCGCGCCGGAAACTTTCCAAACATTCTATCTAGCCAGCTGATACATGTGTGTCCCTCATTGCCACGATAGTGGAGTACCTCACAATCAACCCTGGCACCTCAGAGCACCCTGAGCAGTAGGGAGGCATTGTGCCCATTTTACAGATGGGGAACTGAATCACAGAGTGGATAAGTGAGGCCACTGAGTATTCTGACAACAGGCTTTGTCACGGTCATGGGGAGCAAATGGCTTGTGCTGTCCTCTATGGAGAGAATCAAGTGAGAGGTGCGTGCACTGGTGTCTCGGGGCGTGGGGGAGTCACCGGTCCCTGCACCCCCATCATCAGTCAGACGTGACTCTCAAGGTATGTCTACACTACAGAGTTTTGTCGGAAAAACAGTCATTTTTCTGACAAAACCTGAGTTACGTCCACACTGCAATCACGTGCTTCTGAAAGTAAATCGAAAGAACAGAGGGTTTTTTCCGGCTTGGTAATCCTCATTCTACAAGGAAGAAGCCTTTTTCCGAAAGAGCTCTTTCGGAGGAAGGCATGTGTGAATGGGGATGAGGGAGTTCTTTTGAAAGAAGAGGAAAAAGGAAAAAGCCCAGGTGCCCTGGTGGCCATTCCATCCATAGTAATCACAGCTTAAATGCGAGATAGCATCCATTCAGTGTGGATATATCTTTCGGAAAAGCAGATCGCTTTTTCGATGAGCTTTTGTGTGTGGACGCTCTTTTTCGGAAGAAGTTTTTTCTGAAGATCTCTTCTGAAGAAAGCTTCTTCCGAAAGAAGCCTGAAGTCTACACATAGCCTAGGCCAGCAAGTAGAACAGAAGGTGTATTCATTGGCAGGGGACACAGCAAAGCACAGACTTGTTGTTACAGGAACCAGACGCATTCAGTACAATCCATCTTGGGGAATCCTGCTCAGCATCCCCCCCGCCCCAAGCCGGGCCAGCTAGACTCCCTTCTCCCCAAGCCAGCTGAAAAAAACTAAGCTCACACACCCAGCAACTGGTTCCAGCCCTCTAGGCAGCTCTGCCTCCTCCTTTGTTCAGATTCCGGGCCCCAAGGTGTTATCTGACTGTCACTGGTTGCATCCTCCCCCTAGGGTCAGGTGACAAGCCGGCCTGGGCCATTCCCCATGTGCCTTCCCTCAGGAATTCTCCCCCAAAGATCCCATCCCCCGCTGGGCACCCCCCTCCCCACACACACACAGAGTCACTACAGAGCAGCACAGGACAGCGAGAATCACATACAGCATCACAAAGCAAATAGCAAACACAATCCCCACTATGCCACACTGGACAGAGAAGGGGTGAGTGCATTTTGGAGTCTCTGGGGGTACATCTACACTGCATCCCTAGTTCGAACTAGGGATGCAAATGGAGACGACCGAAGTAGTTAATGAAGCGGGGATTTAAATATCATGATTTAACATGATATCGCCAGCGCGCTAGTTCGAATCACAGCTGATTCGAACCAGGAAGTGCGCATTCGTTCGGACTAAAGCCCTTAGTCCGAACTAATGTTACTCCTCATTTTTTGAACTAATGTTACTCCTCATGTGGGAGGGGTTGTGACATCGGAGTGGCACTCATTAGCGTCCCTACAGATGTTTTTTTAACAAACTATTTGTCTGGGCCACATGGCTTTGATTGTGGCCGCGTGCGTGACGCAGCGCTGGGAAGCAAGTGACAAGGAAAGCCGGCACGGAAGGGCGGCGTTCGCTAGAAATCACTCTTCACGCGGTCGGGAGGAAACTATCTCTTTTGCTGGGGACGTTCTGAGTCCGAGCCACACTCACCCAATGCCACCCTATGCAGCAAGAGCTGCCTTGCCTCCCAGCTGGGCCATGCGACGCGGATTGTGTACTCCTCCCGCTCTCCAGCTCTGGGCCTAGAGTTTAACCTTTCATCCTTGACCCGCCTCCCTCCCTCCCCCCGATGATTTCTAGGCTTTCTCATGGGTTCCATGGACTCTGGGCTGTGGTAGCAGACTGGACCCACACATCTTCTCCACACTACCGGTGACCATGTAGGTCAACAGCTTTTCAGCGACCAGGTAGTGACAGCATTTGTGTCTAGGAAGGTGCGGGTGCTGTGTGGGTGATGGGATTGGCAGTTGTCACAGTATGTCTCATGATGGTTGTTTATTGAATAGCACAATAAACTCGCTCTCTGGCTCCTTTTAATGCAGCAGGTAAAAGTGCCCTGAGGCTAATCCATCTTATGCACATTTTCTCCCTTTCAAATTGAACTGCCAGTTCTAGATGTGGGAGAAAAGAACTAGAGCTGAACAAGCCACTAGGAAGCTGGTCTCTGATGTGCCTTTTCTTCGTGCAGGTATTACTCGAAGTTCTCTCTGTGTTTATGGGATGCCAAGCCTCATAGGACCAAGCTACCAGGGCCTCTCTGTCTGCCCTTTCCCAGGGCCTGCTATTGCTATGGGGACCTTCTCAGCCTTAGCACCAGATACATCTGTTCACGTACAATGTTCCTCCCCCTGACGTTCAGAAGAATATTCTCTCCAATGACGCGTTGTACTTCTTCATGCAATGCACAGTCAACCTGTGGAACTCCTTGCCAGAGGATGGTGTGAAGACCAGGACTTTAACAGGGTTCAAAAAAGAGCTAGATAAGTTCATGGTGGATAGGCCCATCAATGGCTGTTAGCCAGGATGGGTAGGAATGGTGTCCCTAGCTTTTGTTTGTCAGAAGCTGGGAATGGGTGACAGGGGAGGGATCATTTGATGATCACCTGTTCTGTTCATTCCCTCTGGGGGCACCTAGCATTGGCCACGGTTGGAAGACAGGCTACTAGGCTAGATGGGTCTTTGGTCTGACCCAGTATGGCTGGTCTTATGTTCTTATCCCTCTTCCTTACTGTTTCAAATATCGACTTGAAGCCAGTGTTTCCATTACATCTAACAAAAAATCAAAACCGACCATCCCCAGGCAGTTTGATTGCTACTGAATTATGGGCCCTTAGAAATGAAAACCTAAGCTGCTTTCTCAGGCGCTGAGAGCTGAGAGGGCACGACTCGACAAAATAAAAGGGTATCAGTTTCACTAATTGGTATGAATAGCTCTTTTGACCCTAATTAGCTTTTTGTAATTTCCCAATTTGCATATCAGAAAAGAAACAAATTTGCATATTTGTAAATGAGGAGTGTTTACATCTCGCTGGGTTTTAAGCAGCGTGCCAGAGAGCAGCAGTGTGATATGGGTAGATGGCGTTCCCTGGCAAACTGGCAGAGTGCCATCAAGCCAGAGACTACCCTTTCCCAGGCAGGCTGATCCTAGTGCCTGCAGCCATCGAGGGCTGTTTAACTGCAAGCATCAGCCGGGAAACGTTAATGGGTTAATTACTGCTCAGATTTAATCACGATAAATCTTAATGTTACTATTTTGATAAAATACTATCCAGGCTGTTTTTCCTGGTGCGTTCCTTCTGTTCCGCTTCTCAGAGTGAATCTGTAGACATGAGATGCAATTCAGAATGTCTAGATCACCAGGTCATTGGATTTGCCATGAGAGCGGCAGTATAAAGTATATAACCATGTGGTAGATACACACACCAGCCACACTGGGCACAGGGCTTTGTGTTGTTTCATAGCTCACAAGAGGTTCTGCTGTGTTGGTGGCCTGTGGGATACCTGTTCCCCTTTGCTAGATCTGTAATTTGGAGATTGAAATCTAAAGTCCAAAAACCACTAGGGGAACTGTACTGAGCAAAACGCTCTGGAGAACGTGCCCAGGATGGTGTAAGATCCTGTGCAGAAAAGGTGGGCCTTCTGTCTGTAACTTACTTACATTTATTCAACACTTTTCATCCAGCAGATTCAAAGTTCATTTTACAATCTGTGCACGGAGATCACGTCGCCATCCACCACTGAAATGCATCCACCTCCTCGCTGAAACGCAGCAGCTGATTAACAGTGCACAGCACCACTGCAAATTAGTTTAGGTCAGGAAAAGCAAAATGCCTGATCCAAGGATAAGTTCTAGTCTTGCAAAAAAGGCCTATATGGTCTCATCAGCACAAGAGGGATAGGATCTTCCTTATCTCTCAGGGGTACCATAACTGCTTGCCAGGTGCTCAGACACTATGTCGATGAGAGGCATAAAAAAAATTTGAGTCATCCAAATGACAGCCATTCCAGCCATGCAGCTCCTCTTGGCCCGACATGGAGGCACTAGCTCAGGAAGGAAGATGTCATCTCTTGATTCACCAGCCCTGCTTTCTACAGTCTCTCTGTTTCCCCTTGCATGGTGTTAACACCTGTGTTACCAAACATGCTGCATGCCTGCTTGATAAATGCTGAGCCTCCTACATCTGCACAGCCCTTGCAAAATCAACACTTTAAAATACACTAGATAAGTATTTATACGTTAAATATAGCGTTTTGCGTCGTTACTACTCGGGTAGTAAGTACGAGAAAGAAAGGGCAACAGAGTCTGGCTAGTACAGATTGCGTGAGTCATGAATATTCATCATTCAAATGAGAGCTGGAGTTTGCATAACAGCTCCGCCCACCCAACTGAAATAAATGTTGCAGACTTGGCCAATAAAGTGCCAAGCGAAATGGGTAGATGCTGCAGACTATATTGTGCCAAGCTTTTGATTTACACTCTGTGAATTTTTACAGGCAGGAGGAGAGCTCCCAACCCGCCAAAAATAGCTCTCAGTTGCACAGGAACTCCAAAGAGAGGGTCAAAAATGTTCTGCAGCACATCTCAAAATAGGAGGGCAGCTCCCACACGCCCGCTCCATGGACACCTATAAAACCGACAGACCTGGGTCCTCAGCAGAAGGGATTGAACCTGCGACCTTAGAGGCTAAAGCCATGTGCCTCTACACGCAGCATGAGCTAAAAGCCAATGACTTCTCAGCTAAGGCTGCAGAGCAGACTTCCTTCTCCCTTGTCAGGGGTCTCAGTGTCTCTGGGTTACACACCCATGGAACCAGGAACTCAGGGGCTGGCCACTGGCAGCAATGCTCAGGAGTTCTCCAAGCCCAGTGCTTTTATTCCGCTGTGATCTCTTAGTTCGTTGTGCCTCCCGCTTTGATTCTTTTGTATGAAGACACCTACAAATGCTCCATTGTTGGTTCTATTGGATTTAATTACAAGTGTGTTAGCCGCTTCGCTCCATGTAATTACTAACTTGAATGGGGAAAGCAGAGATCAGAGAGTGTCAGTTCTCTTCACACAAATGCAATTAGGTTTGTGGGCGCCTTTCCAGCTGCCGCTTATGTGATGTAAAGTTTTGTGTACATAGGGGGATATTTATGTTTTCTTGGCTTCCCTTCCCAATTTATTAATTTCAAACGTATTTTTATAAGGTATCGGTGATTATGTTCCAACACAACGTAGGTTAATTAGGCAGCCAGAACAATCCCTCGTCCAGGTGCAAGCAAATCTGCCTTTGAAAAGCAAACAAAAGGGATTTTTAGGATTACTCCAGCATGCACTGGCTGGGACAGTCCTTGAGATGGTCTAGCAAGTGTCCGTAATGGCGCAGCATTTTCCAGTTAGTGCCGTGTATCTTTCACCAAAAGTAGTTTATTTAACATTTGGTGGAAGAAAAAAGCTGTGCGGGTGTTTACGTTCCTATGGGAGAGCTGTGCGAATATGAGGATACTATCTCATCCCACTTGGAGCTGAGGCTGCTCTTACTTACACCATGTTTACACCATTTAAACACCACTGATGTCGGTAGCATTTCTCCGGCTTCTCATCGGTGTTGGTGAGAGCAAAACCAGGCCCATAGCTTGTATCTTATCTACCAATGAAGTGTTGCTGACACATTCAAATGAGCAAACTCTGTATAATAAACTACAGTAATTTGTTAATATATTATGAGCTGTTGTCCATTTAATAAGCTACAAGGGCTGCCTCTGTGTTCCGTGTTAACAGTCTTCATTTCATATTTTCTACTTGAGTCATTCTCTAAACCTGAAATTCTCAACAGTATCAAGAAGAAGATTTCATGCAAGGCAGCAGTTTCTGAGATTTGTGTGACAAGCCTGGGTAAAATTCAAATGACGCCGTCTGTGATTTAATCCATTTGGAGCTATTGCACTAAATCAGGATGGCTGTTGCTGACACACCAGCCCACAGAAACCTGGAAGTGGATGATATAAGCTTATCTGCATATCTACAAGTGAAAACTCAGGCCGCCTTTAATTGAAGGGAGAACTGTTTGCTTCTTTTCTGAAAACATTTGTGGAATGGGCAGGGTCTGATTCCCAGAGCATTTTGGGAAAATCCCAGTGCATTTCCCTGGAAACAAATTGTCCTCGTGGTCATATCCAGAACTGCTTACTTATAGGAAAAGTCTCCATTTACCCTGGATAGTCCCGTTCATAACTCTATACATCTGCAAGAAAGAAACAGGAATAGTCGCAAAGGGTACACCTAGACTACATGGCTCCATTGACGGAGCCATGTAAAATAGTTTACTCGGCATAGTCAAAGAAGCAGGGATTTAAATAATCCCCACTTCATTAAAATAAAAATGGCCACCGTGCTGTGCCAATGATTAGCTGATCTGGCACAGCACGGCGGTCTAGACACGGCGCAGTTGACAAGGGAAGCCTTTGTCGACCGCTCTGGTAAACCTTCACGAGGCATACTGGAGCAGTCGATAAAGGCTTCCCTTGTCGACCACACCGCATCTAGACTGCTGCGCTATGCTGGATCAGCTGATCATCAGCACAGCGCGGCAACCATTTTTATTTTAATGAAGCAGGGATTATTTCAAACCCCGCTTCTTTGACTATGCCGAGTAAACTATTTTACATGGCTCCGTTGTCAGGGCCATGTAGTCTAGACATACCCAAACTGTCTACCAAAAAAAAATGCACAGGGGCACAGATTTGTCGCTGGCCTTAACCCACCAAGCAGCAGTTCTGCTGGTGAATGAAGCTCCCTTTCAGCTTGGAACCGGCATTCTTTTCTCAATTTGCTAAAACTACTAAAGCCTGGTCTACACCTAAAACTTAGCTCAATCTAGCTCCATTGCTCAGTGCTGGGGCAAAAAATGTGCCTTGTGAGAAATCGTGAGCTGACTGAACTCCCACTGGAGACATGACTAAGTCGACAATCTCACTGGCACCTCTGAGAAGTGAATAACCTGTATCCATGGGGGAAAAAAACCTTCCACTTCTGCATCTACCTATAGCACTCCCATAGCTGTACTGTTGTGGCTACTCTAGCATAGAGATATCCTGAGAAACAGTTAGGGGCAAATTGAGGTCCTTCTCCTTCTCCGCAAGATAGGTGGTTAGCAATGTTCAAATACCCAAGACCAAATCAGCCAGCCAGGGAGTAGCTTCGGAATAAGAGTGACATGCTCCAAAGAATCAAAGGATATGCTGATTTTCAGTGTGGTCCATAGTTTGCTATTGTGGTCCACCACCACATAATGCATTGTCTCTCCTCTCCCAGAGGTATAAAACATGACAGCACCTGTCATGCGATGTTGTAACATGGTTCATTGTGGAACATTGTTGACATCTGGGAGCCCTTCAGTGGGGGTAGGGGGAGTCAGCCATCCGGTGTGTGTTTGGGACATTGAACAGATGTTGATTTTAATGTCCCAGTTACAATATTCATTATGGTTTGAGTGGAATTGAGGTTGCACGTCAGGGTGAGAAGATGGTGAGGGAGATTTTAGTCATCTGTGGAAACACTTATTTAGAGGGCTTGGGTAGCACACACTGATGTGTTAACCTCTCACCTCAGTGTGGAGAGGTTCTAATATGCCCTTAGCTTGTTCAGTTGGGGAAGTTTGGGGGGATCTCCGCCATTTCCCATTAGAACAAGTGTACATGTCATAAATCCACTGTAAGGTCAGCAGACTTTAGAACTGCAAACCAAGGAGTGACCTAGGAAACAAAAATCAGATCAAGCCAGGATTGTTGAGGGTTTTTTTAAATGATGAAATGGAAGTTAGAATTTTCCACTTCTGGTTTCCGTGCTCAAAAAAGATTTTTCTAATACGCTGAGGAAACGAATGGATATAAAGATTATGGACTATCACTCCTGAGGACTTGCACAATAATAAATTATCAACCTTTTTTTGTTATATGGATGCCTTTTAATGCACTGATGGAGAAAAGATATAGACACAGGCAGGTCAGCGAGGCACATATTACTCTCGAAAAGATACAATCTCAAATATGTTTCATTTTATTTTCCTTGTACTGCATTAAGGGCTCTTTCATTTTTGTCTTGACTCAGAGGCTGAAAAAGGAATATGGAGTAAGCTATCTTCATAGAAAGCGATTGCCCTCCTTTCTGAGGGTAGTAGATGGTCCGTGATATTAATCACAAGTTGGCCCCTGGTTTGATAGCCTCAGCAAACCATCCCAACATAGACTGGGGCATAGAAAGTGTGCTTCTCTCTTGGTTCGGAGACATGCTGGGGAAGGGACGGCATAGGGAGCTTTCATTGTTTCAGCCTGGACTATCCTTTGCCCTGTGGATATTTGCACATCTAGAGCCAGCAGGCTGGCACCTTTCAGCATCTGCTGGATTACATAAGAACAGCCATCCTGGGTCAGACCAAAGGTCCATCTAACCCAGTAGCCTGTCTTCCAACAGTGGCCAATGCCAGGTGCCCTAGAAGGAATGAACAGAACAGATCATTATCATGTGATCCCTCTCCTCTCTCCATTCCCAGCTTCTGACAAACAGAGGTTTGACAAACACCATTCCTGCCCATCCTGGCTAATAGCCTTTGATGGACCTATCCTACATGAATTTATCTAGCTCTTTTTGAACCCTGTTAAAGTCCTGGCCTTCACAACATCCTCTGGCAAGGAGTTCCACAGGTTGACTGTGCACTGCGTGAAGAAAAACTTCCTTTTATTTGTTTTAAACCTGCTACCTATTAATTCCATTTGGTTACCCCCTAATTCTTGTGTTATGGCAACAAGTAAATAGCTGTTTCTTATTAACTGTCTCCACATCAGGCACGATTTTATAGACCTCTATCATTTCCCCACTTAGGGTATGTCTACACTAGCCCCCTAGTTCGAACTAGGGAGGCTAATGTAGGCATTCGAAGTTGCAAATGAAGCCAGGGATTTAAATATCCCGGGCTTTATTTGCATCTTCCCATCCGGGCACCATTTTTAAATCCCCTTAGTCCAAACTAACTGCCCGTGGCTACACGCGGCAGTCAAACGTTAACTTGAACTAAGTCCTTAGTTTGAGTTAACTGTTACACCTCATTCCACGAGGCAAAGTCCCAGTCTTTTTAACCTCTCTTCATATGGCAGCCGTTCCAAACCACGAATAATTTTTGTTGCCCTTTTCTGGAAAACAAATAATAATGTAAAATTGTTTGAAAAGAAGCAAAGAGAAGACACTCCACTTGTCTTCTGCAGCATCTGCCAAGTGCTGCTTTCAGCCCCAGAGTTCAGCGCCCCCTTTGCTTTGGGTGAGTCTGGGATCACATTGCAGGGAGGCGGTGACTAGGAAACGGAGCTTTCTCTGCGGGCTGCGTTAGTTACTAGAAATGGATACCGGAATGTGACTTGAAGCATTTACCTGCCAAGCAGAATTGCACATAGGACGTTTTTGACTGGAAAAAATATGCTTTAATGTTTAGGTTCAGTCCTATTCGTGAGTGTCTTCCTACTGGCCGCGGCTCTGAAGTGCAGCTTTTGTGTTCCCCAGCTCATGCCAACATCTCAGCCTTTCCTACCTGCACAGCAAAGAGGGATGGAGACAGCTCTACTTATTACACTTATTTGTCTCTTGAAGTCAATTTTCATAATTTTATTTTTTGAGTGAATAGATAAACAATGAAGGATTCCATTGTGATAAATGGGGCACTTGGAGTAGCCATCATGCACAATTTAAAGGCAAAGCGGGGGGGTTTGAAATGTCTCTATTTCATAATGAGGACCTAGGTAGATCTGTCATCACAGCAATGGGTCTGCCAATGTGTCCAGGAAGGAGCAAACCAGAGGCTCCCGTTGATGGGTTCAGAGTTGGTGTACTCACAGTTACTGCAGTTAGATGCTCACGAAACAGGGCTCCGTGAGCTGGCAGTACCTCCAGCTAACCCTGTGAAGCACAGGGAAGTCCCACATGGCCCATGAGAGCTGGATGTAATAGTGTTTGTCAATGTGGGGTGGATGAGATGCTCCTGACGGGATGATGGTTCAGAGATGTTGCAGCATGTTGGGAGCACGATGGAGAATGAAACTGGGATTAAATTATTGGGACTGGAAGGGTTTTCAAAGCATCACCACGTTCCTTTTTCCTTCCATCCCTTTTAAGACCTGGTCCCAGGACCTTGCAAAGACTCGTTTCACACCTATGGTTTGCTGCAATCACCTGAAGTGCACAGAGAGGACTGTCAATTAAACCT
The DNA here is from genome assembly GCF_052426305.1 of Pelodiscus sinensis. Classification (NCBI taxonomy): domain Eukaryota; kingdom Metazoa; phylum Chordata; order Testudines; family Trionychidae; genus Pelodiscus; species Pelodiscus sinensis. The sequence continues at coordinate 11,948,721 of NC_143077.1, read as the reverse complement.
CTAGCACAGGGGTGGCCGGCCTGTGGCTCTTCTGAAGTTAAGATGCTGCTCCTTACTCAGGCACTGACTCCAGGGCTGCAGCTACAGCTGCCAAATTTCCAGTGCTCAACTCCTGGCTCCACCGACTCCTACAAGCGTATTGCGCCGTTGCGCCTTCCCTCCCACACAGAACTTCCTGAGTGCCATGAAACAGCTGATCTCAGTGGGCAGGAGGCATGGGGAAGGAAGAGGAGGCACTGATCAGTGGGGCTGGTAGTGGGCAAAAGATGCTGGAGATGAGAGAGGAGGCACTTGATGAGGACTGCTCACAAATTACTGTAGCTCTTTGGCAATGGACATTGGTAAACTGTGGCTCCTTCTGAGGCTCAGGCTGGCCACATTTGCTCCAGTACATGATAAGCCTCCGTCCCTATCCAGTCTCACTTCGGACAGACCCAGAACAGCCCTGTGGAACCCTACAAGTCACTCTCCTTTGCTCCATGTTTTCAGTGTTTTAATGAGGCTCTGAGATACCTGCTTCTCGGTTAGCCAAAAGGGAATGGGCAAGCCAGGGAGAGCTCTGAGATGGAGAACATGCCAGCAGTGAGAAATCGTAGGCTCCTTCCTCTGGTAATTTCTTCCCCTGATGATTCAGAGATTCTCTCATGTAGCCCAATGAGACTGGCCGACATAGGGCCGGGGAGTAAAACACTAGCTCTCCCTTTGTTTAGATGGATGACCCGTAGAAACCTGCACACTCTTTTCTGCACCAAGCCCTGTTTCTGTTTGAAAGGTACATGCTATGCTGTACCATTGGACAGTCCCACACCATCACACTGCCACGTGCATCTCACCGCTGGAACACCACGCTCTGACTGACGACCTCTCTTGGAGCTGAGCTACAAAGACTGGACGACCAATGGAAAAAATAGCCTCCGAGGCCACAGGAACTAGAACGTAACATTTGCTTCCCACGTCTTTTGTATCACCTTCCCGCAGAGTAGATATCCAGTACTTGCAAAACTGGATTTCTGTGAACATTCAGGGGAAATGCACTTCACACCCATTTCTGAAATGTAGCTCCAGATGAAATTAACTTCACTTTGGGCAAGCATGGAGGTAATAGACATCCTCTTTCTCCCAGGTACTATGTCTAGAAAAGATCACTGAAGGTTTTGTGGCCGCCCGTGATGGTCATGACTAGCAGAAACAGTAGGTTATGATGACAAAGCTACTCTAGTGGTTCTTCATAGCATCATAGAATACTAGAACTGGAAGGGATCTTGAGAGGTCATCAAGTCCAGTCCCCTGCCCTCCTGGCAGGACGAAGCACCATCTAGATCATCTCTGATAGATGTCTGTCTAACCTGCTCTTAAATATCTTCAATGATGGAAATTACACTACCTCCCCATGCAATTTATTCTAGTGCTTAACCATCCTGATGGAAAGTTTTTCCTAATGTCCACCTTAACCCTCCTATTCTGCAATTGAAGCCCATTGCTTCTTGTCCTATCCTCAGAGGGTAAGAAGAATAATTTTTCTCTGGCCTCCTCATAACATCCTTTTAGGTACTTGAAAGCTGTTTTCATGTCCCCTCTCGGTCTTCTCTTTTCCAAGCTAAACAAACCCAGTTCTTTCAGTCTTCCCTCATAGGTCATGTTTTCTAGACCTTTAATCATTATTGTTGCTCTTCTCTGGGCTTTCTCCAATTTCTCCACATCTTTCCTGAAATCTGGTGCCCAGAACTGGACACAATACTTCTGCTGAGGCTTAATCAGCACAAAGGAGATCAGAAGAATGACTTCTTGTGTCTGGTTAACAACACTCCTGGTAATGCATCCCCAAATGATGTTTTCTTTTTTTGTTTTTGTTTTTTTGCAACAATGTCATGCTGTGAACTCATATTTAGCTTGTGGTCCACTATGACTCCTAGATCCCTTTCTGCAGGACTCCTTCCTAGAATATCAGTTCCCATTTTGCATGCGTGAAACTGGTTGTTCCTCCCTAAGTGGCATACTTTGCATTTGTCCATATTGAATGTCATCCTTTTTACCTCAGGCCATGGCAGTTTGTCCAGATAATCTTGAATTTTGAATCATTTTATGTTACATCGAGCTGGGAGAACCAGTGCAGACCAGCCAGGGGCATGTTAACCAGGATGTCCTCTAACTCGGCTCAGAACTGCACAGGTGGGAAACGAATAAAAATTCGAGTATAGTCAAGGCTGAAGAGTTGGTGATGTTCATCAGGTAATACCTGGCAAAGAGCTGGCCTCTCTGCTGAAGATGACAGATTTATTAGGTGAAAGCGGCATGCATTAGAAGATTTTTTTTTTGAGCTAATGATTGCTCAGAGCTCTGACACCCAACGCACTGATTAATTTCTGCCAGTTCAAATACACATTCTCCCTAGGGTGGCTTTGATCCACACAGCACCTGAAATAGAAAACTCTAGCATCACTGTACTTTGGAGATGAAAGTGAGAGTTCTATTGTGAAGGGCTAAGTGGAAGAACAGAAGGCAGGAAACATGTTGCTACTGTAACTTTCATTAGATGACACAAGCCACGAAGTCCACGGGAGCTGTGTCAGCAACACAGGAAGCAGCCAATACACTAGATCTGCCGGTGACAATCTAACGAGAGCTCTGCCCTCCAAATTGTCCCTTCTCACTTCTAAAATAAATTTTTAAAAAATCCATGTCAGCAGAGTAAGGAAATGTCTGTTGAGCCCCTTCCTCCTGATTCCTCAGGAAATTTCTGTCCTTTAAAGACATTGTTACAAGTAGAATGTAATAGAGATGTAGCCGTGTTAGTCTAGTCTAGCTGAAACAAAAACAGGACTATGTAGCACTTTAAAGACTAGCAAGATGGTTTAGGTGATGAGCATTCATGGGCCAGACCCACAATTTGATCTGAGGAAGTGGGTCTGGCCCACGAAAGCTCATCACCTAATAAACCATCTTGTTAGTCTTTAAAGTGCTATATAATCCTGTTTATTGTTACAAGTGTGATCTTTGAAATCTTCGTTTTGTCTCTAGCTAATCAAAGATCTTGAAAGCCTTAAACAGGTGGAAGTCTCCTTTCCAAGGTTCAGGAAGGCTCTGGTCCTATCTAAGTGCAAGAAGAGGTCTATTAGGAAAATCACTTGCTCTTCATCCTCTCAATGATGTGGGAGTAATTTTAAACAGCACATGTAATTTAAAAATGAAACCAACAAGGTTCCTGAAATTTAGATTGTTCCCTTCCCACCCTCTGGGCACTGGGTTTTTGTTTCAGATGGTTGGTCGGTTGTTTTTGCTTCCTGCACCTAAGAAGTGCCTCTTCCCTTCAGCTTTACCTGCCAGCTGATTTGCATCTTGTGCTAAACAAGTGAAACAAAGCCCCCTTTGAAATGCATGAAACCTTTTATTTCAAAGAGGAAGTGAAGAGTGTGGCATGTTGGCAGCACTTGGTTTGAGTTTGTCTTGAAATGCTGAGACTTCGTATATTTCATAATTACATCATTAGCACCTTTAAAGGTTATTTCGCCACCTTCTAAATGAGTGGGGTAGAAATTCAGAGACAGAGGGGTGTACCTGAGTGCCCAGGAAACAATCAGATATGCTTTGTGGGCAAAATACCTGAACCGGTAGCCCTCCTATGTTGTAGCCCTGCACCCATCCACAACAGGCAGTCTGCTGCTCTGATCCATCCACAGACACCCTCCTGATTTCTCCCAGGTGACCGGGCATGAATAGAAGAAACACCCTTAAAAAAGTCACTACTTCAACCTTTGTTAGGGTCCTTCTACGGCTCATCTCTGCCCCAGAGCCCTGCAAATTGCGGCCCACTGGTAAAGCTTAGACAGGAGCAAACCAAGAACTCTGATCAATGTGTAAACGCATGCTCACCTTTCTCTTCACTGCTCTTCCCTCCCATCCTGGTTGTCTCATCTTCTCCTAACCTAGACAGTGGGTAGCATTCAGGGGCAGAGTCTGTATTATTGACAGTGTATCTGTACAGCCTCTAGCACAACGGAGGCACTGATGCTTGAGTAGTGCCCTTAAGTAGTGGAAGTCATTTGACGCTGGACAGCCACTTCAGAAAAGCTCCATCGAATGGTATAGAACCAGAATAGTTTCCTCCAAATCTGTGGTTGTAACTAGACCCAGTAACTGTAAACTCACAGGGCCATGGACGAACAGGATTATGGATTCACTTCAACACAGAGTCGATTAGGGATGCTTTGCTTTATTAGACTTGCTACATCACTGCTACTACAGAGTTAATATTGCTGAATTGTTGTTATACAGCTATTACAGAGTGCACATTGGCAAGCGCAGCAGAGCAATGCATATGAGAGTAAAAGGCACTTGGAATGCTTACGTCCCTTCTACCACGGGGAGTCCCATCCTTGATCCTCGCTTCAAGGGCCGTGGTCAACATGGCTCCAGATGGGGGAAATCCAGGGCACCCTCCAAGGTCTAGGTCCCCAGTGAAACTCACCGGGCACGGGACTTCCCACACTAGTTATATTACAGTTATTTACCAGGTGTGCACGTACTGGCCCCATGCCACTCTTAGCATTCTCATGAAGTTGAAATCACAACATGATTTATTCCTCGCTACATTCCCAGCTCAGCTGCATGGGCTGTGGCCGATAAGAACAGTTAACAGTTAATTATCTTGCAGAGCTAAACAATTGTAGTGAGCACACCCACCCCAGGGCAGCTCTCTCCTTTTAGCTGGCTGATAGCAAGCAGCAGTTCAGCCCCTGCTTACACAAACCTTCCACGTGCCAAAACCTTTTTGAAAACTCCTGCCTAGGTGGAGACTGAAGAAAACGAACTGTAACCAAACACATTCATCTGTGCCTCCTTGGCGCATGTGCATGAGCTGTTTGCACTCGAGTGGCTAGTCACAAAGAAACATAGTTCACCAATAGACCCAGTGGTGTTCTTCCGGTAGGTGTCAGTGTGATGCCCCCACCGCCGGCCCACAACATTTTGGCACCTGAGGTGGAAAGCTCAAATGATGCCTCCATAACCCTTCGCTTGGGCCAAAACTTTGAAAGGTCTCAATTCTGCCTTTTTCCTGTTTTTTGTGCCCTCCTTCCTCCAGCACAGCACTCCACCATCTCTATGCATCCAGAGCAGAGAGAATACACATGCACCAGCAGCAGAAACAATTTTCTACACTCTGGGTCGTAGTGGGACCCCTCCACAGTCTGGCACCTGAGCCAGCTGCCTCAGTTCACCTTATGGTAAGGCCAGACGTGGACGCCCCCTGCAGAGGCTGCTGTGCCTCACACCTGGGAGTTTTTGAACAGCAGCATCTGGGGCTGTCCATGTGCCTTGGGCTTCGATACTAAGACATACAAAGCAGAGCAGCTGCAACCCGCTGTCAGTTCCTCTTCCTGCCCGGGGCATGAGACAGAATGTGGCCAGGGTCTGGCCTGCTTCTCTCTTCGTGCTCAATTTCTAAAACTATTTTTGAGAAGAAATCCTTCTTCATCTCTTTTACTTCATAGATATTTCACTTTATTATGCACAACTGCCATAGGAGCCGCACCGACAACATCCAGGAGAACTACAGTCGGTAGCTGTTCTTCGTTAGGTCGGGGGTGGCCTGCTTTTGCATTGAGGGGCCTTGCGTTCAGCTCATGGAGTGACTGTGTCACTGGTCTGTGGCAACAGAGTCTCTTCAAAGAGCATTTGCTCTGTGCCAAGCACGAAGAAGGTTGCTCACTGAGGGTTTTGAGACTACAGGGTTTTGTCGACAAAAGTGGACTTTTGTCAACAAAACTATAACTGCATCTATACTGTCGCTGAGTTCTGTCGACATAACATTGACAGAACTCAGCAGTTTTGTTGACAGCTGTAAACTTCATTCTATGACGAATAACGCCTTTTGTCGAGAGAGTTCTGTTGACAGAAGGCGTTATTGCATCTACACTGTCCTTTGCGGTCTACACTGTCATGTTGACAAAGCGGCTTGCTTTGTTGACAGAACTGGCTGTAGTCTAGATGCTCTTTGTCGACAGAAGCTTTGTCGACAGTATCTGTCTACAAAACTTCTGTTGACAAAAGCCTGTAGTCTAGACATACCCTAAGTGGATGGGCTCTCTGGGCTGTATAGAGAGGGTGGATAAGATAGTCTGACTTTTTTGCCTTGTAGCAGGATCATGAATAGGGAAACGTGGCTGGGGAGCACGATGTGAGCTGTTGTCTCTCGGTTGCAGTGATTAGTTGGGGTGGCAAAGGGCTGGGTCTGTCGATTGGGATAAGAGACAATGGCTAAAAATGGGTGGACAATCTGAAGTATGGACTGGGGCTGTCCTGTGAGCTTTGTGTGTGGTGGGCTAGGGTTGGAGTGTGAGAAGGTGTAGCCCATGTGGCCAGTGTCTGTGGGATAGCCTTGGTGGCAATGAGAGGGCTTCTGTCCAATACTTGAGGTTAGAATCCTAGGGCTGGAAGAGACCTCAGGAGGTCATCAAGTCCAACCTCTAGCCCAAAGCAGGACCAATCCCAACTAAATCAACCCAGCCAGGGCTTTGTTAAACCAAAACTTAAAAACCTCTAGGGATGGAGACTCCACTACTTCCCTAGGTAACCCATTCCAGTGCTTCACCACCCTCCTAGTGAAATCATTTTTCCTAACATCCAACCTAGGTTGTTACTAAAGTAAAAGTGTTTTGTCTGCTAACAGATTTCACTATGAATTTGAGGCCTCTGGAATTGACTGCGGGCCCTGAGATCTCATGACTGTCATAGCCACAAACCATATCACGGCCTGAGAAGAGTCCTTGAAACCAAAAGCTTTAGCCGCCCTTAAATAAAACGTCTGGGATATATCTGGGTCCTGACAGCATAGTGCAGAGTCCTGCGGACAGGTGGCGTTACAGAGAGAATGGAGACGAATAAGATGGGACTCACTGTAGTAAGGGTGGGGAACCTTAGGCCTGGGGTCCAAATGTGGTCCCCAGTTTTCTTGGAGCTGGCCCCTGAGGCTCAGGGCTTCCTGCCCAGTATTAAAGAGCCCATACTGGTACTCCATCCCCCCCCCCCCCACCACTACCCCACCATACGGGGTATGTGGGAGTGTCTTTTTCCTTCTCAGTCAGGGGCCACGTCAGTGAGAGTTTATTTGATTGTTTTTGCATCTCACTTGCATGCAGGCCCCCCGACTGACTTTCCTGTAGGGCAGTGGTTCAAGAGCCAAAAAAGGTTCCCCACCCCTGCACTGTAGGAACAGGAAGAAGCATCCACCTCTGTCCCTCGTGAGTCTCTCGTGTGAGGTGGACGGAAGCCTCCAGGCTGCTTGCAGTGAACGGGAAATGCCACACTTGGATTCTTGGCACCAAGGCTGATGGGACAGACAGGCAGGAGGCTCACAAGCTGAACTGTTCACACCGTTGCTCAGTCAGCCGGCGGAGACAGACACGTCTGACTGCAATAAAAATCAAACAGTGATTCAGGAGTGGGAGCTCTGAGTAGACAGGGCCTGTCAGTCATCTGGGCAGTCAGAGAATTACCACGGCAGACCTATGGCTTGGGGGTTACCTGTCATATTCGGTGGTATTTTCACGGCCACTGTGCCAAACCGCCTACGGCATATTGTACAGTCTGATAAGGGCTGTGTCAGCATGATACCACGTGCGTGTTGTTAAAGCTGGCTATGACACAGGGTCACAGAGTGACAACCTGTGAGCAACAAGCACTTGGACAGATCTGGACAAACACAAGACAACAGCAGCATCAGCTCCAGCTCCACGGGGTGTGTTTGCAAGCAGCCTCATTTGGGGTGACTGGCAGAGAGGCTCCACAGGTCTCAATATCTTACACCTCCATGAGAACAATACAGCAACCTGTCTGAGTGTCAGGAACAAATCAGTGTCTTTGTTGTCAGCTCCAGTGTGGTAATAGAGAGGAGAGACCGTCTGCCTGTCTGTCTGTCTGTCTGTCTGTCTCTCTCACACACACACACACACACACACACACTTGGGGCTCGTCTACACTGGTCCCTTTTCCGGAAGGGGCATGTAAATTTCATGAGTCGTAGTAGGGAAATGCGCGGGGGATTTAAATATCCCCCGCGGCATTTAAATAAAAATGTCCGCCGCTTTTTTCCGGCTTTTAAAAAAGCCGGAAAAGAGCGTCTACACTGGCCCTGATCCTCCGGAAAAAGCGCCCTTTTCCGGAGGCTCTTATTCCTACTTTGAAGTAGGAATAAGAGCCTACTTTGAAGTAGGAATAAGAGCTTCCGGAAAAGGGCGCTTCTTCCGGAGGATCGGGGCCAGTGTAGACGCTCTTTTCCGGCTTTTTTAAAAGCCGGAAAAAAGCGGCGGACATTTTTATTTAAATGCCGCGGGGGATATTTAAATCCCCCGCGCATTTCCCTACTACGACTCATGAAATTTACATGCCCCTTCCGGAAAAGGGGCCAGTGTAGACGTAGCCTTGGAGAATTTGAGCCCATTCTTCACTGGAAAGCACTATATGTTTGATAACCCTAGGAGAGAGAAGACAAAGATTGTCAAAGTTAAAATAGGAGCAACCACTGCATGCAACTGCACTCAATAGTAAGCCTGGGGCAGGGCCGGATTAAGGGTGGGGGGTAGCCAGACAGCTGCCCTGGGCACCAACCTATGGAGGGCACCTGATGGCAGCTGCAAGGGGCGCTGCATGACCGGCCGCATGGCACCCCTTAGAGCTGCAATCAAGTGCCACGCACCCAATTGCAGCTGTAAGGTGTGCAGCACAAAAGGGGGCGGGGCCGTGCATGCATCATGCGCCCGTTGCCCGGGGCTCAGGAATGGCTCGAGCTGGCCCTGGCCTGGGGAAAGCTAGAATGCCATCCATAGAATAGACACTCACTCCAACACTCAGATGGACTGGAAGTCCTGGGATTGATTGCCTGGAGAATGAAGCCCCATGGAGATTTAGAGTCGTGGCTCCAATTCCATAATCTTTGAAGAACGTCGGGTGGGTGCCAAGCTGCTATTAACCTGCTCCACAATGCACAGCAAACCTACTAGCAAGGTCTGGAAAGCAAGTCGATGCTCTGTACACTGTTTGACTTCCTGCCAGGTTGTTTTCATGTATAAAACTTCCTCCCACTCCATCTTACTTAATTCCAGACTTTCCTCAGAATGAGGAAGCAGTAGGATCTGCAGCAAGCCCTTCCTGGTAAGTGACACGGAGAGACCAGCTGGGAACTTTTTCCATCCTGTGCCCTCTCTGGCTTTACCAAGTTCTGCCACAGTTTCAGCACTGGACCTCAGCAGCAAAGGGCTGTTTCCTTGAGTGACCAAGATCCCTGGGGGTGCCCTTAGCCTCATCTTGCTGCTGGTATCTTACAGGAGGAACTTGTCCAACAGCAAAAGGGAAAATCCCTCTGTGACCTGGTTTTGGGAATTATGTAAGTGTGGTTTTGCCTGGGCTAGCCCGGCTGTCGGGCATGTCAGCTGCCTTTCTGGCAGCATTTTCAGTGCATCTGGGACTATTTTACCAATCAATAAATGATTCTGCTGGCTGAGAATGAACAGCAGTTGACCCTTATCAAGCCAATACAGAGAATGTATTTGTCCAGTGAAAGCTGCTGCAAATCACCCAAGACAGTGAGCACAGCCAGATGCATGCCTGCTGTAGATCTCACCTCTGCATGCAGTGATTCGTGTTTCTCATTGAACACAACTGCAGCTGCAGGTCGCATGCAGTGATGCATACGATGCATCTGTAATCTGTCTTCACCAGTGCTCCCAGGGTCTAGTTTGGGACTGTTCCCGCTATCTCCTTGCTCTTTGTACAGATGATTTTTGCCA